>NC_133659.1:306933078-307265844 GCF_037893015.1 Macrotis lagotis | reverse complement strand
TCCTGAACAATAAGCCATTCCTCATAATAAGAAGCCTTTAAAAGAAAAACAGTAAATTTAGCAAAAAATAAAGCAAGATTTCTTTTATTCCCATTCTCCAACCCAACACACACTCTCAGGACCAACACAGCTGTCACGAATATGAATTTCAAGGTACAGTTACTTACTAGAGCAGGGAATTAATAGAGAAAGATTTTTGAGGTTGATGTGAGTCTTATCTCCATTATTTATCCTTCTGACTTCATTTATAAAGTTTATTATTACTAGTTTCCCAATGAGTTAGGAAATTTTTTTAATGTTAAAATGCCAACTTTCTGCAGTTTTCTTTCCATAATAGAAAATAAAAGCTTGAACCTTGGTCAGAATCAAGAAAGATAAAAATTAGGTTTTCTCTGTACCATATTGATTCTCTGTACCATGAGACTATAATAAATAAATATAAATAAAGGGAATCTTGTAATTATGGGACATTTAGGAGATGGTTTTCTATCATCGCTGAGCTAAAAGTAAGATGATTATAGAATTCTAGATCTTTAGAAGGGAATTTGATAGTTAATGGCACTCCCTTAATTTACAAATAATGAAACTGATGCTCAGAAATATTAGATGAAATGCCTAAATTAATAAAGCCTGTTAGTTAATAATGCCAGACTTGAATCCAAGTGTCCTGGGACTTAGTCCATTTCTCTTTATAGTAAAACATGATACTTTATCTCATTGGTTATTAAAATATGCAATCCTCAAAGTTATATCACTTCCATGTCATGAAATATGGAATTTACTATATTTTTTGGCCACTGCCAATGGCAGAATTTATTTTACTTGACTATATCTATTTGTCACAAAAGCCTTGTTTTTCTGACCCCTCCCCCATTGTGGGGAGGGGAGTGGAAGAGAAAAAGGGAATGAGAATATGAAGGGAAAAAAGAAAAAAATGTCATTGAGTTATCTCTCTTTCTTTAATTACAGAGAAGGAGGAAAGACCAGGACAGAAATAAGGCAAGGATGACACTATTAAAGTTACATATTGAATGAATTATAATCCTTTTATTCATGATATCCTTAAAAGGCATCAATATGATGAAAATATGCATACGTCATCTTTCATGCATCTGAGCCACATTCAATGCATTTTATTTAAAAGAAAAACAAGCAATATATGAGGATCCTACAATTCATATACAAGCCCCTTTTTTTATTTTACAATGAATACATACAGAAATGATCATTTTGTTTGGTGTTTGCTAAGTTCAGAATTTTTTAAAAATGCTTGAAAAAAAGAATCATGAATTCTTCACACATTACGCACCTAATAAATATTCTGTGTTGAATTCCCCTTCCATATATGAGGAAGAATTGTATGTTTGTCCACTGTCTTATTCAATAGAATGCTTACAATTTCAAAGGTTTTTGACTTTTCACATGTAAAATCTTAATTCACCAAAAGCACATGCTAGTACCAGTGTAAGAAAAAATACATTCGAACACAATCTATTGAGAGTATATCCTACCCCCCTTTGGAACTGGTTGCATGTGTGCTAATCAATAAATCAACTCTCTCTTCCTTCAACCCATCCTCACAAAGAAGTGGAATTTGAAAATGAGACGTGGTGTCAAGTTCTGATGGCTGGATATAAAAGGAGTTTAGATGGTAACAAGGGATGCCTGTCTCTTCCAGCAATAGGTCTGCTCAGCTTTCTTGGGAATTAAACAAGATCACCAAATGAACATGACAATACTATTATAAATAAACTTTATATATATTTTGCCAAATATATCTAGTATGGGATGAACCTCAACATATTCTTAAGAAAAAAATTTCTGCTTCATATTTATGATGCAATTGCAATTTAAAAAAAATAGAATAGGAAGTGCTTTAGAGTTGAAGTTAAAGAACTGAGTTCTAATCCTGCCCAAATGGCAGATTACCTATGTGACCATGAGAAAGTCTCTTTAATCTCTCAAGATCTTAGTTATCTATAAAATGAGGACATTCTCTAGATGACCTCTAAAGTCCTTTTCAGTTCTAAATCTACAATTCTATGAATTTTAAAAGGGATTTGGAATTATTTCAGGTTTCCCTCTCAAATCTCATTCCTGTTGATTTTTAGCAATACAGAAAACTCAAATGCCCCAATGATCATGTTATGAAGAACTAATAAACAACATGATCCAGTAAAAAAATTTATAAAATCTGATCTCAAAGATCTTGATTCAAATTTCAGTTCTACTTCATTGTGCCTGTGTGATTTTGAATAATTCCATTAACCTCTCTGAGACTCAATTTCTGCATCTGTAAAATGAGGAAACTAGAGTTGGTGACATATTTCTTCTAGCTCTAAATTGATCATCTTGTCAATCAGTTAATCCAACTCCATTTGGAGGCAACTCAGTCTGTATAAAAATGGGAAATTTTGTTTTTCTTGGTGCTCTGTGACTTTAATAGGGATGATGGCTATGTCATTTCTTTCTTTTATCTCTTTAATCCAAGATAGATCTTTCTATGGGCGGGGGGGAGAACATGGTTATACTATAAAAGCAAATGTACTAAGATTTCTGAAACTTCCTGTATTTAGGAGACAGAATACTTACTCAAGTTAATTTGAGGCTATCTTTTTTTTAAATTTTAGACAATTTACTTGATAAATCATTATTAGAGAAATAAAAATTTAAATATTAGACCTAAAAGAAACATAAATAGATCATAGACCTTAGTGACAAGGTGGGACTGACTATTATCAAACCAGTCATTGGTTTGCCTGCCTTACTAGGAAAGGAGGTTAAGACAAATACCAATACTTCTGAGAGATGAGAAAAGATTTGCATGAACAGATGCAGATCAAAGAAAGCAACCACTAGGAGAAAGACCATATTATTCAATGACTGTAAAAAATAGAAATAAAAACAACACTAGATGATATCCAAATTCAACTTGTACTCGGTGTTTGATCTCAGTTTTAAGTGGTGATGAAAAAGACTTCCTACCTGGCAGAATAGTTGCAGAATGCAAATAGAGATATTTGCCTATGTTGTCTGTCATCGTTGAAGTTTCTGTGTTGGTCAATTGGCCACTCTCTTCTTTGGTATTGGGGTTTTCTTAATTATATGGGTAATGAGGGAGGTAGTTACTGGTATATGACTGGTATAAAAATCAAAAAAATTCAATGAAGTGTTTTGTTTTTATTTTTAAGGTGGGAGAGGTGGGGAACAATTAGGAAAGATTAATCTGAATCATTTCCTTGTAAGGAATTCACTCCAGGAAGTAAAGGAAAATGAACCCCAGTAAGGTTTCTTTTAACTCTAAGATGTCATAATTCTCTTCTTAAATCATACTAGACATATAGTTGGGTTCAAAAACATAGAAGGAAAGATTCTCTTCCTTTCTTTAAATAACCCATTCCTGCAATTAATAGTCTTTTTTCATTAGGGAAATTATTACTGATGCTTAAACTAAAATCTCTATTACTACAATTTTAAATCACTTTCTTTTTTGTCCTTAATACAGATGGTAAAGAGTCACCATTGCCACCTGCTTCTAATAATTTTTCACATCTTCTAATGCATCTAATTAGGTCATCTCTTGGCCAAAATATTTAATTCCATTCCAATAACTTTTCTTCATTTGTGCTATTTTTCCACTCTTAAGCCCATCTTATTAGAAACTTCTTCAATTTCTGATTTCCTATTTCCTCTTCATCATACAATGGGCAAAACATCTCCTATCTCCCAAGTTTATTGTGAGGCTCAAATGAAATAAAATGTGTAAAGAAGTTTGTAAACCTTAAAGTACGATATAAATGTGAACTATTATTATTCTCATTAATATTGTACTCCATTTCCTCATCTCTAAAATGAGGAGTTTTGGGGGTGCTATACTAGTTTTGTGATCTTTTTTGTGATTTTCAGAGAGTTTTCAATAGGGTCTTCCACATGAATGCCCAATAAAATGAAAGTTCTGTGAGTGTTTGCAAGTAATAAACAGTCTCATGTTGTTTTCTGGGTCTGACTTGTAATAATTACCATATTATGCTAGCTTTTCAAATAATCTAAAACAGATGCCAAATATGTAGCCATGGGTCACATGTACTAAATGGGGCACAAGCCAGATAAAAATATAACTGGGAAATGTTGAACATAATAAATAAAAATACAAATGAACATAGAAAGCATTACATTTTAATACTGTCAATATAAAGCCCAAAGGAATTTTTGTGTACATTTTAGTGCTTCTGCTCTAAAGCATCCCTGCATTAAAACCAGATCTTTGAATCCCAAGGAAGGAACAAGATTCCAATGAGCCCAATTTATACAGGATGGTTGGTTTCTTCATACAGGACTCTAATGTAAAGTTATAATGACTTGATTCAAGTGCAAAATATCCTCAGTATCTTGGAACTTTTCCCAAATAATAAATAAAATATTAAGACCCATTCTCCAAGTTAGATTTACATTTAGAAGGCTATATAGTTTGCTTAAGAAATGTCCATGGATCTAAAGCTATAAGGGACCTCTGAGTCATTTGGTGCAATTCCTTCATTGTACAGATGAGAAAACTGAGACTCAGATGACATCCAAAATCACAGAGGCAGTGAATGCCAGAAATGTATTTAAATCCACATCCTTGGTGTCCAGCACCAAACTCTTTCCACTAAAGCACTCTGCTGTCCACAGCAATATCATTACTACTGGAAGCAACTTTCTCTGGTACACTTTCTTCAGGAGATTGTTGACATGTATGGATTCTCTGATATTGCTCCTTGGATAGAACCATCTGCTAAGTGTAAATTTTTCCCTGATGTTTAATAAAAATAGAAAGAAGAATGAATGAAGCTGCTTAAACAGATTTCTCATTAAGAATGGAGAGTTAAACAAAATTCCACCAAAAGAAAAAAAGGAAAAATAAAAAAGCTTGGGTTTACTATTTTGGGAAGCCCATGGAGGAGGTGTAAAAATATTCATAATTTGCTTTCCACCTGATATTTCAGAAAGAATGAAGGTTTAAAGGATTTCACTGGTTTCTGTAATAAAAATAAGGGGAGGGAATAAAATTCTTCTAGACTAAATGTCTTTCATGAAATTTTCCATTTTAGTATTGGACCACTCACCTTCCTCTTAATGAGCAAGGAATAGGTATAAGACCCCGTACAAACTTTTTCACTTGAGGTTATTGTATTTTCACAACTATCCTTCTGGCTTATGAATATAGTTTCTATTTGCATTTTCTGGCCTTTAGATTCCTTTCTTCTTTACATTTACTGAACAAATTACCTCCTTTCTTTTTAACACATACCAAGTTAGCCTTCTGGAGACTGACATTTTGTCAATGTTACATAGAGGTCTTGCTATGTAGACAGAAATGTTAGAAAAGGCAAATGATGACTATGTGAAGTTGGGCAAGTCTATGGACCCTTTCTACAATAATGTTTTTTTTAATGCATAATAAAATAATAGGGTTTAAAAGGGAAAAAATGTTGAAATACAAATATCAAAATATACTTTGAAAACAAATCCATGGACCCTAGGTAAAGACCACCTGCTTTAAAAATCTCCTATTTAAATGAATATATTATCTAGAAGACAACATTTATTCAGGCCCAGGTAGAACCAGAAATTTTGCTGACTCCCCACACATATAAAGACAAAAAGGAACCTGTCCCTGTGTAGCAGATAAGACAGTAGACTTGGAATCAGAAAGTCTTGAGGTTCAAATTCTGCCTCAGATACAGAGGCATGACAAATAATTTACCACTCTTGTGCCTCAATTTTCTCATCTATAAAATAAAAAGGATTGAACTCAGTGGCCTTCTAAAGTTCCCTACAGACCTAAATCTACAATCTGCTGATCCTGTGATCTCAAAAAGCTTAGCTTCAACTTTGGATAAACGATTTATACTAGGTGGAGAGTGAAAAGAGAAAGAAAAATCAGACAATGTGCTCTAGGAAAATACAAAAGGAGGAAAGAAAGAAATTGTCCATGGTCAAAAGGGAAGAGGGGATTCTGAAAGGGAGTACAATCCAGTCACATGGAAAAACTTAGCTAAAAGCATAAAAACAAGAAATAATGTTGAGTTCAGGACTCAGGTAGCAGTTTAGTAGAGTACATTAAAGGGGAGAACGGAAAGATAATATGACATAATGCTGAAAACGTTGATTAGAGTCCATTTATGGATTGCTTTAATATGGGAGGGAGGACAACCCTGTGTTTAGCTCTCTAGACCTAGAGTTAGGAAGACCTGACTCAAATCCAAACTCAGACCCTTACTAGCTGTGTGACTCTGGGAAAGTCATTTAACCCTATTTGCCTCAGTTCCCTTATCTGTAAATGAACTAGAGAAGAAAATGATAAATTACTCAAGTATCTCTGCCAAGAAAATTTCAAATGGGATCAGAGTCAGACATGACTGCAACAACTGAACAACAAAGCACCCTGCTCCTAAGGTAATTGTGAGAGCCAAATGAGATAAGATGTGTAAGGCACTTCGCAAACCTTCAAGTACAACATATAATGCTAGGTATTATTTATTAATATGCTATAAGGAATAGAGAACCACTAAAAGGCTTTTGAGCTATGAAACAACACGGTCAGATCCAACCCATAGGGAAATTATTTTGGCAGCTGTGCCAAGGATGAATTGGAGACAGGAGGCAAGCAGACTGGGAAACTGAGTGGTAGAGAAGAGCTCCTCGGAGTGTATAGAATGGACTGTGTTGATCAAATGAAGGATTATGATAGAGACAGAGTAAGTGGTAAGAAAAAGAGAAGATACAAAGATTCTGGATGTCATGGGCCAATCATTGTTGTTTATCCTGTGTACTGGAAGAAAATCATGACATCAGGGAGGTGATGCCATGACAGGCACGTGCACTGGATTTAAGTGAGGGAAGATTGTGCAAAGTCCCCCGTCTCATTTTCTCTTCCAATGCCAGTTGAATCTAGTGGCCAGCTATGAACTAGGAAATGACCCTGGATGCAGTGGGAGACCAGGGTCTTTTTAAGCTAGGGTCTTGAACAGCTCTCAGTTTGACTGAAGCAACACCCATTCAGTGATTAAAGCTAGGTGAGAAAGAAATCATTCTGGTTCTAAGCAATTGGTCAACTATAAATACCAGCTCAAACCCCACTTTGCAATTATTTGGGTCCTGTTTGGCTAAGAGTGAAAGTAAATAGCAATTGTTTCTGTGTGGACTAGGTTAAAGAGGTCCACCTCTGGTTCTTATCTAGTCTGCAAAGCATTTACTTTCTGAAGGGAGAGAGACAGTAAATACAGGTGCAAAGTTGGAGACAGAACATCCTAAAGGCAATTTTGGCAGTTCCATAAGTCTGGAAAGTTAGGCTGGAACAAGGTTGAGGATTTAAAATTCCAAATAGAGGAATCATTAACTTTATCCTAGAGACACTCCTAAAATTCCTTAGGTGACTACGTGCAGGGTGAGTCTAGTAATTGAATTACTTATGCCAATACCTTCATTCATAATTTGTAGATAAGGAAAACTGGAATGGAAAAAAGTTTGATTACCTATGGTAAGTCAGTTATTTTTTCCCAACCACAGACTACCTTAATTCTAGTACCTTCCTTCTGTTGATGATCTCCAAATAACCCTGTGTATATCTTATTCTTCCATAATTGTTTGCCTGTTATCTACACACACACACACACACACACACACACACACACACACACACTCCAGACCTTGAGAAAAGGAACTGTCCTTTACCTTTCCTTGAATCTTACGTAACAAAGTATCTGAGACATAGCATACACATAAAGAACATTTATTGACTGATCAACAGTTTAGTAACTGCCAATCTTTTCAATCTTTTTTATCCCAATCTGGACCAGGTTGGGATTGAGTTCTTTGATCTCAACCATCAGGATTTTGGAGGGGTCAGACACCAGAGCATAAATAATCTCTGAAGTTCTTTCTGCTTTAGCCTTCATGCTATTCTATTCTTAATACTATGAAAAAAAAACAAAGAAGAAGAAGAAGGAAGAAGGAGAAGAAAAAGGAGAAGGAGTGGGAAGAGGAGGAAGGAAAAGAAAGAAGGAAGGAAAAAGAAAAAATGATGATGATGAAGAAGGAAGAAGAGGGGAAGAAAAGGAAGGAAAAAAGGAAGAAAAAGAAGGAAGGAGAAGAAAAAATGATGAAGGAAGAAGAGGGAAGGAGAAGAAAAAGAAGGAAGAAGAAGAAAAGAAGGAAGAGGAGGAGGAGGAAAACCCTCTTTGTCCATAGAATACATTTTTTAGCTCCCACCCCATCCAACCAGTATTAGAGAAAACAAAATGAAAAAATGAAAGACTTTTGAGTACTCAGTTGTTACTTAATAGAGACCCTCACCAACAATACAGCTCAACTTTTTTAATGGGCCATTTTAAAACAGTTTAACAGGTAGGAATTATTTCTATTCAGATTTGCATCTTTGAGAAGAAATAATTCACAGTAGAGCTCTTCACTGGCTGGTGGCTCCCCCAGAATAGTCTCTAAATAGTCCCTTAGTGAGTTTTCTTCTGCATGGAAATGGTCATGTTTTGCAATAGAAACTTTAAAAATCTGTTCCCCAATAAGGAGGACTTGGCCACCAAGAGGAGCAAAGTCCTGCTTTAGGGGGACTACAAGAAAGGCTTTCATTCCCAGCAATGCACACCTCCAGGCTATCTGCTCTGTAGTTGGGCAGTGGTAAATTCCAGGCATAGTTCTCATGCAAACCAACCCAACCTTTGACTGTAACTCTCCCTAAGCCTCCTTGGAAGTTCAGCTTCCAAAAAGTCAATTCAATTCTATTTTCCATTTGCCCAAAGTCAGATCAACTGTTGGTTTAATCTGTTTAGAGAGATGAGAAACCTCAAGATCAGGCACCAATTTCCAGTTGGATGTGAAGAGCATTGCTCTCTCCACCAACTATTTGGCAACTCTTGCAATTCTGGGGAAATTTCTGCTGGTGGACATTTTCCTTCCATAAAAAGTTTCATAGTGCTTTGTTCCTAGTATCATAAAGGTCATAGATTTAGAGCTGGAAGGATGCAACCCTGTCATTTTCTAGATGAGGAAACTAAGGCATTCCAAGAATCCCCAAGACCAGTCATAAATTCCTTTGTTTTGTGTTTGAAGCTCTCCACCACTGGTCCTTTCCAGGCTTCATGTAATTTTATTATCCATATATTCTACACAGGAGTAGTCAAATTGGCCTACTGCTCATCCCTCATTCAGAATCGCAGAATATCAGAACTTAAAAGTTGGAAGGGAGCTCAGCAGCTGAAGTCTAATTCATGTGTCACAACATTCCACCTCTTATTCTTCAAGATTGCATTCCTAGAATGTTCTCCTTCATCTCTGCTTCTCAGGATTCCCAGTTTCCTTCAAGGATTAGCTCAAATGTTGTTTTCTGTAGAAGACCTTTCCCAGTCTACCTTTTAAAGTTACCTGCCATCTAATCTTAATGTAACCTGCATGTACCTTTTTTATTTTGGTTTTTGCAAAGCAATAGATTAAATGACTTGCCCAAAGTCCCTCAGCTGATAAGTATCAAGTGTCTGAGGCTGGATTTGAATTCAGGTTCTCCTGACTCCAGGACCAGTATTCTATCAACTGCACTACTTAGTTGAGGTGAGATGCAAACCCAAGTCTTCATGACAGTTGCTATAAGTACAATTAAATAATAGGAGACAAGTTTCAACCTTTTTTCCTATTAAAATCATCACAGAAATGTTGTTTTCTCCGTCAAAAAACAAGCTCCTTGAGGTGGAAAGTTATTTTTGCCTCCCTTTGCATCCTCACCCATTAGCACAATAACTGGTGCATACAGTAAATCCTTAATAAACGCTTACTAATTGATGAATTGATTGATGGCAATATCTTACCATATTAGACACATCATAAATTATGGATATTAGTTTATCAACAAGAAATTATTAAGCATCTGCTATGAGCCAGTTCCTGTGTTGAATATAGAGGATACTAAGAGAAAAGCAAAATGGGGTCCATCCTCAAGAAGCTTACAGTTTAACTTGAGAGATTATATATCTGTTTAGCTAGCTAGCTAATAGTATTTTAATTATATAATTATATATAAAATATATAGCATATGTAATAGTACAATTATATATCCTATATAACATATAAATATAAAGCATATATATTATCATAATTATTAAATATCTGTATATAAATATATAATACTTATATACCATATACTATATATGATGATATAGATCTAATAATTGTATAATTATAATATATAGAGTATATATATATAAATAATAAAATTATACAGAGATATGTGTACACAAGACAGATATCAAGGAGACTCAAGCTAACCTTGGAGGGAAAGACACTATAGCACTTTATGTTCTACTTTTTCACAATCATTCTGCAAAGTAGGTGATGCAAGTATTACTGATCCCTTTAAACAAAAATAGGAAAGTGAACCTCTGAGAAAGTAAATGAGTCATCCATGGTCAGGCATTTAGTAAGTAATGATAGCGATCATAACTTTTAAATAAGGAATGGGCCTTGAACGTCATCTGTACCAGGGGTCTTCAGAAACCCAAAGGGTCCATGGACAGATTTCAGAGTGGTCAATGAACTTTGGGGGAAGATATTTCATCTATACTCTAATATTATTGCTTTCCTTTGTAATTCTGCATATTTTATTTTATGCATTTAAAAATAGTCTTAGAATGAGTCCATAGACTTCACCAGTCTACCAAAGGGGTCCATGCCAACAAAAGGTCAATTTCTAATCCAGAGATAGTGGAAAAAAAGTAGAATGACAGAAAATCAGAGACAGAGATATTGGCTACCAACAGAAAAATAGTCTAGGTATTTTTCATTCATTGTTTTATTTTTTTTAGGATTTTCAGAGTTTCTCAAAAGCTTGAAATGACACAAAGAAACCTCTGGGCACTCAGTAATATTCAGTGTATTTTTCTTATTAATCAGTTGATCTGAGAAAGCAGAAATGATTATGAGAGATGACAGGATGAGTTTTTCTTCTTTTTATTAACTCAAAATCAACTTCTCTGATCAATAGTTTAAATATAATGCTTCCAAAGCCCACTTCTTTTCCCCCCAAGAGTGAACTAGTGCTTAATCTGAGATAGGAGACCTGAATTCCATCCTTGCTTTGGAGGAGTGGAGGGGAGAGAGAGAGAGAGAGAGAGAGAGAGAGAGAGGAGACCCACTTTACAAAACAAATACAAGACTAAGGAGAAGACAATAGAAAAATAAGAATGAGATAGGTTATTGGTTCTATATACATGGGACATAAATAGCATGAGCGTACTTGACGGGCATTATGTTGATACTTCCTTTCCAGATGGCTACATATGATGAATAGTTCTTATGTCTTTAATAGTGTAGACTAATATGTACATTAGATTTCTACATCTCTATCCTGCATGTGATATAGGGACCTGCAACAGAAAAGATCTTCAAAATTAACTTGTTTTTCTCTGGGAAGGAATATCATAAGGCACCTGACTGCCATTCCCTGTTTTCATTCTCATTTGTGGCTTCTTGTCAGTTTTTTATACATTTTGATGGCTGTGCGCATCCCACGGACTCTGATTTCGTTGGCAGGAAACCTATCATAATGTAAAATGTTCCATGACATAACAGTTGCCTCTGATCAAAATTGCAGTAAACCATTTGCTAAGTATTTTTCTTAACAAGATCTGAAATTTCTAAGATGAGGGTCCCAGATGTTAGAAGGGGAACACAACAAATTTCATTTGTTAATCCTTTCCATTGGTTTTGGAATTTCCAAGGCCTCATACAGACTGAATGCTTTCAAAATCAAACTACAGATAATCAAGGCATCTGAGTCATGATGCTGACTAATATATGGATGTTAAAATGAAATATTAAGTGCTCTTAATGTAAAAGTACAAGAGACTGTTTCTAATCCCATTGCATAAAATATCACTTGACTGGAAAGCCATTATTTAAAATGCATTAAAAATTGCATGCACACTGATATTTGGGGCAGGAAGGCAAATTTAAATAAATGTCAGCTTTTTTTCCTTTTGCATCCAGACAAAAATAAAACATTAAGTTTCCATTTAAGTTTCTGTGATGATTTTAATAGGAAAAAAGGTTGAAAATTGCCTCCTATTATTTAATTGTACTTATAGCAACTGTCATGACGATCTGGGTTTGCATCTCACCTCAGACACTTGTTGAAACCCACATTAAATCATTTAATCTCTACTCTCTCTTAGCCTCAGTTTCCTCACCTATAAAATAATGATACCAGGACCTAATCTAACATAGTGCAGGTTGTAAAAATGATGCCTTGAAATGTAAAGCACTTTGCAGAGCTTAAAAGCCTATATAAGCATGAACTAGCTATCGATTCAATTATTTCTATAGTCAGCAAACAATAAAGCACAATAGGATGGATTCTTTATACCTTCCAGTCAATCATGGAAAGTGATTTTCTACTCTAGAATAGTATTTGAGGATGTCTGATCATTTTCTTTTCACAGCTTCATCAAAAATACTGTTCACAAAAAGGGTAAAAACATCACTTGTACAAAAATATTCATAGCAGCCGTGTTTGTGGTGGCAAAGAATAGGAAGTCAAGTAAATGTCCTTCAATTGGGGAATGGTTTAGCAAACTCTGGTATATGTGTGTCATGGAAAACTATTGTTCTATTAGAAACCAGGAGGGAAGGGAATTCAGGGAAGCCTGGAGGGATTTGCATGAACTGATGCTGAGTGAGATGAACAGAACCAGAAGAACATTATACACCCCAACAGCAACATGGGGGCAATGATCAACCTGGATGGACTTGCTTATTCCATCAGTGAAACAATCAGGGACAATTTGGGGCTGTCTGCAATGGAGAATACCCTCTGTATCAAGAGAAAGAATTATGGAGTTTGAACAAAAACCAAGGACTATTACCTTAAATTTAGAAAAAAAAAAAAAAAAACCTGATATCGTATTGTCTGATCTTGCTATCTCTTATACTTTATGTTTCTTCCTTAAGGATATGATTTCTCTCTCATCACATTCAATTTGGATCAATGTATACCATGGAAACAATGTAAAGACTGGCAGAATGCCTTCTTTTGGGGGGGGGAGTAAGATCAGGGAAAAAATTGTAAACCTCAAAATAAATAAAATCTATAAAAAATACTGTTCATGCTTGGTTATATTACTTTCACAAGTATTTTGTAAACTTGCTTCTCTGAACCATACTCCATGTTTTCCAGATTCCATATTGACCTGGTACTGAAGGCCCTACCCTTCTGGCTCTAGACTCTGATTGAAGAACATTTCACCACACTTTCTACCCGGCCATTTCCAGATCATATCTTAGGGTTTATCTTCTCCCCAGTTAGTTCCAACAGTAGTTACGAAAACAAAATAATTCCTAGGCAAATTGAATCAATCAATTATCATATTATTTCCATCACCATTAATTCTAATGACTCTGTCCATATCACACCTCATTAGCTAACATTCCCCAATATATGCTCTGTCATCTTTGATTAGAATATAAGCTCCTTATAGACAGAGAAATCTGACTTGTTTTGCTTAGTGCAATATTTAGTACAAACAAAGCACTTAATAAATTCTTTCTCTATTTTTCTTTCATTCATTGTAAAGCTAAGAAATAGGCATGTAGTTTGGTAATTACTAAAATTCTCCCAGTTACCTTTTTAAAAATAATAATAATAATAATAATAACAATAATCATCCAGGCTCTTTGCATGTCATTGGTATCTTCTCTTTTAACAACTTGATAATTTATCCATTTATTAATATTTGTTCATTTATTCACTTTTACATTTATTTATCTGGTTGGTTTTTTGGTTTGAGTAGACATATGAGAAGTGACAAGATTCATTTTGATATGTCTTTGAAATTAAAAACCAATTTGAGATAATTTGGATCAATGCAATTTTTTAAAAAATCTTTACTAGAGGTTCAAAAAAACAACACCAATGTAATAACTGCCCAACAACCAAACAAACAGAAGTTGCTTTGGAACAGCTTGGGGTTAGAGAGGAAGTAGCAATGGGAAATAGTTTTGGAGCATTTGAAAAGGAAAATCCATTACCTCAGGTGTAACCATAGGAACGTCAGGGTTGTTTGAGTGGTTAAATACATGTTTTCTGAAGTACAGGGTATCCCCTCTTATCTCTTTCCATATCTTGAATACATTTTTTTCTAGTGTGCACATTAAGAATATGTAGGCTTGCTCATATTAAACCACAGTGCTAAAATGTGGTTAACATCTTTCAAGCAAAGTGTAGGTGGGGAGACCTATTTATTATTTCAAAGCTTTTAAGTCGGTGCATTTTGTCATCAATAAAGAAAACTCATTTGGAATAATCAAGCAATATATATAAAAAAGAAATATAGTTAACATTTATATAATGCCTGCTATGTGACAGGCCTCAGACTAAGTACTTTACAAATATAATTTAATTTGATCCTCACAAGAACTATTTTACAGTTGAGGAAATTGATGCAAAGAGAAGTTAAATGATTTGTCCAAGGTCAAACAGCTAGCAAATATCTGAGACTGGACTTGAACTTAGGTCTTCCTAACTCCAGGTTCAGTATTCTATTCACATCACCACTTATACCATATACGTGTGTGTGTGTGTGTGTGTGTGTGTGTGTGTGTGTGTATGCTTTGACCTTGGTTTGTATTTTCTGAGCTCTCTTTACTTCCTTCACTCTGCTCTCTGAAAATCTACTTCTTTCCCCTTGCCAAGCTAAGAGAAGGGCTTTAGAAATGGCAAAGGTAACTTTTACTTTGAGGCATTTGAGTCTTTCAGTTAACCTCATCATGGGATGAGAAGGCTGTACCTTGGTACTCCAGGGGAAAGAGCTACTAACTGTGTGAGCTTGGGCAAGTCACTTAATTTCCCTCAAAAGAAAGTGTATCTAAGTCAATCTAAAGGATGTTAATTCCAGATCCCAAACAACTTTATTAATGTGTACATACACACACATATATGCACACAGTGGAAGACAGAATTTTAGAACTAAAAAGAATTTGACCCCAAACTTTGTCCCATTAGCCCAGAAGATTAAGTGATTTCAACAGATGATAAGATACCTTATCAGGTTCAATTCCTTCATTCTACATATTAATACATAGGAAAGTTAAATGATTTGGTCAGGGTTATGCAGCTACTAAATGGCTGAGGTAGGCTTGCCCAATTCTCCTTCATAGAAACCGAACAAGTTGGGGGAATACCCAATGGCAGATATCCCAAACCCATAGACAAGAGGTACATAGGATGAGTATCTATGATTTTGTTGCCTTTATCGTGATTGGAAAGAGTACTCATGTTGAAGATGATCACAGGTCCAACAAGAGTATCATATAACTAGTAATGGTGGATCAAGGGCTAGAATTCAGATACCTTATAGGCTAATGAGAACAGCCCCCTCTTTTTTACAGATGAGCAGACTGAAGCCCAGGAAAATTAAGTGACTTGCCCAAGCTCACACAGTTAGTAGCTCTTTGCCCTGGAGTACCAAGGTACAGCCTTGAAGCTTTGACCCATTCAACTCCACTTCACTGCTTATCACATTACCCTTTTCAACCTATAGCTCCATAGCTCAACCTATGGAGCTATCTCCCCTTGATTTCATACCCACAACTAGTCCATCAACAAACATTTATTATTTCCTCATTATTTGCCAAGCACTATTCCAAGTTCTGGAAATATAAAGGAAAATGAAAACAAAGTTCCTGTTCTTAATTACAGTAGATAATAAGGAAAAACCTTTTTAAAAGCATTCATTGAATCTGAATGGAAATTGATTGAAATTTTCAAGAGGCGAAAAAACATTTTGTGGCATAAAATTCATCACAGGGTATAAGACAAGAGACAAATAGAGGAAAGAATAATAGGAGGACACTACTACTACTACTAGCTACCATTTATATAGCATTTACTATGTACTAAGCACTTTACAATTATTATCTCAATTCATTCTCACAATAATTATGGGAGGTAGGTGCAATTATTATCCCCATTTTGCAGATGAGAAAATTGAGGCAAAGTTTAGTTAAGCCCAGAGTCACATGGCTCAGTAAGTGTCTGAGGCTGGATTTGAATTTAGATCTTCCTAAATAGGGGTTAGTGCTCTATCTACTGCATCACTGAGTTGCCTTAATTTAATAGAAGTAAAAGATGGACCAGTTTTATTTCTGAGGCAGGAAGAACCAAACTTATATCAACAAACCAAGTTGCTTTAACTTCATTTCTTTCCCAAGATGCAAAGCAATATTGAAGATAAGGTCATTTCAACCAGAGACTACACAAATGTCTGTTACCTAGTATAAAGTTGAAGGAAAGAAAAGAAAAAAATTTCATAATCAAAGAGTCTCTTCCACTTCAAGAGTGTATTTTCTGGTGGTGGCACTTCTTGCTATACCAGGAGAAAAGGTTCTATTCCCCTCATTGTACTTCCCGTGCCCATAGTCTCCCACCATGAGGACCTACTGAGCCATGAATACATGATTAGAAATTCCAGAGGCTGAAGGAGAGGAAGCAGGAGGCGAAGAAGCTATGAGACCCTTGGGAGACCTCAAGGAAGAGAGATAAAGGGGATCAAAAGAGAGAAGAGAGAGGCATTCTACCTTCCACTTTTGTCCCTCTGGAAAGAAAGGCAAGAAATTGTCTTCTTGTTGTGATTTTCATTTTAATTGCAATTAATAAGAGCAAACATTTATATAACATTTACCATGTGACAGGTGCTATCCTAAGGGTTTTCAATTATTATCTCATTTGATCCTCAAATTATTCAGAAAAGTAGAAGGCACATCTGAGAAGGGAGCAACCATGGACATTGTATGGAGGAAAGCAATTGCCCCATCTATCCATTCTTTAAAACTTCCCAAGTAGTTTCTACTTGGTCAATATTGGCTAACGAACTGCGCTGATAGAATGAGGATGAGCTCTTCCTTCTCTTCCTATATTCCATTCTGTTTATATACTGTGTCTCAATAAAATAAAAACTTCCTGAGGTCAGGGATTATTCCATATTTTTTGTCTTTGTATCCCCCAGAATTTTAGCATAGTGGCTGAAATAAAATAAACTCTTAATAAATGCTTGCTGATTGATTAATTTGGATGGGTCTGGGGGATTGGTGGAAAGGTCACCATGAGTCAACAACATATTAAGATGTAAGATTTAGAGATATGGTTCCTTGGCTGACCATGGCTATGACAAAAGGAACCAATGAGTTTAGAAATATTTATTGATTATCCTCAGTAGGCTAAGAATGGAGGAAGCAAAGGACCAATCTCTGGTCTCACAATGAATTTATATTTAGGAGATAAAATGCACATCTAAAAATATGTAAGATAAATTAAAAAGTGAATAAATACATATATATTAATATACATGTAATATAATACACACACACAAATACACACACAGAGGAGTTAAGTTCAAGTTGGTTTGGGAGGGAAGGCACTAATTGTTGGCAGGATCAAGAATGATTTCATAAAGAGAGTGATGCTTGAACATAAAGAATGAACAAGACTCTATAAAATGGAGGTAAGAATCCAAGTATTCAGGATGACCAGAACAAAAGCACAAAAAACAAAGGGAATGTCAGAGGTGGGGAACAGAGAAAAATGAAAAGAACAAGTCCATTGCTCAGGATGGTTGGGATGATGATAGTAGTTTGTGGAGAGGAAAAGCAGGACAATTTAAATCTGATTTTGAATCTTCTTTCTAGATCAAGGATTATAGATTTCAGACTTGGAAAGTATCTAGGAAAATGTATAAGCCATTGAAAAGTGAGGAGAGGAGAAGCAAGAGGCTACATGGAGAAGTGGTGAGAAGCAAAAATGGAAAGGAGCACCTACCTCACTGTCCTTAAGGAGCTCAAGAGATAAGGAGAAGATGAACTACATCCTAAGACACTCAAAAAATTGGCCAGTGTGAATGAGAAATTGGTCCACATGACTAAATAATGACAAATCCTGATTTTTTAAAAAAAAAAGATTTTAAAGGAAAGTGAGTATAATCTGTGGACTGTAGATTAGGTCAGTAAACTCTAGCTTTATTGAATTTATTGGTGAGTATTCAGAAAAGAAAGTATCAACATAACTGGGCCAAAATTGATTGTAGCAGACCAAACTAATTTCCTTTGTTTTAAATTAGGGTTGCTAGACTGATAAAAAAAAATGTTCTAGATGCTTCAATTCAGCAAGGTATTTGACAAAATCAGTACTAATATTTTGCTACTCTTGGGGCTAAGATGGAGTTATGGATGAGACAATCATTTAGTCTATGGGCTTAGAATTAGTTAAATGATTGGACCTAAAGAGTCATAGGCAGCTAGGTTACCCAGGAGATAGGAGTCAGAAAAACTGGAATTTAAATATTGACTCAGACACTAGCTATGTGACCCTGGATGAGTTGCCCAACTACCACCAGCTTTCTATATCTTCTCCCTTTAAAATTTAAGGATCAAATGAGATCTTTGTGAAGTGCCTTAGTGTTATATAAGCAAACCTTTGTGTTATATAACTGTTGCTTATTTTTTATAATTGAATTAATTTTCCTTATCTTTAATTTTTTCAATAAATTTCAATAATTTTTATCTTTTTTTATATAACTTATATTCCCCATTTCAACCTTCCACTTTGAGCCTCCAAGAATGCCAGCATTTATAACAAAGAATAAAAAAGAAGGGGAAATAGTTTATTTGTTCAACTAAAAATTATTTTTAAAGTTTAATATTGCATGCAATGCTCCACAGCCATAGTACCAAACTCTGTTATGGGTAGGCATGTTCTCAAAGCTCTTGGAAGCATGCTTGGTAATTATAATTCTATAGCATTCAACTTTTGGTTATTTTTGTTGTGGCTCTTCATTTTCATTGCTGTAATCATATAGATTGTTGTTTTGGTTCTGTTTATTTCATTCTGCATCGTCATATATGACTTCTCAGACTTCTTTGTATTCATTATACTTACTGTATAGCACAGTTAAATTCTGTTACTTTCTTTGCCACAATTTATTTAATCATTCCACAATTAATGGGCAACTACTTTGTTTCTAGTTCTTTGTTATTGAAAAATGTGCTGCCCTAAATATTTTATATTTTTATATGGAACCTTTATCCATCACTTTGGGGTATGCTCCTAGCAGTTAAAGACATGGACATTTTAGATTTCTCTTCATATTATAATTTTGTCTATTTTCCAGAATTGTTGAAACAATTTATAGCTCTATCAACAATGCACTAGCATTCCAACATTGATTATTGCCATCTTTGTCATCCTTCTCCTCGTTGTCCTTCTCCTTCTCCTCCTCCTCCTCCTCCTTCTTCTTGGTCTTCTTCTTCTTCTTCTTCTTCTTCTGTTACTACTATTACTACTATTATCCCTACTTCTTTTGTATTTGTGAAGTTAATTTGTTGCCCCCACTTATAAGATATTATTTATCTCTATTACATTGGTATGGTATGGCATAGTCTATAGATATATCCTGAAAATTAGGAAGAGCTGGTTTCAAGTTCTGACATTTACTGGCTTTTAGTCACATAGCTAGTAAGTGTCAGAAGCAGGATTTGAACTTAGGTCTTCTTGCTGATATTCTAACTGCTATATCATTAGGCTCACTCTATGCAAGAGTGCAATATATTAACATATTTCATGTATACAAGCAGGCAATCTCTTTGTAACTCCTTATTCTTCCTTCATGGCCTATTAAACTCCCTTTAGGATCAAATTCTAGGTATTATGCCACTTCTGACAGATAAATTCTCATTTATTATAGACTCTAACCTATTTGTACCTACCATGTGTATCTTCATTGTCCTTTGGATCAATCATAGCTTTTAGTTCTTTGAAAATTTTTAATATTTCTTGTTTTACATCCATACACATGCCACAAAGAGAATATTGTTGTGGAAAAAGGTGAATTTTTGTGTCATGAAGCAACTTGGGATCAATAAAAGTGCTATGTTCAATTTCCCAAATAGAACCCAGGCAAGCCACTCTTGTGATTTGGTCATCATGTTGTTGGTTTTGCTTAGAATGTCTGTTGATGTACAATTGAAAAGGAAGTCAAGATATTTTACAGATAGAACGATTTCTACCATAATAGCAAGAATGTAAAAATGAACAACTTGCAAAGACTTGAAAACCCTGATAACAAGGACCAACCATAATTCCAGAGAACCTATGTTGTAAAATGCTGCTTACTTCCTGATACATGTGTGATGACCCCAAGATGAAGAACGTGACATTTCTGGACATGACTACTGTAGGAATTTGTTTGGGTTGATATATGCATATTCATAGCAAGAGTTTTGTTTTTCTTTATTTTTCTTTAGTAGCGGGAAGAAGTAGGAGGAAGAAAAAATAAATGCTTGTTCACTGAAAAAAAGAAAATTTAATTTAAAAAGTTAAAGAAAAAATGAGCCCTCCTGTATTATTGTGTGAGCTCTGCCGCAGTCACAAATATCAGTGTAAGAGGGTAGCAGTATAATTGGAAATTCAATTCAACAAACATTTATAAAGAACTTCCTTTGTTCAAGGCACCACCATAAGCACTGGAAACCCCTTGGGGGATTATAATCTTACTGGGGGTGGGACAAATGGACAAATAACAAAGTAATTAAGGAAAATGAGTTAAATGCAGATTAGATTATCTGAACAAAGGGGTATGAGAAATTTGAGATGGGAGAGATCTTGTTACTCCAAGGTAGTTAGAAGTATCTCCATCCAGAAAATGGCACCTGCATCCCTCTCTGAAGAGTCTTTAGCAATTGAAGACTGAAGGTTGAAGTGGGGCAGGGAAGTCTTTTCAAGGTATGAAGGACAGAGTGAGCAAGAAAATAGAGACAGAAAGAAGAGAGCAGCTAAGGTTGGCTAAACTTTAAGAAATAGGAAGGAAAGTCATGCTTTGCAAAGATCTAGTGGATGCTTTCAACTCAATATGCCCCAAACAGAATTCATTATGTTTTCCCCATCTTCCTACTCATCCCAATTTCACCTTCCCTATTATAGTAGAGGTAACAGTATTCTCCCAGTCTCTTAGGCTTGAAACCTAGGAGTCATCCTGGATTTCCTACTATCTCTCATTCCTCCATATCCAAGCTGTTACCATGGCCTTTGGTTTTCACCTTTGTAGCATCTCTCATATAGATTCCATTTTCTCCTCCGACATTGCCACCATTCTCCATTCTCTTGCAGGCCCTCCTTACCTCTCATTTTGATTACTACATTAATCTCATGGTGGGTTTGCCTGCCTCTTGTCTCTCCCTACTCCAATTCATTTTTCATTTAGACACTGAAGTGATTTTCTTAAAAAGCTCAAGTCCAACTACATCACCCTACCTCACCCCCGGTCAATAAATTTCATTGACTTTCTGTTTCTCCCAGGATAAAACACAAAATACTCTATTTGGCATTCAAAGTCATTCATAATCTTTCCAGTCATCTTTTTTTTTTTTAGATTTTTGCAAGGCAAATGGGGTTAAGTGGCTTGCCCAAGACCACACGGCTAGGTAATTATTAAGTGTCTGAGACCAGATTTGAACCCAGGTACTCCTGACTCCAAGGCCGGTGCTTTATCCACTACGCCACCTAGCCGCCCCTCCAGTCATCTTAAACCTTAATTTTTAACACATATTCTTCAGTCCAGTGACACTGGCTTCCAGGATGTTCCACCAATTAGAAACTCCACCTCTCTGCTCTGGGCATTATCTCTGGCCAGCCTCCAAGGTGTAACATTCTCCATCTTCCACTCCAACTATTGACCTCCCTGATTTCCTTTAAGTTCTAACTAAAAAACCCACTTTCTATAGGAAACTTTCACCAAACCCTCTTATTTCTAGTGCTTTTTATCTTTTAATTATTTTCTCTTCAGTTTATATAAAGCTTGTATATTGTATATATTTATTTACATATTGTCTCCTCTATCAGATTGTAAGCTCCTGGAGATCAGGAACTATCTTTTGACGTTTTTATCCCCAAAAATTAGCACAGTACTAAAAAAAGCAAAATAGGCACTTAAAAAATGTTTATTGATTGATTAAAGTTATAGGAGACTCTCCTGTCTGTCCTGTTCATGTCAAACAGGTAGGCTAAAGCTGGATTGTATAGTGAGCAATGTGGAACCTCTAAAAGTTTTCAAGTAACTTCAGTAGGAAGAAAATTTAGACATTGGAGAGAATACAGGCTTTAGGCAAGGATGGTGAAGAGGCTATTATAACTGTCTGTTCAAAAAGAGGCCAACATCAAATTAGGGGCATTGAGGTGCTAGTGGAGAGAAGATACCAAATACTGAGAATGACAAAATTCTGATTGGATATGTGGAGAAAGAGAGATCATAAAATCAAAGGCAATTAGAAGGGCATATGCTAGGATATCCAACTCAGTTCAACTCACTAAACCTTTATTAAGTGCTTCCTATGTTCCAAGCACTAATAGGCACAAGGGATATAAAGATAAAAATGGAAATAGTCTTTTCCCTCAAGGAGCCTTAGTGGAGTAAGAGATCACATACATGGAAAACTAAATACAAAATTATTTCTAATTAAAAAGGCGATGCCATTAACAGGTATATAATAAGTTAAATGGAGGAGCAGGTTTTAAAAAGAAATGACAAATTTAATTTTTGGCATATTGAATGAAGCATCCTTAGAAATATGCCTTTGACCATTTAAGAACTAGCCAAAACTGCAATTTTAAAGTGGACCTTTTATTAAGTAATCAGTCAAACAATCAATCAACCAGAATTTATCAAGCTTTTTATTTTCCAGGAATTGCAGTAGAGTGCTTTTCCCCAATAAAATGTAAGCTCCTTAAGGTAAAGAATTATTTCTTCCATGTCTTTTTAACCCCACTGCCAAATACAACCTTTATACATGCTCCCTCACCTACAAAACAAAACAGAACAGTACAAAAACCCATGATGACCTTTTATGTTCAAATTTTTATTATATATATCTGTGTGTGTGTGTGTGTGTGTGTGTGTGTGTGTGTGTGTGTGTGTAGATGTATGTACACTTTTCTTAGAAACTAAAAATTACCATCTATTTACTGTGGTGAGTAGAAAGGTTTTATAGGTTATAAGCAAAATATTCTGCTTGGCTGTTTTGTTCTTGGCCCCACTAGCATCTTGTGCTTTAGTGGAGAACATAGTATCCTCCTACATACAAAAAGAGTGGACTGATCCTTATGTGAATACTTCATTTGATCCAAAAATTAAGGCTACTAGCTTCAAAAGTATAGATCACAACTCATTCTAAATGAATAAATGAATGGGAAAAATCATTTGATTATCTTTATGTTGAGTCAAGCAATATTCTAAGCATCCATCATTCAAATATAAAAAGAAGGTAGTTCCTATCCTCTGGGAAATTATATTCTAATGAGAGGAGACAATATATTAGGACTTGATGACTAGGGAAATAGGAGGAGGTAGAAAGGTCCATTGAATAATGCAGGTCAGAAAGCATGTTCAATTAGGTCAGCTCAGGGCCAGGGTGGGCATTCCAAAATCTCTCCAGGTCAACTTCTATGGAGATCCAGTGGGAGGGCAGTGGCTGTGTAATTCTTAATGCAGTCTTTTCATAAATCATCTTTAGAAGCTCTGCCCAATAGAATCAATGAAGGACTTGCCTTACCAATTACTCTTCTTGGCTCTTGCTATAGAAATAATTCACCTTCTTTGCCAATTTCAGTCACATATTTCCTAGATTTTTGTTTTACCACACTTTATGCATATAAAATTTACCTCTGGTAAATTCATGATATGTATACTACCCTTTGGTTTATACAACTCTGATACTTTAAGGTTATTATGTTTCTTGATTCCCAGTCATATAGAATCAAAAAAATATTACATTAAAAATAGGTGTTTTGCATCAGGGAAAAACCCAGGTAAAAGTACCATGAAATTTCCTAAATACAACACATCCTGCCCCCTTCTTCCAGTTCAGTTCCATCTTGCTGCTTATCTATAATGCCGGTTCGAAATATATGTACTATTATGACTAACTCAATGAGTTTGTTCTTCAAACTGAATGTCATAGTGTGGCCATTCTTCATTCATTAATTGTTATTTTTAATGCATTTTATTCACACCTTCCATTGGAGTTCATTTGTGCCTCAGTTCTTCAAACTGAAGTTTTTATCAAAGAAAAACACATATTCTAAAGATCTAGTGCATAGACTATGCCTAACAAATTTTTTAAAGTTCCATCCTATTGGTTTCTTATTTTTCTGCCATGAGTTTTTTTCTTTGTTTCTTCCCTAGGACCTTTATTGAATATTCCTCTGATTATTCAGAATTTAACTTTATTTTAGACTTTTTTTAATTTGCATTGTTATAGTCATTGTGTTTATTATTTTCATGGTTCTGCTTACTTTACTCTGCATCAAATCATACAAATCTTCCCATGTTTCACTGAATTTTTCATATATATATATTTTTCATGTATAAATTTTCATATTAATATTCCATTCATATACCAGAGTTTTTTCAACTATTCTGTGTTTTATGGCATTCACTTGTTTCCAATTCTTTGTTATCATGAGTGCAACAATAAATATTGTGCTTTTGTATAGGTGACCTTTCCCCCTTATTTTTGGCTCCTGTTATATATATATATATATATATATATATATATATATATATATATATATATACATATATAGTAAGTATGTATGTGTGTGTATATATATAATATATATACATATATATATATATATATATATATGTTTCAAGTAGTAGAATTTCTGGAGGCAAAGGATAGGCAATTCAATCATTTTTCTCATATAATTCTCAAATAAAATCCAGAACAACTAAACCACTTCACAGCTCCACTACCAGTGCCTCAGTGTTCCTGGCTCCCATAATCCTTCCAATATCGACTTATTCTCAGATTTTGTCATCTTTGCCAATTTGTACTGAGTAAGATAAAATAGTTTTTTTAATTTACATTTATCATATTAGTGTTTTTTCATGGAGTCATTTATAGCTTGTAAACATTTTTGAAAAACTGTTCATATCCAAATGGTTTTTCCTATATGCAATGTAAGGTTGATTTCCTTTGAGAGAATAGGGATCCCATGGAAGAAGTTGATGAAATCAGCAAAATCATCTGTAAAACAGAAGAATTTACAGACATCGCCATCATATGAAATGTCTCTTTCATTTGATCTTTGCATAGGCCCTCATCTTTCAGCAAAATTTTTCTTGAGATAATGAAAAGGGAGAAATTAAAAAACTGAATGTATCCATTCTTTTAACACATTCAAATACATCTATTTAAGAAGGCAAAATCACTCTAATATATGAAATAAAAATGGTCAGAAAAATTTCAATAAATTAGAGAAAAACTCTCTAATGATAAAAATGCTGTAAATAATATATATATAATTATAGTATAATTTGAAAAAATAGAATAGATGCCTTATTACTGTACAAGCCTCCCATTGAATAAGGACTTAAAAGAGAACCAGAGTCTTCTAGTAAGGATTAAAGTTGTGTATTTCCATATTGACCATATTATTTTTTAAAAAAGAGAGAAAATTTTACTCAGATCATCAGTTCTCTCTCTGGAATAAGTTAGCATTTTTTCATCTGAGTCCTTTGGAACTGATTTGGATTACTGTATTGATCAGAGTAGCCAAGGTTTTCACAGCTGATCATCATTACACTAATGTTACTGTGTACAATAATCTCCCAGATCTTCTTACTTCATTTTGCATAGTTTATTTAGATCTTGCCATGTTTTTCTGAAACCACCCCCTACATCATTTCTTTCCTGTAATTCCAGCACAATCGTATGCCATAATTATTCAGCATTCCCCAATTGATGGACATGTTTTCATTTTCTTTTTTAATTCTTTGTCATCACATAAAAGAACTCCGATTAATATTTGTTATATCTTTGGGTACAAACCTAATAATAGTAGTATTGAAGAGTCTAAGGGTATACATAGTTTTTTAGACCTTTGGGAATAATTCCAATTGTTCTCCAGAAAGGTTGGAACAGTTCACAACTCCACCAACAGTACATTGGAGTTCCTGTTTTTTTCAAATCTCCATTTATCATTTTCCTTTTCTTTTATATTAGCCAATCTTATTGGATATGAGAGAACATCTTAAACTTATTTTTATTTGTTTTTTCTAATCAATAGAGATTTAGAGCAATTTTTCATATACCTATAGATAGCTTTGATTTCTTGTTCTGAAAACTGCCTGTTTATATCTTTTTTTGACTCAGATCTGTATGTATTTGAAAAATGAGGCCTTTATTAGAAAAATTTGTTGTAAGCTGGTTTGATATCACTTCATTGTCTGTGATGTCTTTTAGCAAAATGTAGCTTTCCAGATTACTCATTTTAAGTCAGTTTTTGCTTTTGCTGTGCCTGAGATCTACCCCTGCCTTTTTTTTTTAGTTCAATTATAGAATATTTGATTCTGCTCTAGCCCTTCATTTTAACACTGTGTATTGTTGTTTCAAGTATTTCTCTTGTGGACACCATATTATTGGATTCTGATTTCTAATTCATTCTGCTCTCTGCTTCCATTTTTAGGAGTGAGTTCATTCCATTCACATTCAAATCATAAATGTGTTTTTCCCTGCATCCCATTTTCTTGCTTCTTCTTCTCTTGGTTTTTGATCTTGTCCCTCCTCAAGAGTGTTTTCTTCTAACCACTGCCTCCCTTAAACTTTCCTCCCTTTTGTCATTCTATGTCTTTCTCTTATCCCCTTCTCCTCCTATTTCCCTGTTAGGTAAGTTATATTTCTATATACAACTTCCATAATACCCAAAACAAAGAAAACAATGTTGAAAAATTATAAAAAAGATTGTCCTTAAAGAAAAAAAATACAAGAAGATTCTTCCCCTTGCTCCTTTGGCAGGGTGGAGTCCATGGTTGTGGAACAATAGATTTTTTTCAATGTATTGATCAGTTTTGCTGATTTTTTTCTGTCCTTCCTTAAAAAATGGTACTTTTAAAGAGATGGCTGGAAGGGGGAAGAGGAGATATCCACAGAGACATGCAGGTGATGTAAAAACAAAAGATAGCAATAAAAATATTTTTAAAGAGTCATTTCTGTGGTACACTGCAATAAAAAAATTAAGAAAATTAAAAAACTAAGTCATCACCAGCCATTAATAACAGCATGAATTAGTTTATGAAATTAGCTAAAAGAAATTATATTTATATATAAAGATATATATTAATAAACTATAATATAAATTATATAACTTTAAAATTGAGTAGGGTATAAGTTCTACTGAGTGAACAAGGAAAGAAAAAAGTCTAGAGCATAAGAGATGTTAGGAAGATTAGACCTGGTAGAGTACAATAGGAAAGCTCCGACCCAGCGTGTAGACAGCATGTGGTCACTGGATCCCATGGATGAAGGACAGAAACAAAGTGGACTTTTTGCACAAAGACTAGTCTAAGCAGGAAATGGAGGTTGGTTTTTGCTCTGTTTTCATCTTATTTATTTTAGGGAACAGAACAGTTTTGTCCTTTTGATTTTTGCTGCTCATTGACTCATGTTTGCCTATTCATTCAAGAATGCTTCATTTCCTCTCCCCTTTTTGCCTACTTGTCATTTTTTCACCTCCTGCTTCGTGTCTTACTAATCACAATTAATGGTTATCGACTAAGTGTGACCACTTCCACGTCAATATGGACTTAATGTCTAAATCTATATAGATTTATGTCAGCTCAGACCCAAGTTCTAGTTTAACATTAATCTTTAGGGTTTGATGTAAAAACAATCGTCATTATAAGAAATGAACTTAAAATTTTAAACTTTTTAATATTTTAATACTTCCAAAAATAGAGTCACCACCTCTCATCAACTGGCCCCAGCTAAAGCCTCCCACACGTGTTCTGAGGACCAGACCTCCACTGGGCTAGTTCCCCCACCTCCTTCAAGTTACACATACAGTAACTTATCTGTGTCATTGATAATCAGGTTAGAACATAGCAAAATCGACTCGAAATCATCTGCAAGTTCCTTCTTGGTCTCAAAGGAAATGAGAAATTGGAAAATATTAAGATTCCACTCACAAATGAAATTTCAATTTAACTGTGAGTTAATGAACTTCTTTATAGTGTTACAAGTATTTTTAGTCAAAATTTTGCTATTAAAGAATGAGAGTACTACTATTGTAAGTGGCCTCCAAGATTATCAAATCCAATTTCCTAAGTGATGAATGAATCTACTATATACCATCCCTGAGAGATCATAGGATCATAGATTTAGAGTTATAAGACAGGGGAACACCAGGTCCAGTTCCCTCTTTTTACAGATGAGAAAACTGAGGCATACAAATGTTAAGATAGTTGTCAAGGATAATACAGCTAGTAAGTATCTGAGTGGGGTTTAAATTTCGGTTTTCTGACTGCAAATCTAGTGCTCTATTCATCATGCTGTGCTACCCAGATGATCACCCAGATTCTGACAAAACATTATAATATTGGGTAACTCACTACTTTTCCAGGTAGTTTTTCCACTCTTGAAATCTTTCTCACTACAGCTTGGACCACATCATTCCAATAGTTCCATAATCTGTGGCCCACAAAATAAAACTCCATTCCTCTGACATGATTCTTCAAAAGTTCAATGTAGGGGCGGCTAGGTGGCACAGTGGATAAAGCACCAGCCCTGGATTCAGGAGTACCTGGGTTCAAATCCGGTCTCAGACACTTAATAATTACCTAGTCGTGCGGCCTTGGGCAAGCCACTTAATCCCATTTGCCTTGCAAAAACCTAAAAAAATAAAAAATAAAAATAAAAAGTTCAGTGTATCAGTGGGAATTTCCTTCAATATGTTGATTGTACCCTCTCCATTGCCTGCCCATGTTGAGCTATTTTTGTCCAAGTCTTCTCATTTCAGTATTGGAGGCTCTAGTGTACTAAGAGCCTTCCTTAAGATCTCTTGATACCAATGGAACATGCAAGCTACCTTCGTATTTATTTTAAAATTATCATGTTTCCTCTAAGTTTCCTCATCTATGTGTAACACAGGACAATGATTTCAAAACCTCTGACTATTCTATTCATCTTTATCTGGATATAGTCTATATTATTAGTATTCCTCTTAAAATATGACAGTAAGAAGCAGAAAAGGAAGTTTTACTTCCCTTGATCTGAAAAGGCTACTTCTCTAAATTTAGCTGAAGATTGTATTTCATAGATTTCATGTCAAAAGACTGGATTTTGTGAACTAGCAATTTCCACCCTAACATTATTTTGGAATATTCTTTTGTATTTCTTTTCTTATTTGTTTTTCCCATACAATCTTCTATTTACAATATATCTTGAGCAGTTGTCCCCTCATTAACTTCATTTGCTTTCTAATGATGAAATAGAATGTTTGTTTGTTTGTAGTTTATTCAAATGTGTAAAATATGTTTGCAAGTGCAAAATGAAATCAATGCATATTTAAGCATGTTAACAAGAACATAAAAATGAATCACAAAAGTATATCATAAAAAGTTACTTTCTACTATATTTTGAGCAATTAAGCAATATTCTCCTCTGGTGCAAATCACAACTCATCCACTCCAAATCCTATAAGATTCTTGATCATATTTTTCTATAAAAGTGCTATCTGACATGAGATAACATAACAAAGGGGCTGTAGAAACCTTAAACTGTCATATAAATATTAGTAGTTACAATAATGATGATAGTAGTATTGGTGGTAGTTGTGGTGGTGATGATGATGATGATGATGATGCTAGAGACTTCTATTTCTTTGGTACTGTCCATGTATTCCTCTTCCCTTTTGCTGCATGGACAACCAACTGAGCTCTTTTTCAAGTCATATGTGTCTTTTATACTATTATATATATATATATATATATATATATATATATATATATATATATCACCTTTACTAATATATGAAGACTACCCTTCATCCCATTCCATTTTTCCATTGCCCTTTGGTTGACCTATAAATTTATCACTTCTGAGATCATGATGTTTTATGACTCAGAGATATATAGTATTATCAGTAAAATATTGTATTTTTTAAATAAAGTGAGCACCTTGGGATCATTGGATACAATAGACAACTTCACAGATGTGATACCACCAGATTGCCTGTTCATTTGCAATTCTGGCCCCAGTTCAATATCTATCTGTAGTACATGTCAAAAGTAAAGTCAGCTACCCATAGGTATTTATGAACACAGAGATAGAAAAACCTAGATCTTTGCCTATGTCTATGTCTATATTTATATCATCTATCTCTCAACATAGATAATGTACATAGAGTGAGATAGAATTAGAAGATAGAAATATCAGTATAGGGAGAGATATTTAGGTGACATATAGATATTAACATAAATATATAGATGATATAGGTATATAAATATAAATTTTGATATAGATTGATGATAGAGGAAGTATAGTATAGTGAAGAGGGAGGGAGCCAGCCTTGCAGCCAAGAAATTCTGCATTCAAGTCCTGCTTGTGACTAGTACTGACTGTGTGACCCTGGGCAAGTCATTGAGAATCTCAGTGCTCTAAGCAACTCTCTAAGATTTCAATCTGTAGATGAGGTGCTGTTCTTCATTGAAAAAAGAGTTTGCTCATTTAGTAGTTCACTATGCTAATTTCCTATACTAAAGTATACCTGTGCGAATGTCTAATTCCCATCTCTGTCTCAGAGCTATAGATATATTAGAAAATGGCAATATTCAATAAAGTAATAAAAGAATAACGACAACCACCAGCAATTCTATAATACTATAAGCTTTGCAAAGCATTGTCTACAGGTTCTCATTTGATCATGTGATATAGAGAATTAGAGCAATAAGAGTCAGCAAAAAGAGAGATCAATGTGGCTTAGATACCATATGCAAAGAATGATCTTCAAAACTATTCTTTAAAGAAATGTAAATTGATCTGAAAAAGTTTTTGGAAACTATGCAAAAAGTTTAAGGAGATCAGTTAATTTAAAACTCAGCAGAGTGTTAAATCAAGTAAATTTCTTGTTTAGGGATGTCAGTAGATCTGATTTAAGAAGACATATTCTTTATTTGTGAGTCATCTATTATATTTTTAAGATTTTGTAAAAAACTGCAATAATGTGATCTATGTTTATATTTATAATTATATCTCTTCATCTATCTATATGTCTGTCTTTATGTTCATTTAGCTTTATATATCTAAATCTGTAGTTATGCCAGTTTGCTAATTCCCCAACCCAATTTACCAGTGTGAAATATACTTTTTATGTACTTTATTTTCCCTTGTGTATGGCTAGGCTGCTGTCTCTTTCAAACAAATAAGAAATTCATTGAATGAGTCCTATAGTCTTCCAATGTCTTCAATATATGGTCACCTAGAAGTCAAAAAAATCCAAATTTGCAGGAATCCATTTAGTTAGTCTCTTGGACATTCTCTGACACCACTGAGAACCTTAGCTAAGAACTTGGTCAACTAGGTTGTTATGTTTAAATCTGTTACAGAATCTTTTATACTCTCCACACATTTAGAAGATACTTCAAGAAGAGCATGAAAGCTATATAGTTTGCTTGACCAAATCAATCTTTGGCTTTTTTAAAAATGAATCAACCGGAGGTATACTACATTTAAAATAGAATACATAAATGGAGTCTTTTTAAATTTTCATTTCATATATATATATATATATACACACATATATATATATATATATATATACACACACACACACACACACACACTTTATATATCCATACATATACAAAGTTTTTGATACTGTTGTGAGGGCTTATGGAAAATTATGTCAACATTTGGCTACCTGGAGAAGTTCATCAGTATTATACATCACCTTCAAGACAGTATCTTTGCCCAGATTCTGGATAGTGGAACATGCTCTTGAGATTTCCCAGTCACCAATGGAGTGAAATAAGTCTGTATCCTTGTTCCTATGCTTTTTTAATATGATGCTTTCAGCCATGTTATCAAATGCCTTCACTGAATTTGAACACACATCAAGGCCAATTATCACACTGCCATGCTAGTAAGTTTAGAGTATCCACTCCAGACATTTACATGGACTATTTGTGCCCCATCTGTGGTAGAGCATTCTGAGCTCATATTGGTCTGATCAGACAATCTTTAGAACACTGTAACTTATCTCTAACATAGTGATGTCTTTTTATTCTTCAATAATGAATGACAAGAATCAATTAACCAACCAACCAACATAAACATATATAGATATGTGTATATAAACATGTATATATATGTGCATATACATATATATATATATGAAATAGTGCTGTATCCTGAGAATGTCAATTATTTGAACTGAAAGTGAGATCTGACGAATGACAAATTACTTTTTTAAGGGACATCAAATATTTTTTTTTTAGGTTTTTGCAAGGCAATGGGATTAAGTGACTTGCCCAAGGCCACACAGCTAGGTAATTATTAAGTGTCTGAGGCTGGATTTGAACTCAGGTATTCCTGACTCCAGGGCCAATGCTCTATCCACTGAGCCACCTAACCACCCCTACATCAAATAGTTTTTTAAAGACTTTTAGAAACCATTGAATCCTAAAAAAGGACCAGTTTAATTCTCTACTCTGCCTCTCCTAGACAAATTCATGACATTTCTTTGTCAGAGTCTTCTAGATAGCATGAATATCTACCTTTTCATTGTAAATCAAGATTGTGAAAATGAAATAAAAGCAGCACGAATGACTACAAGGACTTTGTCTCACAATGAGATTCCTCAACATCTGTGATTGTTTTAAAAACCAAGTTTCTAATCATTTGTGCATCCCTTTTTTTCACATGATGAAGTGGTAGCTTTCACCACTTATTGCTTAAATTTTTTTTCTATTTTACTATTTAGATTTCTAGATGTGAATTTTAAAGATGAGTTAGGAAGCTTAATTCAACAGAAAGGAAATGAAATCACATGGAATTATAATTTTAATTAATCTCCCTTTACATAGTGCAGTTGCTGACTCCGAATTCATTTTAACATATTAAACTTGGAACTGCCACATAATCAAAGAACATCCAACATAGTAGTGGCCATCAAGAAAGGTACTTCTTTTGAGGTCTTCAGAAGTAATTCTCTGAAATTTACTTTTGGAAGCATTCTCACAAGAGCAAATTTAATATTTTTAGTTATTAGTGTCACAATAAAAAAAAACCTCATTATTTTTACTTGGAAATTCATTGTTGAGTTTTTGCATCTTTACAAGGAATCTCATAGGCCTAGGTCTCTAATAAGCAGTTTATCCTGTATGTTAATTTTCAAGATGCTTCTCAAAAAAAAAAAAAAAGGCTGTCTACTTCTGATAAACCCAGGACTTTAATAACATGTTCTCTGAATTAATTCTATAAATGTGGTACTAAAAGTTCAGCCTTGTGATCTGGGTTGTTTAATTAGCTAGCAGCTGCACTGCTTGGATAACATTTCTAGTCGGCAATGTAGTCTCTTTTTTTGGGGGGGGGAGTAGAGATGGGGGTGGATTCTTTATTGGATCCTGCATCTGACTTCAATGGTTAAATACTTAAGAAAATGCTCTCCTGGGTGTTTTTAAGAATGACCACATGTCTAAGGGCTGGTCATTTCTCCAATAAATGCTTATAACACAGACAGCCGGTGTTTTTCCAGTTATCTTCAGGATTGTACATGTGGTGGATGCCTAAATAGATCATGTAGCCAGCCTATTGGACAAAATAACCAGATCAACTGTGCCATTGTGTAGTTATTTAGATTATCTGGACTTGGCTCCAATCCCAGCTTCTTCACTGTTTCAGAATAGAATAGATCCCTTAAGCATTTCAAGTGCCCACTTCATCAGTGAAAATAATTAAGAGTTATCTCTACATAACAAGTTCCTTCTGAAACTGTGTTAATTTTAAACTTCTTTTCTTTATTTTCAAAGTGAATTAAATTTCAAATTTACCAGAAATTGCAATGACTTCTACATAGTCATGATGGAACATAAGGAACAAATTTTGGAAATATGACAACTTCTAAACAGACATAGTGAATCCAATTGAAGTAAATTTAATAAAATGTTTATTAAGCATTTCACATATGTTAAAGGCTAGGCATTGGAGATATAACAATAAAAAAAATGACTGTTCTTGGCCTACGTTTGGGGTTTGTAGGACCTCTAAATATGGACAAGGCATCAATGTATATATATATATATATATATATATATATATATATATGTATGTATATATTCTCCTTTTAAAGATAATGAAACTGAGGCCTAAAGAAATTAGATGATTTGACTGAGGTCACATGGATAATAACTATCAGAGGGGGAGGGACTTAAATCTCTTATTCTAGAGTCATTTCACAACCTGGGATTATGTATAATATAGAGAACTGTTTTGTTAAACTTTATTCCAGAGTCAGGTCAAGTCTCAACATCTCCATAAAGACTTTCCGAAGTGAATGTATCCCATAGTGAAGGAATAAACAATAAAATACTTATTGATTGAGTTTAGTAAATATGTTTCTGAATGAATGAATGACAATTCTTAGAACTATGACCTCCAAGAGAGTAGAGATGTTTCAGATGCTGCCAAGGATTCACTTTTTTTTGCTTTTTAAAAATTAAGAACTATTTTTTTTTACCTACCCTTCTTCATTGGAAAAAAAAGAAAAAATCCAAAACCCTTATAGTAATTATACAGTCAAGTCAAACATATCTCTACATTGACCATGTCCAAAAGTGAATGTCACATTCTATATCTTGAATCCATATCATCTCTGATAGAAAGTAGGTGACATTCTTTTACAACAGTCCTCTGAACTCCTGGTTGGTCATTGCATTAATTCGTGTTCTTAAGGGGTTTATTTGTATTTTTGTTTTTCAAAGACAATGGGGTTAAGTGACTTGCCCAAAGTCACACAGTCAGGTAATTATTAAGTGTCTGAGGTCAGATTTTAACTCAGGCCCTCCTTACTCAGGTGCTCTATCCACTGCACCACCTAGCTGCCTGAGTTCTTGCGTTTTTTCAAAAGTATCTTAATATTGTTATTCAATCCATAGTCATATGAAAAATTGCTCTAAATTGCTACTTATTAGAAGAATGCAAATTAAAGCTTCTCTAAGGTGCCACCTCACACCTCTCAGACTGGCCAACATGACCAGAAAGGATAATGATCAATATTGGAAGGGATGTGGGAAATCTGGGACACTACTACACTGTTGATGGAGCTGTGAACTCATCCAACCTTTCTGAAGAGCAATTTGGAATTACGCCCAAAGGGCAACAAAAATGTGCATACTCTTTGACCCAGCAATACCACTACTGGGTCTATACCCTGAAGACATTATGAAAAAGGGTAAAAACATCACTTGTACAAAAATATTCATAGCAGCCCTGTTTGTGGTGGCAAAGAATTGGAAACTGAGTGAAGGTCCATCAACTGTGGGAATGGCTCAACAAACTGTGGTATATGTATGTGATGGAACACTATTGTTCTATTAGAAACCAGGAGGGATGGGAATTCAGGGAAGCCTGGAGGGATTTGCATGACTGAAGCTGAGCAATATGAGCAGAACCAGAAGAACACTGTACACCCTAACAGCAACATGGGGGTGATGATCAACCTTAATGGACTTGCTCATTCCCTCATAGCAAGAATCAGGCACAATTTGGGGGTATCTGTAATGGAGAATACCATCTGTATCAAGAGAAAGAATTGTGAATTTTGAACAAAGACCAAAGATTATTACCTTTAATTTTAAAAAATATTATCTTATTATGTAATTTTGCTATCTCTTATATTTTATTTTTCTTCCTTAAGGATATGATTTCTCTCTCTCATCACATTCAACTTAGAACAATGTATACCATGGAAACAATGTAAAGACTAACAGACTGCCTTCTGTGGGGTGAGGGAAGGAAGATTAGGGAAAAAATTTTTAAATTCAAAATAAATTTTAAAAAATAAATAAAAATATTGCTATTATTGAACAAATAGATCTCATGTTGATCTCTACTTCACTCAATATCAGTTCATGAAAGTTTTTCTAGGTTTCTCTTAAACAATCCTTTCATTTTTTCTTACAGTAAAAAGTAGTTGTTATGTCCATAACCATAATCTTTTCATCTACCATACATCCCAAAAGTACTCAGACTATCACATAGAATACTGGACTTGGAAGTCAGATAGATGGTCCCATAGAAGCTGCATGGTCATGAGCAAATCACTTAAACTTGCTGAGTTTTAGTTTAATAATAAAATAATAATAATAATAATAATAATAATAATAATAATAATAATAATACCTGTCTCTAATCCATAGGAATTTGAGGTCAAATAAGATGTTAAAGTCCTTTATAAACATTAAAAGACTGCACAGTGTCTGTTATTACTTTTGTGAATACTCTAGTAAAGGGGAGAACACTAAGACTTGAGATGGCACGTGCTACTTTGGGTAAATCTAATTGTTCAGAAACTTTTCCAACATCCAGATCATACTCTTTGTACCTTCCCTGCCATTGCTCCTGGTTCTGCTCTCTAGGGTCTAGCAGAGTCTGCTCCCTGACTATCACGCCCCTTCTCTTCCTCTAAGTAGTCATCGGATGGTATAATCTTAAAAGTGTTCATCATTCCAAAGTTTTCCTTAGAACACTCTCCAGTTTGGTATTATGCCTCCTAAAATATTCTGACCCAAACTGAACACAATACTCAACCTGGTTTGATCAGGTAAGAGCGGTCGCCCCCTCCAGTTCAAACTCTCATCACTCCTCATCTCGACCATTGCAATGATCTTCTCAGTTCTCCTTCCTGCTCCTTGGAATTACAAGGCTCCGCTCAGGTGCCACTTCCTATGTGACATCTTTCCTAATCTCTTACTCCCAAATACTGGTGTTTGTGTTCTCTTCAAATCACACTGTATTTGTTTATCTGGATAAATACTGTATCCCTAGCTGAATGTAGGTGCTCCTTGAAGGTAGGCAAGATTTTATTTTATTTTCATATTCATCAACATAGCGTCTTGTGCATAGTAATTACTTAATAAATGTTAAATTGGATTGAATTGAGCATAAGCCAGAAAGTCTTGCTATTCTTGGCATTTATCTACTAGATGCAGTCAATCCCCAAATGGTATATAGGTTAGTGTTCTTGTCAGAGGTGTTGGCAAACACAGCTACCTTCTGAACGACCATGATACTCTCATGATATCAAACATAAAATTAGGTAACCTATATACTCTCTATTGTTGCTGTGTCTTGATAAAGTTGTTTCCTTTCTCTTGGACTCAACCTATTCTTTTGTTAAGGAATGGTTTTTGAAGTCCCTCCTCCTACTGAAATGTTCTCATTCTACAATCTATGTGTTATATACTGAGTTCTTAAGTTTGCTCCAAGTTTGAAGAGATAAAATCTCCCAGTCACCATTTCTGAGAGGCGGCCTAGGCTTTCCCAGAAAGTCTTTATTATCATAGATTCAACTGGATGGCAAAGCTGAGACATGGTTACTCAGCTGCTCCCGAAAAGAGTCATAGCACATAAGATGCTCATGGGCAGGGGAAACATGACCATAACACACATCTTCCTTGGCTGCATTCCCATGGGCCAACATACTGGTAGAAGCCCACAGGGGAATGTCCACTTTAAGAAAAGATACTGGACATCCTGAAGAACACAATTACATGCTTGCTAAGCCCTGGAGGCATCTCTGGGTCTGAATTTCTCTGCCAACAACTGAATCTATCAGAAGGTTCCATAGTTAGAGACTGTCTAATTAGAGGTCTCAATTTCCCTTTAAAATCTTCCTGCTATGCACACTCACAATGGTGATTCAGCTCAGCCTGGCTGTGGTCATTGTTAGCCGGACCACTGATCAAGCTAGTTGCTACCAGTTCCATCACTACACCTTAACATGATGCTGACAGTATTAATCTGGAATACTTAGACACTCTTAAAACCCCTTCACTAGAGTGGTCTTATCTTTTGTTAGGGTTGGCCTGGTGGTGTGGATTCATTATTGCCAAATCTCTTGTGCCAAAAACCTAGGGCAATTCACTGTATGATGCAGAACATAATGTTTCCTCAGGACTACATTCAACAAAAAGGAAGACTCATATGGCCATAAATATAAGATATTTTAAAAATTAGATCTTATGCATTTCGGCAAATCTATAATTAAACACAACAAAACATAAAATAATTTGAATTTTCCTCAACTAGTAACAATGCCCAATGAATAAGTGAATGAAAAAATAATGTTAAGTATTTTCTTTGTTACAGAACATTCTGCTAAGTTCTAAGGAACTATTAGGGAAAAAAAGCAAGATAATGCTTACTTTCTTTCAAGGAGCTCATAATCTAATTGGGAGAGACATCATATAAAAGAAAGTTTAATTGTAGGACCAATGGAAAGGCTCAGAAAGTCCTAAAAGTTCAGTGGCAGAGGAGATGGCAAGGAGAATGGCAGTTAATTTGTGCGAAAATAGATTTTCGCAGTATATTCACTAAGTGAAATATTGGCAATGTTTAAATAGTTCTAGCAGACTACAGCAAATTCTGCAACAGAGAACATAAGGTAAGGTAAAGAAGGCAAATGTATTACCCAGGCATTATGAAGAACATTCGTGATGAGTAGTTATAAATACCTATAAAATATAAATTAAAATAATCTTCTAGTTCATGTACTTAGCTATTGAATAGAATAGAATTTTTATATCATATATATGATATATTTTGAAAGTTGTTCAAGTAACTTAGATTTTTAAATAAAATTTATAGAAATTCTCTACTGAGTACAAATCCTAAAAGTAAAAAGATATGTTATTTTCAATAGCAAAGTGTCATATGGAATCAGTGTAGGCTCCCCTTTGTGTTTGCGTAAGGTGTCAATGGAAGAAAGATAATTTCTCTGACTCAGAGAACATCTTATGGTGAGAGAGTAACTCCAAGCTCGGCTCTATAGAATATACCTGATTAGTCTCTAAAGAAATGATTTTCTTTTTCATCATTAGAGAACAAGAATAGAAATAAAATAGAAGTTGATACTTAAATAACCATTATAGGTTAATGTCCATAGCACAACTAACAAAGCAATGAATTATATTTCTGTTTCTACTTTTTTCCCCTTCTTTTAGAACTATTTAAGCTAACTGCCTTATGTCATGATCAACTTTTGGCACATGAAATGTTAGGTGACCTTGTTTTTCTGGTATAAATGATTTATCAAAATCCAATATACTTATCAGATCCAAAGACACATTAATTTATTCATGGCCATTATTGACTTCTAATCAATTTAATTCTTAGTTATATACTTGTAAAGGGAGAGGGCCCAGGCACTCACTGAGTATGTTCAGCTATATCCTTCCTGGTGGAGAATACTGAACGTACATAATATTCTCTGTCTAATACCTGTCCAAAACCTAGGATTTCGGAAGCCAATTGCTGACCATAGATGATTGAATGGTTCTCCATGGTTATGTGATGACAAAAAAAAAAAGTCTTCTGGCTGACTGAGGAGCCAAAAGAGCTAATAACTCAATAGAAGGGTGCATACATAAAAAAGGTGTGAGAGATGATCTCCACTAGTGGAGAGGTAGGTATCATGTAGGAAAAAGAGACCCTATCTCACACTTGACCACCATGTGTTCATGATTGCGTGCCACCTATTTCCCTTATGTTTATTTTTTACTAATCACAAACATTGATGAGTATTCAGATAGGACTGACTAGGTTATGACTTTGTGAGCCTGAAAAATTTTGAAGAGATATCAGATATCCAAAAACTGGAGTTAGTAACAGAATCTATGATAGGCAGAGTACCCAAGCCCTATTTAAAAAGTCCAGTGCAGAAACAATTCCTGAGAGGCTATCATAGCGTAGAAGACACAGGCTTCTTGCCAGGAGAAAAGATTCCAAGAGCCAGGAAGTATGCATGATTCGACTTACCTGTATCCCTATATAAGTGCTTCCATTGTGAACCCATTCTTCTCAAGGATCTTATGTGTTGTGTGTAGGAGAGAGTGCTATTCCAGGATAGAGGGGTGAGTTTTGTCAACCACTTTAAACTTGTGCCCACTCTTCCCAGGGGAATAGGCATCTTTAGTTTGGAGGTAAAGGAGATATTTTGCATTTCTGTCAGTTTTCTACTTTCTCTTTAAAAACTCCATTGTAAAAACTAACTGATAACAATGGATTAATCAAGATTGGGGAACACATAGGATGGGAAGCTCCATCCCTCAGGCTTACCACTGGGATTCTTGCTGAGTAGTCATTCATCCTCCACGGACCCAACCTGCCAATTCAAGTTGGGGGCTGTTAGAGTAATTCAGAAAAGGGGAAGAATAGGGAATATTGCTAAGCAGAGGAAGAGAATTAATTTGACTTCTATTTCATAAATGGTCATTTTACTTAATATTAAGTAAGAGAAGGAGTATTGTGCTGTAATTAGAGAGCAAGCTTTGTAGCCAAGGGAATCTTTAGTCAAGGTCTATTTCTGAATTATAATAGCTGCGATCCTGGGCAAAACATCTCATTTCTAGACTACTCCAGGGTAGTGGTATCAGACTCAAATAGAAATAGCTCTCCACAGTGTCATATTGACTTTAAACCCCACAAATTAACTTTATCTGTGTGCTGTTGTATTTTATTTATTTTGTTAAACATTTTTCATTTACATTTTAATATGGTTGGGATGAGAATTTGACACCTGCTCTGGGCAGCTCTCTAAGATGAGAAAGCATTTCCCTACCCAAGAGTTCCTTCCACAAGTCTTCTTCCCTACTTCAGCAAATAAATATTTATTAATTAACTATTAATTAGCTAGTGGAAATACAGTATTTTGCCAAATTATACCAAATGACTAAAAAAGATTAAAAGTGAATTCTTTTCATTTTAAACCTATTGATCCTATTCTCCCCTCCACAAATGCAAAATGGGCTAAAACAAGGCAAAGCAAAGAGAATTATTAAGATAATGGGTAGGGGACAGAGGCACAAACAATACTGCAGTTACATGATGTAAAATAAAAATCATGGAAGGAACAAACAATTTTAAGGGAAGGTATGCATAAATAAACATTTTAAAATAATCATTCCAATTCCCCCATTTATTGCCCCCCCCCATGATGCGTGTGTGTGTGTGTGTGTGTGTGTGTGTGTGTGTGTGTGTGTGTGTGTGTTGTGAAAGATAGTTAATAACAGCTCTCTGAAGAAAGTCAGGGGTTTGGAGGAGGCAAATGATGTTGACACCAACTGTAGGGCAAATGAAGCAAGCAAAGTTCCTTACACTTACAAAACACAATATTTGTTGATTGAATAAATGAACAGAAGATTATTCTTACTCTTTGATGGAAAGCAGCTTAAACTGTAAAAGAAGAGTCTAGGTCAGAAGGGACAAAAATAAGATATGAGACCAATTAAATACCTAATAGGTATAACATTATATTGATAGCAAACACAAGATTAACAAACGTAAATTCATATAAATGTTGGAAGGAAAGAAAGAAGAAACAGAGGGAATCTATAGAATCAAATCATAAAGGTATATTGTCAAATTACTTAGAACAATGATGGGAAGTAAGAAGTAAACCTGCCCAAAGAAACCACTCCCCCCCAAAAAAAAAAATTACTTGAAAAGGTTTATTTACAGTCAAGAATTTTCTGGTGACAATATAAACAAAGTACTATTGGGTCCATCAGTGATTTGAAAATAGTTTGGTTTGTGGACAATGAGTTAGAGAGAGAATTTACATGGAAATTAGGTGAGCAGTAAGAAACCAGGGGAAGTAAGGCAAGGCAACAAGTATACTAAATGTTTACTAGGTAATCCCTTCCCTCTGAGCAATAAGGGAAGAACCCTCCTTGGCAAACAATCGACATGTGCCTATCATGTGCTAGGCATTGTACTTGGCTATAGGAATACAGAATTAAAAATGAAAGTATAATGTAGAGGGGTAAAAGCAAGATGCACATATATTAGGGATTGTTCAGAATATGCATGATGATGGTCCATTAGCAGTCTAGGTGGTGCAGTAGATAGAGCATCATACCTGGAGACAGGAGGATCTGAGTTCAATTTCCCTCAGACAATTGAAACTTACTGTGTGACCTTGGGCAAGTCACTTAACCCTGGGCTATCTCCAGTTGTCTTGACCACTGGACTCCATTGGCTCTGGAGAAGAAAGTGAGACTGGTGACTTAGCATAGCAACCCCTCACTCAAATCCACTTCAATGGCATGTCATGGCATCACCTCCCTGATGTCATGGAAGAATGAAGGACAAACAACACCAAAAGGAGCATGCACTGAAACATCCTTGGAAACTTTCAGCGATGGTAGGGATGCTTGCCACAGGGCTGCAGTGCCTTAAACTCTTTAAGATGCTGAAGTAATCCCTTATGAACTACTGTGGATCTCTAAAATGAAATAATTCACCTTCTATTCTTTACCTAGTTGTAGTTAATGACAAAATTAGTTTGAGCCTTTTCCAAAGAAATGGGGAAAGGAGCTATTCTCCCCCTTCCCCCAACCCTAGCCACACGGTAGCTATGAAGATGTGACAGTAATGCTAAAATATATTTTTCCAGCATTGGAGATCATCTTGTGATGATTGAGGTTCTAGGTCCTGGATCTCTTGGTCAAAGCTGATAGGCAACAGGGAAAAGGGCGTTTCTGTCTTAACAAAATATATGGACCTGGAAGGAGTTTTTAAGCAGTACAGAACCAAGGTGAAATGTGAAGTTTTGATTTTGCAATGCCATCAAGGAAAAGTTTTATGAAAGTTTTGTCTCAGCCTCCCAGGAAAGCAGAACAGTAGTTTAAATGAGTGAATCATGTGTTAAGTCTTCCTGTCAATATGCACCTATGGTTCTTAGGCATGTTAAATATTCCTTTTGTGGAGAGGAAATTAATAGCTGGCCCATGTCTGATTCATAGTTTACAGTGAGCTTCTACTCACTCTTTTAAGCTGTATACAGTGTTTTACTCTTGGTTTTGAGTCAATAAAAGCAGGAAAATACATACTAAAACACCATAGTGTTGTATACCCAAAGATTCTCCCAGACCCAGGCAGTTTCCAGATAGTACCTGGGCCATTCCAACCCCAGGAGCTCTAAGAAATGCACACTTCCGTTTGCTTAGCATGTAGGCTCACTTCTCCACCATGCAGGCCTTTATATAGATACTATATAATATAGATAATATATAAAATATAGATAAAAAATATAGTTTGCAATAAATGTTGAACCCACAGGTCCAACAAGTCCAGTCTTTAGGTGAAGAATCAGAAACTCTGGATCCAGGATCTCAGCTCTTCCTCAGAGCAAAAAGTGGTATCCAGTACTTTTGTGTTCCTTGTCCTATCACCGACAGGGATCTCTGACTGCTCCTCACTGTGTCTGTCTCATCAAGCCTGGGTCCCTGTGGTTACCTCATCAGGGGCAATAGACTGTAAAAAGAAGTCTGCCTCTGTCATACCATCCTAGTATGCCTTTGTTCTTGGCCTCTCCAGTTCCTTCTTTCATTTGCCTGGATATATGTCCTTTTACATACTTCTATGTCCCATCAACATTCACAAAGGAACTTTTCCTCTCTTGTATATCTCATAATTTTTTTAAGTTGCACCAACTCCAGCTTCCCAGTTCTAGTCAAAGTCCCACCACTCTGAGCAGTGAGGGAAAGAGGGGGTCACACTAACATCAAAGATGTTTTCTGCACTGTAGAATCTGAGTCACAGTAGGACACTGTTCCTTTTGAGAGGCAGTGTGATGTCAAAGAAAAATATAGATTGAAAAGACTGAGATTCAAGTATTCTATCTGCTGCTTATAATCTTTGTGACCTTGGGCAAGTTACTGCTTATGCAAGAGACCTCTCTGGTCTCAGTTTCCTTTACAGAAAAGTGAGAAAATTGGATTAGATCATAGTGAATGGTCCCCCCTCTCTCTCTTTTTGATTTGATTCCAAACATGAGTTAAATGTAAGCTTTAAGTAAGTTGTCCTAATAGCTCCAATGTGGTTATATAATAATCTAAAGAGTATAAAAAAAAGAAACTGACCTTTCTTTTAGTTAGATAGGCTCTCTCAGGTATAAAACCAGTTTGGCATAATATTAGAATCAAGAAGTAAAGATACCCTGAGATTGAGTAGAAGGATAAGTTTCCCTAGCCCTCTATCTATCTATCTATCCATCTATGTATCATCTACATATCTACCCATCTACCCACCTTATCTATGTGTTTGTGTGTGTGTATATATATATATACATAATAGCTATAGATATAGACAAATTAATCTACTATATATGTATATACAAATATATACATATATATAAAATTTGAGGGAAAAAAACAGCAGCTAGGGGGGATTGTGAAAAGCTGAGCTCAGTATTGATGGATGCTAAGGATTTTAAGATTGCAGGAGTAAGGAAGGAGTATTTACAAGACAAAGGAGACAATGCAAAAGGAGGGAAATGGGAGATGGACCAATTTGCCTAATGCTTCTTCCTGTCTCCTTCCATATTCCTTGGCTTTTCATAGAAGAATACAGAAAGAGATGTATCTATCTAAAAATGAGAATGGGACTTAACAATTACATAAAGTAATGGGTATCTCCCAAAATTGTCTCTATTACTGATAAAGCTATATCATTGGGAGTAAAGTAATTCTTGTGTGTACACACAATGTAATCAATGAACATTTTGAATGAAGTAATACCACTACCAACTCTAAATAAGAAATCCTTTCCCTGATTTTCAAGTCGTATAAAGAAGCTACATTGCTAAGAGATACTGATTCCAGGGGAAAATTAGGGAAGGAAACAAAGTGGAGGTTTCCTAGCTCTTCCCTTGGAGGGGTACATTATTTGCAACTTTCTATATGGAAAGAGCAAAATCCTTCTAAATTGTATCACTTATTCATAAAATACATGAGGTATTAAATAACGGTTCTTATCCACAAGGAAATTATGCTCTAGTTGGAGAGTTAAGACAAATATATGAAGCATTTGTGAAAAACCTAAAAATAATTAACATCAAATTAGGCACTCAGTTATGTCCAATAGGTCCAAATATAGGACTTTACAGAATCAAGGTCACAGGATTTCAGAGATGGGATTTCAGAAGTCATTTGGTCCAACCTGTTCCTGAAGACAAATCTCCTTTATAACATTCCCAATAAGTGATCACTAAGTCTTTACTTGAAAAGCAAAAGAAGACTAACCCACTACCCATTTTACTTTTAAGTAGCTCTGATAGTTAAAAAATGTTTTCCTTATATAGGTAGGACTTAGTTCGGCCTTTACAACTACCTCCCATTATTCCTAGGCCTCTTTAGCTTGACTGACTCATGATTACTCTTTGACTTCATTAATATAATCTTCCCACTTCAATAATAGAAACAGCATAAAATTTCACCCAGTTGGGAATGTTTCAGTGATAAGTTCCCCCAAAGGAAGCAAAAACTATTAACAAGAGCCTAGGGGAGAAGTTCTAGTACAGTGGGAAAAGAACTAGTTCTAGAGTCTTGGTTCCAACTTCTGTCTGACAGTCTTGGAGGGTGATTTTGGGCAAATTACTTAGACTTAATTCTCTCATTCCTAAAGAGATGTTCTTTGAAATTCCTTTTAGTTCTTATATATAATCCTATGAACACTTACCTCGGAGCAGATATCCTAAAATCCAGCATTCCTACAACTGGATATATATATATATATATATGCCAAGGAGACCAAAGACAGAAAGTCCACACATATACCAATGTAGCATTTATATCTGTCTAGGTGTGAAATTGAGGATGAAGCCAAAAGGAATAAAAAGGTACTCCCTCCTTTGGTCTCCATCCTTGGAGAGAAGATGTTGTCAACCTCTGAGTCATAGTTCTTTTGCTCTCATCAGGGGAAGTTCCTACTTTTTAGCTATCTCTATAAACTCAACCTCTGCAGAGAACTTTTTCTATATTGGTGGGAGGAGTGAGAAGGATGAATGAGTAAGGCTACACAACCTAATAGCCCAGCCTTGTTTATGACAAGTAAATTAGTATGCTGACTCATTTTAAACCAAGGGGTAAAATGAAGACCTCAGAAAATCAGTTAAATTCTAATTTGGGGGAAGTTCATCTCTAATCAATAAACCTAAACATAAGATTCTCATTTTAGTCCCATGCCCACTGAGGAGAATTTTATTTTCTATATCTATGTGTCCCAAAACCAAGCACTGATTCTTCCACCCATGTCCTTACCTACAATTAAGGAAGATACAAATCAAAACCAGTTAAAATAAGTTGCATTTTATCTCTATTGAGTTGGCTTTTTAAAAGTAATTAAAACCATAAACTTCTCTAAGGAAAGTTCTGGATTATATATGTGCCCTCTTAGTTAGAAAAGATGGAGGAGGTGTGGTAGGGATGGGAGAGAGAAATGGCTTGACTACTACCCTGATTCTCAGTCAGTAGAAAGTTCAGTAATAATCAAAAACTTTCCATGCTCCCTCAGATCATAGCTGTCTCATCTCCGCAAGTGGAATGAGGTACCAGATGAACCTGAGCCTTTCTTTCCCACAGCTCTCCTCTTCACATTGTACATCCTAAGGGAATCCTTAGTGTGAACATTCCACTGATGCCTTTTAATGAATTTTAACTCTAGAACTGCCTCTAACATGATAGGTGTGCTGAGATCCAGTAGGATCAACTCTTCAGAGAACATAGTCCCCATCAAATTTGTATTCTGCTTTCTTTCACAGTATTGGTGGAACTAAAGTCATGGTAATTTGGATGGGACCAGAGGGCAAAAAACAAATATCAAGATCAGACTATTCTCAGAATGCATAGTAGTTCACCATTTGAAAATGTTTGCTCATACTTGAAAATGCATGATCTGGATTAAAAAGGGTATAGAAGAAAAGTTTGTGGATTATTTCCACATCTTTTCATCCTTAGCACAGAACAAGTCATCTTCCCCCTCTTCCTCCTCCTCCTCTTCTTCTTCTTCACAGATGGGATTACGTGGATCTGGATCTATAATTTCATTACAAACCTGGTGTGGAAATTCTTCCATCAATGTAAATCAGCAAATAATCTATAATTCATAGTCTTGAAAAGCTGCCTGACACACTGAGAGTTCTTTACTCTCTCAGGGTTATATATGTAACATGTGCCAGCAGGACTTGAATCTAGCTCTTCCTGACTCCGAGGTCAGTCCCTCATCCACTATTTTATAATGTAGACTTCCCTTATATCTAGTAGGCACTTAGAAAATGTTTGTGGAGATGGAAGACTCAACTCCAATTATCACTGTTGGGGAAAAATGAACTTCAAATGAAAGCCTCACTTAAGGAAATAGGGTTGAGACAAACATTTATTCAAAATGTGGAAAGTTATTCATTCATATATTACCTTCATATGTAAAATGATACAATTCAATTATGAATATATATGTGTATTGCATGGACATATATAATACATCGTAAATGTATTTGTGTATATGTAGGTATTAATGTTATTATTATTATCCTATGGAAAATAAGAGAGGAAAGAATGAGAACATAGCATATTTATTATTCTAAGTCCCCTGTTTTAACTCATTCTCTTCCTTTTCTAGTCTTCCTCCTCCAATCCCAGCATGCCTTCCCTTTTCCTAATGATGTCCTACTCACTTTCTAAGGCCCCCTTCTTCCACATTGTATTTTCCAAGCACTATAACCAAAATTACATCTCCAAATAGTTGAGCATTTAATTGTTTTCTGGTAGAGGAATGTTGGTTGTTTGGGGATTTTTTTTCCTTCTTGAGCACATTACAAGCTTTTTGTATGTGATGATGAGGAGGGGAAGGGGAGGGGATTTCTTTTTATGACCTGTGAATAAATACTTTTGAGTCCAATAATTTTTTTTTTTGAGTAAATCGTGAAGAGACATCATTTTTCTTCTGAATTTTAATTCTATAAAATCTTTGGACCTGTTATTAAATTCATTGAAAAAATGTTTTTTCCATGCAATGACGCATATCGATCGATGTTACTATCTTATTTTTAGCAAAGTATTGCTTCTGACATCTCACCCTAGGGATGTTGGCCAGTGGAGCTTTCTGTAATTGTATGACATCTTCTTGAAATGGATTGCATTCCCCCTCTCTTTCCCTCTATTATATTATCAGTTGTCTTCAGTATTTTCTAAAATAAAATTACCTGTTAATAAGGGTATCTCTGTTGTAGGGAATGGCAATAATCAAAGAGTATGGAAAATATAATCCCAGAACTTACTGGTCTATTGGATGAATTTTTACTCATGTTCTAATTTTTCACCCTTTGCCAGATTCAAATTGGCAGAATATGGTACACAAAGTCTATCAATGTCAGGAGCCAAATGCAGCACATTTAGAATACTGGGGAACTTTCTTTAGTGACTAAGAATAGATAAGTGTACTTGATCTTGAATTGATAGAATTTGCAGCAATGGTGCTAAAAATATTAGGTTTCTCTCCCCTTTTTAACCAAATACTCTTAAATTCAAATGTGATTTGCTGCACATGGCCTTGCTTTCCCATGTCTGTTTTGATAGTCTAAGAGTTTAATTAACATCAAGTCTGTTAAAATATTAGCTGACTTGGGACTTCAGAACCCAATTATTTTTATTTACAACTTCATAGTATGCATTAAGATTATGAGATAAAATCCAATAAGAAAGCCATCTAATTTTAAGATTATGAAGACATACATATTTATGTATTTGTGTTATATGCAGTGGTATTTTTGAACACAGCTTGTTCAGATCCCTGCTGCTATGCTGCATAAAGTCCAAGGAGAAAATTTAAACCAAAGAATATTTTCTGAATCTACAGTTGAAAAAAATGGTCATGTCTGAGTCTCCAAGACCACCTTTTGGAATTTTCTTGGAATAGATATGGAGTGGCTTACCAGGTTTTTTTTCCCCTCCAGATCATTTTACAGATGAGGAACTGAGGTAGTAGAGTTGTGACTTGCCTAGGGTCATACAGCAAGTGGATGGATTTGAATTTGGGAAGATGAATGTTCCTGATTCCTAAACTCAGTACTCTATCCACTTAGCACCAAATACCACTAATCTATCTTGTTTCTTGATCCTTTGGGAAAAAATATCAATAATAATAAGGCATTTTAAAATTTTACATCTCACAGTAAATTCTATGATTATTCTGTTTTGCTATTTAGAACTATATTGTCTGAAGAAAATGTTTAACAACATGGGGGAAAAAGTACAGTCTCTTCTGAGGCACTATGTCCTAAATATAATGGACTTAAATGATTACCAGTAAAGACAGGCTTTATGTAAAGCCTGGTGTAAAATTAGAACTTTGGGTCCTTTTCGTGACCACAGACAGAACTTCAAGTCCATGGACTAAATAAAGCCGGACGGCGACAGCCCAACAAAAATGCACAGATCCTCGTTTCCTCATCATCCATTTTACTCCTTTACTGTAGCAATGATTCGGCCGTCACTTTAATGTCAGATATTTGATTAAAGTAAAATGCAGAATTGCATTTTCTTCAGAGACTTCCTTGCGGAAAGGGGGAGGAAAGCCGAAGACTCTAAAAGATTTCTGGATCCTCTGGAGAATTTTTCAGGGGCTGGAAATCCTGAAGTTGACTAAAGCAACAATGTACTTTTAAGTAATCTATTCTGCTGCCAAGAAGCTTCGAAATGACATTATGAGGGGGCAGCAATGTATTGGGATTATACCAATTTCCTCCGAGTGATCAAAGAGAAGGGGTGGGGGTGGGCCAATGCCGGCTCCCTGCAGTCAAGGGCAGCGGCGGCGCGGCGGCGGAGCGGGCCCGGGGCCCGGGAGGATGCTCGGGCAGACCGCGGGCGCCCAGACCAGAGGCTCAGAGGGAGGAGCTCGGCCATTCTGAAGCTGTCGGGCATTGATGTTAATCTGTCTCCACTATCTCGGCACAACTGCTTCTTTGGGGGGAAAAAAGGTCTTTTGTGCAGACGAGGATACGACGGTCCCCCGGGTCGGCAGCTTTTCGGGACTGGTCTGCCCTGCGGCGAAGGGGAGAGCGCGCGGTCCGGGGCTCGGGGAGCGGCCCGGCCCTGGAGCCCAGGTAGCGGGGCCGGGCGGGTCGCGGCAGCTCGGGGCTGTGGGGGCCCGGGGGGCTGCGCCTGCGGGGGGATGCGGAGAGAATTTTTTTTACAAATCGCGTTTGAGGGCAAAGCCGGCCGGCCGGCAGCGGGGCCGCCCCGGCGCGCGGCAGGTGTCCCCGGGCCCCGCCGGCCCGCTCGCACCTGGCCCCGGCCGGCGCGCTGCCCCCCAGCGGGCAGGGAAGCCCCGGCCTCCCCCGCGGGCCGCGCGTCACGCCGGGCCGGGCCCGGGCGGGAGGAGGAGCCGCCCCGCGGCCGGCGCGCGCCGCGGCCCCGCCCCCGCCCGGCCCGGGCGCCCCTCGGCTCCCGCGAGCCCGGCAGGCGGCGCGCCCGCCGGCGGCGCCCCCGCCCCGCCCCCACACGTCATGGAAACACGGACGTCACAGCGGCCCGGCCAATCAGCGGCGCCGCGCGGGGCGCGGGGGCGCGGGGGGAAGGAGCGGGGGGCGGGCCGGCCCGCGCCCGCCGCCCCCCCGCCGCCCCGCCGCCGCGCCCCGCCCCCGGCCGTGGAGCCGCGCCGGGCCGCCCCGCCGCGCCCCGCCCCCGGCCCGCCCCCGGGCCGCCGCGCCCCGCCCCCGGCCCGCCCCCGCCCCGCGCGGCCCGCGGGGCCGTTACGTGACCGCGCCCAGCCCAGGCAGCGCCGGCGGTTGCGGCGGTTGCGGCGGTTGCGGCGGCGGCCAGAGCCGGAGCGGCGCGGCCGGAGCCGGAGCGGAGCGGCGCGGCGCGGCCCGCGTGGGGGGAGCGCCGGGCCGGAGCCGGTGAGCGCGCGTCCCCTCGGGCCGGGGGGCGGCCGGGCTTCCTCCTCCTCCTCCCCCGCGCCGGGGTCCGGGCGCCCCGCGGCCCCGCCCCGCGCCCCTGGAGCCCCGCGGCGGCGGCTCGCGGGGCTGCGTGCGCGCGCCGGGCGGGCCGGGCCGGGCCGGGCCGCGCTGCCCCCTCCCGGGCTCCGCGCTCGGGGCGGCACAGGTGAGCGCCCCCCGCCCGTGACCTTGAGGACGCCCCGGGACCCTCCTCGCCCGCGGGCCCCGCGGAGCCGCTGCGGCCCGAGGCCGCGTCCCGGCCCGGCCCCGGCCCCGGGAGGAGCCGGCCCGGGCGCGGAGGCCATTGTGCGGCGCCTCCACCTGTGGGCGCGCCCGGGAGCCCTTCCTTTGTGCCCTCCGGAGCTGTCATCCGCCGGGCCCCGCCACGTGAGGCCGGGGGTGAGCCACGGGGGCGGGCCCGGGAGCCCGGACCGCGGAGCCGGCCCCCGGAGCCCGGACCGCGGAGCCCGGACCGCGGAGCCCGGCCCCGGAGACGGACCGCGGAGCCCGGACCGCGGAGCCCGGCCCCGGAGACGGACCGCGGAGCCCGGACCGCGGAGCCCGGCCCCGGAGCCCGGCCCCGGAGCCGGCCCGCAGCGGCGCCCCGCACCAAACTTTGCCGAGTGCCGGCGGCTCCCGGGCCGCTCTTTTGTTCCCCGGGGCCCGTCCGCGGGGGAGGCAGGGCGCGGCCAGCCCCGGGGGGCAGCGGGGCCCGGCCCCGGGGGGCAGCGGGCCGGCTCGGCCCCGCGGGCGCCCCGTGCATGCGAGCCGGAGCCGGGGACGGCGAGCCGGGGGCGGCCCGGGAGCCTCGGCCGACTCCCGGCAGACCTGGGCTGCTCAGCTTCCCGGGCGAATGCACGGATCGCCCAGGATTTCCGCAGAAATTCTCCTTTTTTTTAAGACTGGCTTTGGCGGACAAGTGAAGCACCCGGCGGGGGGCACTTTCATTTGCTTACATTCGCACCCCGACTTGGGCTTCCAGTGCCAGCGTGTGAAGGGCCGATGCCCGGGGCAGCCGGGGCCGCTCTGCATTTTAAGCCCGAGTCCAGGACCAGCTTTATGGGGAGGGGTGAGAAGCACGTCCAGGGCTAGAACTGGCCCCGACGGCTGCCCGGTGGCTCTTTAAATAATGGATCGCGGCGTGTAGAGTGCAAAGACCCCCGTCCTCCCCCCCCCAGACCTGGGAGGCTTAACAGGGCAAGCCAGCCTGGCCAGCCGAGGCTTAGGAAACGCTCGGCCGCTCGTCCTGGCTCCCACGGGCAGAAACCTTCCCAGCCCGGCTCTTGTCCCCGTTCCCCGCTGTCTCCGGAATAGTGTGAACTGGTAACTTGGCACTTAGGTGCCCAGGAGATGGACAGTCCTTATAGATCCTGTGCGTTCTGGTGCTGACGAAGCAGCAGTCTCATGTGCGTGTTTTTAGATGTTGCTGCCAGCCTGTTTACCTTGGCTTTGGGGGCCACAATCATCTCTTCAACCTTGTCTACCTCGTGGATAAAATTCTGTGCTTGTCGTTGGATAACCAAAATGAAAGATTAGTCTGGTCTGTCTTATGCATTATGGGGAGCATTATATTATAATATGCATGCTAGAGTATGACCTTCTGACTCAGACCTCACATAAATCTTTGCTTTATAACACTTGAATGCATTTAAACTAAAATTATAATTAAGTTCTTTTCATTTCTACCTTCACCCCCTTATTAGATTTTAAGCTTCATGAAGCCAAGTGGCTTGTGTGACCTGAAATTTGTAATCTCAGCTCATAGCCTCGCTAGCACAGGGCTCTTGTAAAAAAAGTACTTCATGCATGTTTGTTGAATGAAAAGGAAATCCATGTCATATGAAGATAGTAGTTGGGATAGAACAAGCTTTCTTAAGGCTGGTGGCATATATGTCTTTAAGCTATGTGTGCTGTCACTGAAATACACCTTTTGCTTATATTTTATAGGTAAGTACGTATGGTTTTAGTAAATCATACATGATGACAATTTTGGATCAGAATATTTTCAAAAGCTTCTTCCTAAACGTGTTTTACTATAGGTTTCTAGTAGTCTTTGTAGTTTCACAGATACAGATACTGATTATTGAAGTCTTTTCTCAGTTTAAGATAATGGAAGATGTTAAGAAAAATTAACTAAGGGTCCCAAAAGAATAAAGCATGAGTAAAATCTGAATATTTTCAGTCTGAATTACAGTGTATGGGGGGGGCGGTAGAGGAAATATTTGTTTGCAAGTACTTAAGGTACAGATACAGATTTTATTAGATGGTGGTTAGATGGTTTGCTTAGTTTTGTGGGAAATGTAGACTTAATACTTATCATTAATTTATTATAGTTGTGAGTGTAATTCATATTGAAAGGATGTAAGGTATTAAAGGAAGATAACTGATTATGTCTTCAGAATGGGCAGAAGGATATACAGTAGTGGAATATATAACTGCTGAGAAGAGAGACAAAAATGGTGATTTAATAAATAGATTTCTTCCATTCTGGGTTTCCTCTTCTTGATTTTGATATACATAGGCATATGTATATGCACATGATTTATGTGCCTGATTTTTAAGATTTTTAAAAAATGGAACTTCTGGTTAATGATAATGACTACATTTTTACTTGCTAATTTATTTTGTGGAACCAATCTCTTTCCATAGCATGGATACTACTCATAATTAAAATACCTCAAAAGATATATTCTTTTAATTTTTGCTGAGGCTTAATGAAAATCTGTTTCTAGCATGAGCACAATGAATGGTATAATACATTTTATTTAGCTGTAGTCATATAAATGTGAACATTCCATTTCAGATAAACGCATACATTTTTATTTAGATTTGTTATAATTAAAGCAATTGGCAAATTGTTTCTTTCAATTTGAAGTACTGTTTAAATAAGGTTGAACTTCCTTGCAATATTAAGCAACTTTTGATCTCTTGGATTTTCAAACATAAGAATTTTCCATTTTCTTGTCATTAGTCTATATTAAAAATGAAGTCTTCTTTCCATTTTTCCTTTTAAGCACCTCTGTCATTTTATTTCAGAGGCACATCTTTTCACTTTGGTGATACAGGATGGTAAATATCTTGGGGCCTCACTAAAGTATGTGATGTAATCAAGTTGATTGTACAGCAGATCCATTCCTAACATAGCCCATTCAAGAGATGTTAGTTATTGATACTCCAGAATGACCTTCAGTCTCACTCAGAAGGTGGTTTCATGACAAGGCCCAAGGCCAACATTATGTGAAGACTGCAGATTAGAGAGGAACATTGATATGCCAGAAATCACAGCTGACTTAAAACAGAATTGATTTATGCTTGCAGACAGTGTAGTCATTCTCATAGCCTAGGTGTTGGTTCTTTGAGAGGGCTCTCATGACTCTCCAATCTTGATCATTATTGATCACGTAGAAATATTTCTGTAAAATCTGTTGTATACATTCTCTTTTCTGAGAGATGTTTTTATTGAAGTACTTCATTGAGTACTGTTAAAGATTTTGTCACAATTCAGCCAGTTCAAAATTAATTAAATATGGAACTTTAATATTTGTTTTAAAATGTAATTTGAAGGCAAATTCTGCGCTCATTTATTATGGTGATTATTTATCTGTCAGTGTTAGGAAAGGAATAAAAAATCTCAAAGTTGGAAGTTCCCTCAGAGCTTTCTCTTCTAAGCTCTTCTTGGAGAAGAAAGCTTCCCTCCACAGATTAGGGGGAATGGCAATGCAAAGGTGGCCCCTTGTACTTTCGATTAGTTCTAATTGGTAGCCCTTCCCACCAGGCCTCAATTTACTTATTCATCCCTTCCTTTTCCCTTAATTGTGCCCTCTGAAGACAAGCTGAACTGGTCCTTCACTTCCACAGAAAAGCTTTTACTACTTGTAGACAGCTATCATGTTGCCCCCAAGGCTGAATTTACCACATTTAAACATACCTAGTTACCTAGTTTCTTCACCTAGTCCTCGTTTGACTTGAACTTGACACCTGTTCCTGGTGACCTTCTACAGGATGCATTTTGACTTATATGTATCCATGTCCTTACTGGGAAAAAAACAGCTGTCCACCATCATCCAGATGTGGTCTGATCTGGGGTCAACATAGAAGCAATGCCTTGTCTCTGAAAGGCGAATTCACAAGCACACTGGATAACAGGGCCTAAGACAAGCTGGACAGATTAGAATTCTAATCTTAACAAGATGGGACTTAATAGAGATAACAGTGAAATCTTAGATTTGGGCTAAAAACAAATTCAACAGTTCACTTGAAAAACATCTTGGGTTTTGGTTGGACTGCAATTTCAGTGAGTCAGTAGTCCAAAAAAAGGCAGCGCTGTCTTAAGATTGCTGCATGTTGTTCATGACTGTGGGGTGGTAATGGCCACGATCAGCATATCTGCTACTGCCTCTGGAAAAGCAGGTTTCATGGTAAATAATAACCTTTGTTTATATTGAAGCATTAATGATCTTACACTTAGACTGTAGATCTTTCACCCTTGAAATTACAAACAGAAGTTAATAAGGCTTTGTTTTGAAGGAGGAATTAGTAACAGTATGTAGGTACATAATAAAATGTTCTCTGACATGGTTGAGATAAGGGTACTTCTGTTGATCAGAAGTATCTTGTTTAATAGTTATCACATGAAATATGTTTTCGCTTATTTTCAGTGAATTAGAATAAAATGACATTTTAATATCTAGTTTTAAAACTACTGAACATAAACTTGGATTTTTAGTGATAGTAACTTGGCCCACCATTAAACTTTTTATACATTCTTTTTTTTTTTCCACAAGATGTACCTCAATATTTTAACTAGGAACTGTCAGTTATAAGTTGATGGTCATGGAAGTCAGTGGAATTGAAGTTGAGAAAATTGTGGTTGATACTATGAAGCTCTCTTTTACTGTAGTGGGTGAATTGGGAACCTTTTCATAGTCAGATGCCATTCCTCTGGACAAAGAGTCAATTGGGAGGGGGACCTTGAGCAAAACTAACCCAGAGCCTGATCTTCCAGTCGTGTTGTATCCCAATAGTCCCCCCAACCTTCCTGCAAAGGAGAGAGAGGAAAGATAGGCTAAGAAGCATGTCCTCACTGTTCGTTGGTGGCTAAGACTGGCCCAGGTTTGGGTTGTTCTCTCCATTTAAACAGGATTTGTTTTGTATTGTTTGATTCTACTTCTTTTCTTTGCATTAGTGCATCTGAGTTCTCTCATACTGCTTCTGTATTTAGCATAATTGTTCATATTCACATAGTAATATTCTGCTACATTCATGTACCACAATTTGCTTAGCATAATTGTTCATATACATATAATAACATTTTCCAGTACTCATATACCACTATGGATATTTTCTTTCTGCCCAGATCTTGACTATGTTTCTAAAACTGAAGCTCTAAGCACTTAGTGTAAAGAGAACCTTAACTTTTGTGATTGAATTCCCTGGGAGAGGGGGAAGACTTCATATTCCTCCCCCCCCCCCCATTTTCCTCATTTGTCTAATGGGAGTAATGGTAGCACCTCTCTTCCAGGATGGTTGTGAGGATCCAAGGAGATAATTGTAAAGAACTCAGCAGAACAGGTGCTTGGCAAAGAGTAGGCACCACCTACACCCTTTATTATTGCTGTTAAATAGCTGTTGGGGAATTTGTTAGTTGTCTGTATATTTGGATATCAAACTCTTCTAGACAGATTTATTTCTACAGTCAATTCACTTCCCTTATCTCATGTGTATACATTTTGTACATTCAAAACCTTTTCAGTTTCGTATTATCAAAATTATCTAGTTTATCTTTGGTGATTGCCTCTTTCCCTTTTGGTTAAGAATGCACCCCCTAGGATAGTTGTGCAAAGTGCCACGATCTGGTTCTTTTCTGATTTTGTTTTTTAATTGGATGAACTTTAATATTCTAGTCACTTTTCTGTTTTGTGTTTACTGTGATCTGTGTGTAAGATGTTGGTCTAACTCCCTCAGGGTCATACATACAGCTTGTATTTATCTGGAGCAGGATTTGAGCTCAGGTCTTCCTGACTCCCAAGTCTTGCACTGTGTCCAGTAGGACATGCTCTCTTTACCAAAAAAAAAAAAAGGTAGATTAAAAACAACTCAGAGAGGCATTGGAACTCAGATTAGTGGCAGAGGTTCTGGGACCTATTTTGGTTCCAGAGATGATGCAAGCCACTTTTGATTTTTTAACCTGTGCCAAATGGTTGTTATGATTATTTTATGATTGCTTTAGAACATATTTTGAGGTCTGAAAGTGCTGTTTCTTCTCTTTCTAATTTTTTTATTCTTTCACTTACATCTTTAGTCTCTATGAATTCTGGGTTATTTTGTTTGGTTCTGTAAAGTGTTCCCTTGGTAATTTGGTATGGCATTAACATACTGCTGTCTTTTCCTTATTTTGGCAAGGCCTAACCATGAACACGGACTGACCCCTTTTTAAAAATCATTTTTATTGGTGTTAGAACCATTTTGTCATGTACCCAAAGAAATATTGAATTGACTCAGATATTTTCTATATTTTGTAGTTATTTGAATAAAACTTTCTTTTCTATTTTTCCTTGTTATTTCTTTAGAAAACTGCTATTAATTTTTGAGTGTAAGTAGAAAATTATTTTAAAACTTTCTAAGAATTTAATTCTGAATACTCTAGTTCCTAAGATTTGGGGGACCTTTCTGTTAAATAATGTCTTATCCTGTTGAACAATCCTAGCCAGATTTGCATTAAATAACATAAAGATTTTGGCAAATTTGGAAATCGTTACTTATGGTTTCCAAAATTAAATGTTTATTTACCTGTGATATTAACAATAGCTTGGTTCTAAATAGTATAAGGATGTTTTCTTGAATTTGATAACCAGATTAACCTCCCAGTCAGAACAACTCCCAAAAGAACTTGTCCCTTAGATTTGGTTGACATGGATTTCTTTGCCTTTCTGACTTTGAATTGCCAAACAGGAAAGAGGTGGGGGTAAAGAACAGAATAAGAGAACCTTTCAATGTGATATAAATACATTATATCTAGAGCTCCCTGCTTGACTCTGAAAACTCTCCATGATCCCACCCAGTCTCCCCTCCCCACCCACCACCCCCTTTAGGGATCATCTTCGTTTTCAAGGCCTAGCTACAATCCCACCTTCTACCTAGTGTCTTTCCTCTGGATTGTTTTCTGGTTAGCCTATAGAGAGCTTGTTTGTCCATTGCTGATAGCGTTGTTGCCTTTCTCCATCAAGCTGTGAGCTTCTCAAGGGCAGGGACTTTTACTTTCTTTGTATTTCCAGCCCTTAGCACAGTGCCTGATAGAATAATTAATAAATGTTTATTAATTGATTGAGTAATTTTTCTCTTGACTCCCTTATACCCCACCCCATTTCAAATTCTGAATACTCCTCTTCCCAACCATCACATTTCCTGATTTTTTAATTAGGCTCTGGTTACTCCTTGTCTCACAAACACCTTTATAGTTTTGTTAATACTGTTCTTTTTTACTTGTAAATACTCTGCTTTTTCTTGGCTTCCTGGCCCATTCATAGACTATTGGATAGGGGGAAGGAGAGGAGGTGGAGGACTCAAATCCTACTCATTGCTTAATTTCTACCTTTTCCACAAAATTTTCCTTAATACTAAAAATTCTTCACTGCTGTCATGTAATTAAATATCAGTAACATTTATAACTTGTACCACACAATTTAACATTTGACTGCATAGCTTCTTTTATATGTCTTGGGAAACTTCTGTATCTTCCACATTATTTAGCACAGTGCTAAAGAATTTTAAAAACTAAATTGATGAGTGGCATTAATTATGTGGATTACATTCAAAAGTTGAAAGGTTTTTTTTAAAACATCCTTCTTAAACAATGACCTTAAAAACCAGAGATTACTTTTAAACCAGCCCGGGACAGTTCATATGAAAGGCAATTTCATTTCTGAAATTAAATCTATTTTTAAAGAACATTCCTCAGACTGTGGGGCTGACTTTATATGTGTTATATTACCTTCCTTTTTCTTTTAAAAGTTTCAACAAAGATATCGATTTAAGGTACTCTGAAATCTTAATTGTAATAAACAACAATGCTGTCAGAGTGAGAATTGGTTTTAAAGTCTAATCCAGTGTTTTCATATTTTGTAGCAGGATGTATATATACACACACAACATCTCTATATTCTTCTGCCCCTGTGTCTTATACATCTTCACAAATAAAATTCTTTCTTTCATTTGAGGGTCCTCCTCTTTGAAATTTACCCATTTCCTGGCATCTGAAGACAGGATCTGTAGGACTTTTCCATAATTTCTCCTTTAATAGATCATATTTATTTGTGTATTTGCATTCCTCTCCTCCCACTGCCCCTCCCACTCCCCCAGTTATAAGTTCTTTGAAGACATTTTATCTTCTTGTCTCCTGTGCCTGTCAGAAAATGTGCATAGATGGCAGTCAAATGTTTATATACATGGTTACATTGTATTTCAGTGCTGATTGCTATATTCTGGCTTTAAGAACATAACTTTTTCGATTTTATTTCCTAGAGCAATTTTTCCTAAAGTCTTCTTCTGTACAGTGTGCATAGGTGCTACCGGGAGAAATTTTTTTTATCATAGAAATATTTTACTCTTTGAAATATTTAATATGAAGTGTAAACCTGTATGAGAAATACTTAATATGTTATTTAAAAAAATGAAAATAGGGTTAATTTCCTCGGTTTTGCTGTGAACTTACCCTGATAACTAACTAACTCTCTCTCTCTCTCTCTCTCTCTCTCTCGTACTCCCCTCTCCCGACCATGGTCAAGAGAAACATTCTAAGGTTCCATCGGGCACTTTCTTGCTCTAACAAGTTTTCTGTGGTAAAATTAGTTTTATGAACTGGAAATGAACTGACCCACAGCTTCTGTCTCTATATGTAGCCAGCAGCAGCAGCATGCTTGAAACTGTTGACCTTGTTCTTCAAATTCTCCCCCCTCATCAGGTTTTCATAATCTGGCTTGCCCCTGATTCTCTGGTCTGCCCAACTGCTTTCCTTGCCTAGTTTCCACTGAACAAGGGTGCCATTTGCTCCTCCCTGCCCTGGGTCCTCTTCTCCACTCAGGTGGCATCCCTGTGCAGACTGTTCCAGTCCTTGTTTCTTCTGAGCTCTAGTCACACATCACCAATCGCCTTTTTTGTTGATTGGATCATTTCACTCATGTCCAACTCTTCATGACCCCATTGGGTTTTCTTCCCAAAGAACTTGAAGTGATTTGTCATTTCCTTATCCAATTTTATTTTATAGATGAGGAAACTGAGACAAACAGGATTAAGTGACCTGCTCAGGATCTCAAAGCTTGTAAGGGTTGGGAGGTAGCATTTGAACTCAGGTCTTCCCAACTCCAGACCTGATTCTCTCTCCACTCTAATCTGTCTAATTGTCTTTTACATACCTTGAATTGGAGGTCCTATAGGCATCTCAAACTCAACAAATCCACCCCAGCCCAAAGGAAAAGATCAAACCCCCCCCCCCTTCCTAACCCCTAGTCTCCTGACCACGTTGTTACCCTATACTTCTTACTCCCCACTCCCCCCAATGGCAATTCTGCCTTTAAAAACATCTCAGTCCCCTTCTTTCCACTGGCACAATCCAACTCTGGTAAAGAGCCTCATTCAGACCTCTTGCCTGGACTCTTGAAGTGCCTCAGATCACTCTCCTCCATCTCCCACTCAGCCTTCAGGGCCAGTTTCTAAAGCAGGTGCCCCTCTTGCTAAGTGCACTTTCCTGGCTTCCTGGCATCTAAAGGATCCAATAGAAATCCCTCTGGCATTTCAGGCTCTTCATAATCTGTCCTCTTCACACACCCTACATTCCAGCAACTTTGACCTGCTTGTGGTGCCTCACACTAGACACACCGTTTCCCATGCCCACACAGTGCCAGCTGCCCCACAGAGCTTTCTGCACTAGCTTAATAAATCTTCCTTACCTCCAGGAGGTCTCTTCCATTTCCCCCAGTTGCTAATGACTTTCTTTCCCTCTCTGCTTCTTATCTTTCTACTCTTACAGGTCTTGTACTTAGCTAGTTAATTTTATGGTGTTTCTCCATTAGAATGTGAGCTCCTCTGGGGCAGAGTCTGTGTTTTTGCCTTTCATTTTGTCCACTGCCATATACTAATCACTTGATGTGCTTTGGAGGGCTCAGAGGGAGTTAACTTGCCCAGGCCTGCAGGATCAGGCCAGATGGTCAGGGCTGGGGTCCTCCATCTCAGCAGAAGGCCTGGAGCTGGTCATGTCAGGGTCCTGTTTGTGGAGGGAGGGAGAATGGAAGAGTGAGATAGTTTTCTTTTGACCTGGAAGAGAATTAATTTTTTTGTATGTTGTGTATGCTACTTATCCCAAGAAATCATGAAGCGAGTAGAAAGATTCTAGATTTGGAGGATGAGCACCCGGGCTGTGTAACTTACTGTGTGGGTGTGGGGGTGTCTCACTCACACCTGGGGCAAGACAGTCCTCTCCCCTCCCTTGGCCTTAGTTTTCTCATCTGTAAAATGGGGGGTTTGGATTAGATGAACCCAAATGTCTCTTCCATTTCCAAGTGTTTGATCCTATGCTCTAGATTCATGAATGCAATGAAAGTGGTAGGCTTTCAGAAAATGGTCCTGGAAGTTCATTAAAGATGACCCCATAATCCTCAGTTTGACTGGGACGGTCAGTGTTATTTTGATAGGATTTGAAAAGGTTAATGTCATTTGGTGGGATACTCAAATCTCACTAATGAATTCCATTGAAGTAAAAATTGCTGATAAACGCCTCTTTGACTTTATAGGAAAAGTCAAATAAGTTTATTAATTACATGTTAATAAAAAAGAGGGTTTCATCTTCATTTCAGAAATGTCAGTGCTAGAGGTGGAAATAATATAAGACTAGAGATTAATATTCTAACATAGCGAGGTTATCCTTACTGTGCTTTGGCAGAGTATTCCACCCAATTTCCCACTTAGTCATAGTAGGATATCTCTTCCTTTCTTCATTTATTTAAAAAAAAAGACATTTTGTCATCATTTCATAATCATTTCTCACCCTTAGCTAAAACCCACCCTTGTGACAAAGAAAACCAATTAAGCAAAAACATCTGATAAACAAATATGTCTGACTCCACAGACAATTTTCCATCCTACTAGTCCCTTACTCTCTGCCCTGAGGGAAGAGCTCAGTTTCATTATCTTTTCTCTGGGACCTTCATAGGTTTTCTCTTACTCCAATTTCAACTTGCTTTTAGTGATCTGTTCATTTACATTGTTGCAATTTTGTACATTTAGTAGTCAGTCAACAAACATTTATATTTAAGCATTTACTGTATGTTGGATACTGGACAAAAAGAGCTGATCCTGTTTTCATGGGAGATGCTGGAAATAGGCCTGGAAGCATGACACCACAGGCCAGGAAAGGAGAGGAGGGAGGAAGCCTGTGGGGGGGAAGGAGAGGTGCCTGCGAGGCCAGCTGTCTGAGGGGCGCTGGGAGCTGCCGGGCGGGAAGGGAGGAAGAGCCTAGCAAGAGATGGGAAGGAGCCGTGGAGGACCGGAGATGGAGGGGGCCCGAAGTGTGGGTCCTTGGTTCTGCTTCATTCACTGTAGTTCAGTTCCAGATCTTCTCATGTTTCTCTATGACTTCCTCATCTATTGTTTCTTACTACTAAATAGCATGCATTGTGTGCTGGCCATGCAAAGAAAAACTCCTTTCAAGGAACTCACAGTCCTGGTGGACACCTCATTCACGCTCCTCTCTCTGAGCAAGTGCTATGAATGACCAACTGGAGATGGAGCAACTAGAGTTAAGGGGACCTGGGAAAAGCTTCCTCTCGAAGGAGGAATTTTATATTTATATTACACACACCATTCCTCAGTCAAAGATAGCCTCTTTTTTCTAGTTCTTTGGTCACTAGAAGAAGGCTCCCCTGGACATTTGGGGTCCTACTGGACCTCTTGTTACTATCTCTGACTTCCTTAGGATATATGTCCTTTAGTGGGATTCCTGAATGGTATGCCCAGTGGAGTCATTTCCCTTTAATTAGAATCTGGGATTATGTTGAGCATCAGCAGTGCATTGTTTTCCTGTTTTCCCACAATCCTTCCAAAATTGACTTTCCATCTTTTGCATTTTTGCCCACTTACACAAAATAAAATTTTTAGTTATTTTAATATTCATTTGTCTGTCTACTAATGTTAAGAGTGTGTGTGTGCATGCGTCTCACTCTCTGTCACTGTCTCCATCTCTGCCCCCCCCCCCCCATTCTTGTTTGTCTTTCTCTGACTCGGTACATGGTGGAGAGAATGATGGACCTCAGGCACCCATGAGACTGTGAGCTAGTTGCTTTTCCATTGTCTGCCTCAGTTTCCTTATTTGTAAAATGAGAATCATAAAAGAGCAGCTGCAGGGCACATGGATAGATGCTCTTCCCCCCCCTTACTCACTTTTCTTCCTCCCACATTTAATGAACCATCAGACTAACAGATAATTATAGTGTCTTCTCACCCAAATACCTGGAGCATGCTTTTCCCTCTGTATTTTGGATATCAGACTTTGATTCATATTTGATGCAAATATGACCTTGGCCAAATCTCTCATAACTTTTTTCTTTGTTGATTTTATTTGTGGAAAAAACTTTTAATTTGATGTAGCTAAAATGGTTTTATGAACGTTATCCTTTGGCTAAGAATCTTCCCCCTTAGAATGACTAACCACCTTGTGTTACATGTAATAGAATATTAGTATCCTGTAAGAATTGAGGAATATAGAGAAACCTGGAAAGAGTTTTGTGAGTTTGCTGCTAAGGGAAGTAAACACAACTAGCAAAACAGCAGGACTACAGCAATTTAAGTGAAAAGAACAATAGCAGAACAACTGCTAGGAAATTTTAAGGACCAAATTTGACCCCACAGAAAGGATGTAAGAAGGTACCTCTTCTCCCTTTGAGCTCCCCATCCCATGTCTCTCTTTTTTATTTTATTTTATTTTTTTGCAAAGCTATCATGGTGCAACATTACCTATGATGTCAGACTTCTTTTGATGTGTTGGTTTTCCCAGACTGTTTTTCACTCCTTTTTTTTTTTAATTCTTGTTATGGGAGATGACTCAATGAGAGAGAGCAGGGAAAGGGACCTATTGGGAAATAGGTAATATAAAAACAAAAGAACAAAAACTTATTAAAAAATTTTTTCTCCTTGTCATATTAAGAGATTACTTGATCTTGTTCTCTTTAAAATACAGGCAGTTATTCATTTTGTGCTTATTGTGGTATATGATGCAAGATGGTCCTCTCAGTCTAATTTTTGCCAAACTGCTTTCCAATTTTCCTACCAGTTCTAGTCAACAAGCAGTCCTTTTCCCAGTAATTTATATACTAAAGTTTATCAAACACTGTTATCATTTGTATATGGTCTATTCTATTTATCTTTTTTTTTAACCAGTTTTAAATTGTTTTAAAGACTGCTGCTTTGTGGCATAGTTTGAGTTGCATTGCCCTCTTTATACTTTTTCTCATTATTTTTTTTTTAGGTTTTTGCAAGGCAAATGGGGTTAAGTGGCTTGCCCAAGGCCACACAGCTAGGTAATTATTAAGTGTCTGAGACCGGATTTGAACCCAGGTACTCCTGATTCCAGGGCCTGTGCTTTATCCATTGCGCCACCTAGCTGCCCCTTCTCATTATTTTCTTTGAGATTCTAAGTCTTATTTTTCTTATGGGTTTTGTTATTTTGTCTAATTCAAAAATATGTCACCTTGATAATAATGTAGCATATTTCTAAATTTGTAAATTAATTTAGGTGATTTTATGATTTTCATTTTATTTGTGTAGCCCAAACTTGAGTTTGAAAATTTCTCCAATTATCGCCTGCTTTAGTAGTGTTTGCTAGTTCCTTATATGAAACTTAGATGTGTTTTGGTAGGATAATTTCCAGCATGCATTCTTTCCCTCTCATTTTTCTTTCCTTCCAACTTTGTGGGCTTTTATAAAGTAATTATTAAGATTTCCATGTTAAATTGTGGTGTTTATCCTGGGATAAGCAAATGAACCGTGATAGGTTAATTTGTGATCTGTTGATTTAAAATGTAAAATTAGAAGACATTTCTAATCAGTTTCTCAGTAACAGTTTGCTACTCTGAAAAGAATTTGAAAATGTTCAATAGTCAAACGATGCTCCACAATTAGTTTTTCCTTCCACATCTTGACTTTCCCCATCATGATTTCTGCGTATCATAAGAAATTGAATGGGAGTTAAAAGACCAGCAGATGACACAGAGCCTAATGCCAAATGCTTAACCCAAATTTTAAGGTACTATGAGTATCCTATAAAAGAAGATAAAAATTTCAGACATTTTCTCTGGTATGAAGGAGGGCCAAAAAATTATATTAGATTTTCCAGATAGCAGAGAGTGCTTTGCCCTTAACTCTGGAGATGTGGAAGAGAGAAACTGTATTAACCACTAAAAGTGGGGTTAGAAAAATTACAGAAAAAGAGAACTTTTTCTTCACTGACTCATTTATTCAAACGCCCATGTTTTCATGTCTGATTTCCAGGAGTGCAGATTGCAGCACCCCTCATGCCCACTTCTTCGGTGCTTTTTTTTTTTTAGGACTGTGCTGGGGCGCTGTTGTTTTAAGCAAATTGTTAACACATTCAGTGTGAACATTTACAAGGCAGAACTGAGCAAGCTACAGATCAGGGTTTGAGTTCTTGCTTTGTTGATTCTGTAGACTTAGAAGTCAGTCAATAAACATTTATTTAGCACCCACTATATACCAGACTCTGTGTTAATAATAAGCACTGAGGATACAAAAAAGAGGCCCAAGAGAATTCTTGCTCCAGACTCAAGTGGGTCTTGGGACCCTTCGCCCAGCCAGGTTCTCATTTGGAATTCAGTCTTGCTCTTGCCTGATGCTGAGACCCGTGTTCTCCAGACCCCTGCCACTCCACCACTGGGGGTCCCGTTAGTGTGCTTGTGGGTGAGCACACAGCCCACACTTAGCCACTCCTTGCGTTTGACACCTAACTAGTCTATCTTAGGTCATTTTTTCCCACTCTTTTTTTTTTTTTGAATGTTGATAAGAGAAAAAAAATCAAGGAAAAACCCTCAATTTTAAAGAATACCAGACTTTAGGAGAATGATATCTCTAAAAACTATGTGGTACCTTAACTTGTCTTACCATTATCTAAGATAAACAACTAATTATTCTCACTCCCAAGAGTGATAGGAAAGATGGCTTATTTTCTTCTTGTTTCTACATCTAGGCAGTCTTTTGATGTATAAACTCCATGAAGACAAGGATTGAATTTTAAGTAAACTTTTATGTCTCTCTTGCAGCATCTGTAGCTTTGTACTCTTTCTTTAAAAAAAAAAGAGGTGTTTAACATTTGCTGAATTAAATTTGTCAAGGAAAACATTTTGTAAATGTATATTTCTCATCCCAGTACAGATTTACATGTATTTCAGAGAGCATGAGATTACAGATTCTTAGTTCTACATCTGGATGAGACTTTTGCTTAAACTTACCCCTTTATTTTATAGGACTCAGAGTTTGTCACACACAGAGTAAGTGGGAAATCTAGAAATTGAACTCAGATCCCAGACTAAGTCAAGCAAGCACACTTTCTTCCATATTAGGATTTATAATCATACTTTTCAGCTATATTTGTTTGAAACAGAACCTTAGAGAAGGAATTAACTAATATTTCCTTATGCTGATTTAAAAAAAAATTTATTTTAGGGGCTGCTAGGTGGTAGAGTGGATAGCACACAGGCCCTGGAGTCAAGAGGACCTGAGTTCAAATCCGGCTTTAGACATTTAATAATTACCCAGCTGTGTGGCCTTGGGCAAGCCACTTAACCCATTTGCCGTGCAAAAACCTAAAAAATATATATATTTATTTTTCCAATTACATGCAAAGATAGTTTTCAGCATTCAACATTTGCAAGTTTATGAGTTCCACAGTTTTCTATTACCCTCCTTTCCCTCTCCCCTCTCCATAGCAGCATACAATTTGGTAAAAGTTGTACATGTACAGTCTACATTTCTATATTAGTCATGTTGTGAAGTAGGAATTAGAACTAAAGGAAAGCACAAAATAAGTTTTAAAAAGTGAATATGGTATGCTTTGCTTTGCATTCAGACTCCTTAGTTTTTCCCCTCTGGATGTGGATGACATTGTCCATAGCAGGTCTCTCGGGACTGTCCTTGTTCATTGAACTGGTGGGGGAGTTGATTCCATCGTAGTTGACTATCACAGTGTTGGTGTTGATGTGTTCAATGTTCTCTTGGTTCTACTCCTTTCGCTCAGCATCAGATCCTGTAATACGTTATTCCATGCTTCTCTTAGAGTCTGGCCATGTATGGTTTTTCATAGAACAGTGGTCCTACGTAGCATTCAGATGCCATAGCTGGTTCAGCCATTCCTCAGTTGATGGGCATCCCCCTCAATCTCCCATTCCTTGCTACTACAAAAAGAACTATTATGAATATTTTGGAACATGTGGGACTTTTCCTGGTTTTTTGATGAGCTTTTGGGGATATAGACCTTGTATTTGTATTGCTGGATCAAAAGGTGTGCACAGTTTGATTCCTCTTTGAGCATAGTTCCAGATTGCCCTCCAGAAAGGTTGAATGAGGTCACAAGTCCATTTACTGTGCAGTCGTGTCCTAATGTTCCCACATCCTCACCAACATTGATCATATTCTGTTTTTGTCATCTTAATCAATCTCTTTAAGGAGTCTTATTTCTGAAATGAATTTTGTGATTTATATTCGAAAAATAAAGAAATAAAATAATTTGGGCATAAAATCTTAGAAATAGTCAAGGTATATTCTCTGGAATTGCTGAAGAATCCACGTATTTTTTTTCCTTTTTTTTCTATATTGCTTTGCTCCAAATTAGTAGAGTAATTTTTGATGACTCCCTATTTCCTCTAGATAAATTCCTCAGCACGGCCATTCAGAGGCATTTGCGTGTTGGTTCCAACAGCTCTGTGACAGTATTCCTCCCTATCTACACTCTTCTAGTCAGGCTCTTCTGCTTTCCGTTGCCTGACCCCAGCATTCCCTCTCCTACCTTGCACCTTTGTTGAAGCTGTTACCCGTGCTCAATGCACTCTGACCCAAATCTCTTGGAATATACTTAATTTCCCTCCTGCTAGAACTCAGCTGTTGCCTGCCCCAGGAGATTCTTCCCTGATCTCCCTAGCCAATGTGCTCTTCCTCAGATGAACTTTCATTTACTTTATCTGTTTTCAGGTTATATTTCCCAGTGGTAGGCAGCACATAGGCTTGTGATTCCTACAGAGTGGGTGCTTAACGATGTTTGTTGAATTTGGATTGAATTACGTTTTGAAATAAGTATGGAAAAAGGTTGAAAAGTTTTACTTTATAAATCCAGCAGTCATTTTGTTTGTGGATAGTTGCTAAGAAAATAAAGATGGAAAAAAAGCTCAGTCACTGTTCTCAAGCAATTGAGTTTTTTCAAAGTTTATGATCTAGTTGAGAGAGAAAAGTACTCAAGAAGCTAAAAGTTAAAATGATAAGGAAAAGATCAAACAATGTAATGAGAAATGAGAAAAAGGAAAATCACTCCTTGTAGCTTGAAACAAGACTTCTAGATGAAACAGAAGAAATATGTGTCAGTCTTTCTTAGATATTTTTTTGATTTTGATCTATTTATTTAAATAACCACCTCAGTTAAATTGAGATGAGAAGCATTGACAAAGCTTTCCAGGGATCCTAAACAAGGTACACCCCATGAAGCCCCTCTGGTCAGTCACTGCCCCCCACCAAAGGAACGGCAAATGGAGCATTCCTACAGAGGGCAGTTGGACTTCTCCAAGAGCATTGGATTTAGCCAGCTTTGGGTTCATGTCCTAGCTCCCCACCCCCACTTCCTAGACATGTAATTTGGAGCATGTCACTGAAGTGTCTTATCTGTAAAAGGAAGAGCTTTGTACTTAATGACCGACCTCCTTTCTAGCTCCAAAATTGTCTGCAGGTTGATGAGTTACAAATTCATAGCTTACTTAATTCCCTTGAAATACCTAACACATCTGTTTTCGTCAGTTTTAACATTTTTCTCTCAGGCATGGCAACTTATTCTAAACCCTAAGGAATACATCATTTGTTTATTTTTTGTTTTTGCCTCCAGTTTCAGCCCTTGCTTTCACATAAAAACCGTCCTTGGAAGCCATTTAAACTGCAGGCTCCTTGACCTCTCCCCCCTGTTCCTTCCCCAGTGTTCCCTGAGTGAGTCTCCCTGCCTGTTACTTGCAGCCGACTCCGTCTTTGCTTCTTCTTCCAGAGCATGCGCTTAAATCATAACCTGAAATCAAAATCTTTCTGATGATCAGACACAGCCATACAGTACCGATTGAATGACTCTTTCCGGTTCCCGCTATACAGAGGCTTTTTTTCCATTTTGCCATTCTTTTACTGTCTTCCTTACTTGATGTTCTGTTCTCCTATGTCCCTTGTCTTTTCTTTGGAGGCAGTTCTCTGCCACGATGACTTTCCCTAAAACCCACTTTAGGATCCAGCAACTGTAAAATGTTTTTGAGTTCACATGAAAGGCTCACATGTATGTGGTGTTTTTTGTTTGTTTTGAAGATAGTTAAGTGACTTGCCCAGGGTCACAACAACTAGTAAATGCCTGAGGTTGGATTTGCATTCATATCCTCCTAATTTAGCTACCTTATAGATGTGGTGTTTTAAGATTTACAAAACTTTTCACAAGTACAGAAAATCCAAAGACATAAAGTTACTAGCCCAGATTTGCACAGCTAACTGATGTAACCGGTTCTAAAATTCATTTTCTCCCTTCCTACCAAGGATAGTGGTTCTTTTTGTTATACTGCATTGCCTCCTGTTGAGGGTGAAGCAGTTTATCACATAGGTTAGTATTTTAGCCTCACAGGATTTAGAGTTAGGGAACTTTTTGTAAAATTTCATTTTTTTTCCAATTACATATAAAGATAGTTTTCATCCTAAATCCTTTTGCAAGGTTTTGAATTCCACATTTTTCTATAGACCTCTCTTCCCCATGGCCACAAACAATCTGATATAGGTTATTTATGTATAATCATGATTAACATATTTCCATATTAATCATGTTGTAAAAGAGGAATTTAGGAATCTTATTTTACAGAGGCTTAGGCCCCGAGATGATGGGTGATTTGACCAGGGTCACAAAAAAGTAGGTCTCTCAAATGGTATTCAAAGCCATAACTTCTGCCTTTTTTTTTTTAACTGTACTACCAAGGTTTGTTTCTGGCAGCTGAAATATTATTGGAGTATAGACATATTTTGATAAAATATGCCATATAAATTTAAACTCTTGGCCAGCAAATTATTGCTTTAGATGTTTTCCAAAGATATCAAAGAGTTTGCCAAATATGAAAGTAGGATTGATAACAGTTGATGAAGATGCAAAGTTTAGAGGGCAAATACTATTTATAAGGTTCTTAAAAATGTGACTGTCAAACCTATTTTAAAATCTTATTAATTGAACAGGTTGATTTTTTTATATGAATGGGTAAATTTTACATGAATTTAACACCTAAATTATTTTTAAATGTAAAGCTTAGTTAATTGAATTTAAACAGTTTTACTTTTCTGCTGAAGTAGTAATGAAGTACTATACAAAGATGAGTTGTGTTTATATTTGTAGTTTAGTACATAAAATACAAGTATATGTATAGTGCAAGGTCACCAATTTGGAGTTGGGAAACTAAAGCTCAGTGAGGTTGAGACTTAGGTAACAATATTAGGAGTGGGTCTTGAACTCATCTTTTTTTCTTCAAGAATTTGTTGATTTTATCAGAACTCTCTTACCAGCACAGATCATAAGATCATTCCTTTATAGATGATCCTCATTAATTGCTCTAGCCAAAAAAACTTGATTGTGATTTTCCAAGTGGAGCTGTGGCAGGTCTCACAGGACAGACCCAGTGTTCCTCAGACTAGCCGTCCGAGGCTGTGCTTCGACTTCTCCTTTACCTTCTGATGGAGATGGCTCTGCTCTCAGACATCTGGGAGTAACAGTGGTCTCCAGACCTCAGGGCCTGTTTCACTCTTCACCCATCAGTCATTGAGTGGAGAAGAGCACACCTTCCCCGCTGGCCATCTGTCACTAAAGGACAGTTAGCCTGGTGTGGCAGCGGCAAGCAGACTACTGGTCCTGCTCCCGGCCCCTGGGTAGGTAGCCTGAATGGAAATGCACCTTGGCCACTAGTAGTCACAGTCACGGAAGACCCTTCAGTATTCATTATCAAGAAACTCATTTTATAAGAGGAGAGGATACCTTGCTGTCTGCTTTGCCACCTTTCCCTAAGGACCATGGAACCTTCCCCATCTGAATTGGCTGTCACAATTTCTTAGTCTGCATTGGCTCTACCATTCAAATATGAGCTCCCTGAGAGCAGGGACTATTTGGCAGAGAGTTCTGTATGCATGTCTTCTTTTGCCTTGGAGAACTGGGGTTACCGCTGTGTCACAAAGGTGATTTGGGGGTAGGACTTAACATAGCTTTTAGTGAAGTGACTCCCTTTTTTTAGATAAGTTTTATTAAACTGTTGTTAATATTTGACTATTTGATATTTGAAAAAAACTGCCTCTCTCTTTTTTTTTAAAGGTTTTTGCCAGGCAGATGGGGTTAAGTGGATTGCTCAAGGCCACACAGCTAGGTAATTATTAAGTGTCTGAGGCCAGATTTGAACTTGGATCCTCCTGACTCTAGGGCCGGTGCTCTATTCACTGCGCTGCCTAGCTGTCCCTAGGTTAAGATAGCCAACCTTTTTTTTTTTTTAACAAAAAAAATCACCTTACATCTTTAGTCTTTAAGTTGAGTGAATTGAACTTGGCCAAGCTCATAAAAAGTTGACAGAAACAAATGACTGAGAAGCTGCCCCTCAGCAAGCATAGAATCTTCGACATGAGGCTGCTCTCGTTGGTCCCTTTGGAGCTTCCTGTGTGTGTTGCAGCAGTTCCTTTGGAACTAGCCTGTAGTGGGGGTCGACATGACCGTGCTATTCCCTTCTCTTATTTGCTCCATGTCTACGCTCAGATGAATTGTTCCCAGCTATTTTTACAAAGACAGTTATTTTTAAAAGTTGGAAATGTATTCTGCAGTTGGCATTCAGTTCCTGGTTAAATGGGAAAAAGAAGTCTCTGCTCTAATCCATTCACACAGCAATAAGCCCAGTGCTTAGCAGTCCCCAGAAATGGCTGTACATCATAGGAAGCAAAAGAGAAGAAAGAATGGATGAAATTCAATGATTGTTATCTTTTTTTCTATAAAATATTGAGAATTGCTGATCAGTCCTGGAAGATGTATTAATAACAAAAATGATGGTGGGTGGCAACATTTTACTTTGCAGATGAGATGAGACATCAGCAAATCCAGAAGAAATAGGGAAATGAGAGATGAGACTAGGTTGGAAGATTATGTAATTACATGGAATTTGTTGGTAGTCATTAATTACACATAAGTTTTGAATTCTCTAGAGCAGGTTCCCATATAACTATCGAAGTTTAATGGTAACTAGAAATAATAGTGGACATTTGTTACTATTTGAGACTTGTCAAGTGCTGTATTTAACTTCAAAGGAAAGGACTTGAAGGGAGATTGAGGCCACAGTAAGGACTTCTTGTTTCGTGACATCCAAAAATGACCATTTTTACATCTTTAAGAATGTAAAAATGTGTGTTGAAGTATAAAAATCTTGCAAATGAGTCACTTGGACATTTAAGTTTCTATGAATTCAAATAGAGAGAAAATATAGTGAAATTGTGTTTTTTCCTTTATAACATTTTTAAGCAAGATAGGAATAAAGGATATGTAAGTCATGAAATAATGATATACATTAGAAAATAAGTTTTTTATTATTATTATTAGATGATAAGCTAAAGCAATAACTGAAGAGTATGATTCTGAAACCATTTCATCTGAAAGGAAATTTGAACATGGTGATTTGTGTTTCAGATTGAATGTTCAATATAAATAGAAGATGAGACCTTTCGAAGTTGGACAGAAGACTTTGAAGGTGGACCAGTACTATCAGGATGTGACAAATTTAAGTATTATTTGGAAACATGTTATCCAGTCTAAGGTGAAGAATTTTAAAAATTCCTGTGATTAATGAAAGTAATAGTATCATAGTGATAAGTGACGGGAAAAAATCATTTGTTTATTTAATATCTGGAACTTTATCCATCCAGAATTTCTTTTTCAAGGACAGTGTTCTTTGGGCTTAAATATATTGTTGGACCAAGTATAGGTTCTGTGCCCTGGAAAATCTGACTTTTAAAAAAAAAGTTTGATCTATAATCTTTTTCATACTGTCATATTTAGAGAGCTTGTATATAAAATGACACTTCAGTACCTAGAATTGTGGGGAAGGGTGATCACTTGAATTTTGACCATCTCTAAGATTTCAAAAAATGCTGCCCTGATGACATTGTTAGGAAGATCTGGAAAAGAGAATGACTAGGTATGTGATGAAGATGCAGGATAGTAGTTCTGATGTCCGTGAATAGAACAGCTTCACCTGAAGGAAATTTTAAAAACACTGCTGAAAATCTGTTTAAAATAAATTTTGTATGGAGACAAGGAATGGCATTGTGGATAGAGCTCCATTGGGCTCAGAAAGAAAGACCCAAGTTCCAGTCCTGCTCTGCCTCTCCTCTTATAACTTTCTGACACTTTCACTTACCCAAAAAATAGGAGAATCTTAGTAGGAATTTCAATGCCGTGGACATGGGTGAAATCACAAGAGTTGACAAAAGAAAAATTGTACTATATATTTGAAATCTCATTTTAGGTGGAAATATGACCATCTTAAAGCCCCTCATTTATTCTCCATAATCTTCAAAAGTTAACAGCAGGTCTGCAATCTTAAATACCATCTCCCCACCCCCACTCCTGATGTAATTTAATTAAGGCCTGGTGATTAGAACTCAAGTTTAGCTTGGTGCTCCATCTCTCTATTTATCTTGAGTTGGTACTCTTTAGCCTTTTTTTTGTAAATTTGTTCTTTCCCTCCCAAGGATCATTCTCCTTGGTGGAGAACAATTGTGGAGTCCTGCCTTCTCTCCATTATTAGCATCTCATGTGTACTGTTGTTGTTCAGTTGGATCTACTTCTTTGTGTGCCCATTCAGGGTTTTCTTAGGGGCAAAGATATTGGAGTGGTTTTTCCATTTCCTTCTTTAACTCATTTTACTGGGAGGAAACCTAACAAACAGAGTGAAGCAGCTTTCTAGGGTCACACAACTAATCTGAGTCTAGATTGGGAAAGTGAGGCTTCTAACCCCAGACTGTCAACTCTCTCACTGTGTCTTCTTTTGTTGTTGTTCAGTCATTTTCAGTCATGTTTGACACTTTGTGACCCCATTTGGATTTTTCTGTGCCACCTAGCTGCCTCTATCTATATCAGGAAAGGCCCTTTTCATTCTTTATTCCTCTTTCCCTTAACATATGACTTCAAATACTGTCCTTCCTCTCTCTTTTTTTTTTTTTTTGGAGGAGGGTGGTGATAATTTAACTTTCTTTGCTATTCTATTGCTATTGAGTTTTAGTGCCTTTAAAATTATTCTTTTAAATTTAGTACCTTTAAAATTATACTTTTAAAACTTGAGATGAGGTGATCAATTCTTCCTATTAGAATTATTTAGTTGAGTTTCACTATTAAGAAACTTTCTTTTCTTTCTTAGCTTATTTCCCCCGTGGCATTTAATGCATGGGAATGAATCTTATCTTTTTGCTGAACACTTTGAAATCTACTCTTCCCCAAATTTAGAACACTTGTCCAAGGAGACCATCTTTTTTTCTTAATCTTGTTTTTAATCAAAAATTCTAAGATAAAATGGTCACTTGCCCCTAGTGTCCCTATCATTTCCTTCTCCAGATGCAAAGAGAGTTTAAGTGACTTTTACTTGTACAGGGTCACACATCTAGTGTCTGAGGCCAGATTTGAACTCATAAAGATGAGTCTTTCTGATTCCAAACCCAGCACTCTATCCACTGGTGACACTTAGCTACCAGCATCTTGACTGTCCATTGTGTCTTAGTGTAGTTCATTATCCTTTGGCTATTTTTATGTTAGTGTCTTGTTGGAAATATCTTGTATTAGTTGTGGTGCTTTCCCATCCCCATAAATCACATTTTCTTTCTGACATATCTGAAAAACCTAAGATTTCCTTTACTTGAATTTTAAGTTACTTATAAACCCAATGCTGTAATGTTCGTGCAAACAAGGAAGCCTATTCTTAGCAGTCAGAGAAGCTTCCAATTTGCTTGTTGGTTTTTTTTTTAATTTTTGGTATTTGTCATATGTAGAGACTAGTTTTTCAAGAGATCCTTCTTTTTCAAATGTTTTAAAGTTAGGAATATAGAAAGATACGCTTTTTGAAAATAATTGTATATATTACATTATACTATATAATTAATTGATAAAGGGTAGTGAGTTTCTTGATAAAAAATAAAGGAATGATTTAGGGAAGGCAAGAAAATGGTCGTTCTTAAACTTTTTCCACTGACAGGAGCAAAGAATACATATCAAAGGGATTAGAAAGCAAGGACAGGCAGAAATTAGGTAGGTATTCTTTGATATTTAAAGTCTAAATTTTTTGGAGAAGTCAATGGAGGACCCATATGGACCTTTGATCTCCAATTTACAAATGTGTTGAAAATAAAAATAAGTTTACTGGTGGAAATTTGGAGTACATTTTCTGTTTACACTGGTGGTGTGGTTCCTAGACTAGACTAAAGACTCCAGTGGACTACAGGCATTGGTGCCGTGGAATTTCCTTCCTGCCCTAACATCCTGCCAGTGTGCCTTCTCTCTTCCCCACTTCATGGATAACTACTACCCCCGTTCCTAGTTCCCACCCAACCCACCGTGAACATGATTTCTTATACCATTTGAATGAGCAGGAAATCTCTGGTCTTCAATCCATGAAAGCCAATGAGATCACCAGGTGAAGTCACAACAGAGGAAGAAGAGGAGTAGGTCCAGGCCAGATCCCTGAGGGACTCACCTTCTCCCAGAGCAGGGGCTCAGTGGCTCTTGTCTTTGTATCCTTAGGACACAGCCCAGGGCTTATCACCTGGCAAGGGCCTAATCAGTCATTCCCCTTCACAACGACGATGAACTTGTCATAGTTACAGCCCAAGTTAGGGAAAAGAGGGGGAAGAAACCGGTGAGTTTCCAACCCTTTTTCCTGGGCAGTGTTTTTGAATGTTAGTGCCTCTTGCTTCAATGGTGTCCTGGGTTGTCCTGGGCTGCCCTCAACAGTGAAGGAGCCTGCTCTTTCCCCTCTCCTAACCCCAAAGGATTTTCTGTGGAATCTCAGCTTAAGAAAGAAGTTGTAGAAAATCTCAGCCTCTCCATCTCTGATAAAGGAGGGCCAAGTTTTTCTTGACAGAAAAGGTATATAATAGCTTTCACTGACTTTACATGCTTCACAGGCAGTTCTCCCTAAATAGTTCCCTATGCAAAGCCCTTAACAATTGGAGTACATCTGATTTAATTCAACAAATATTTATTAGGAGTAGGTTACTAGTAGAGGGAAAAGGGGGTTTTGCCCTTAGTTTTGCAGGGTGGGAGGAGTGCTCAACAAACTACAAATAGACAAATAAATACAAGGTAATCTGAGGAGATGTGAACACTTGGAACAACCAGAAATGAGCAGCAAAGAAGGGTTTTCTAGGAAAGAATGGCATTTGACCTTAAACTTTGAAGGACTATTCTGAGAGGCAGAGGTGGAGACCAATTATATTCCAGGCATAAAATGGAGGTACGCAAAGCAATATCAAATCAAGGAATAGTGATTCAGTAGAGACTGCCTAAGTGTGGATATCCTTAAATGGTAGACTTGGGAGTTTATTCAAGAGGATATAAGGATCTACAAAAGATTGTTAAGCAGAGAAAGGAGTGTTGACATTAGACATCAGTTTTAGGAATATTATTTTTTGCCAGATGTGTAGATGATTGAATAGAGAAGCTATTATCTAGTAAGAGGTGATAGCCTCAACTACCATAGTGACATTTATGAGTGGATAGTAAAAGGGACAAAAATGAGTCAACTAGGATTTGACATTTAGGCTTCTGGACTTACAGAGAGAGAAGGGTCAGAATGGCTTTGAGGTTATGAGGAAAATGGTAGTAATACCTAATCCTCAACAGAGATGGAAATTTAGAGAAAGGGTGAGGCGTTTTTGTTTTGTTTTTGAAGGAGAGATGAGCTCAGTTTCTAACACTGGTTTTGAGCTGCTCGTGAGGGATGTTGGATTAAAGAAAGTTGAATATTAAGGTCTAACTTTCTGGCAAAAGATTGCTGCTAGATATAGAGACTTTGGAGTAATTTATGTAGAAAGAAGAATGAACCCGTAGGAGCCAGTAGGATCAGCATAATTGAGAAATGAACTCGAAGTGAATGGCCCAGACCAGAGCCTTGGGGACCCCCAGCACTTGGAGACAGGAGATGGGTGATGATCCATCAAAGGAGACACTACCCGCTATCGATTAATTATATAGTACTGGGCCAACAAGGAAGAGAACCAGAGGAGAGCAGGATCACTGGATCTGTAGAAGAAAAGCATATGTAGGCTGGGGAAAGACCAAGAAATGTAGTCGTTGATAAGTTTTGAGGATAGAATAGTAGACTCAGAAGTAAATGGATTGTGAATATATGGTGCTGACAACTATTAAAACCTTTCTAGGAATTTGTCAATGAAAAGGAGACATAGATTAGGTTAATAGAGGGCTAAAGGGGAAGGGAAAGGCTTCCTCGAGGTACAACCCAGACCCAAAAGGGGAAAAAAAAAGTTTAAATACTCAAGTTTGCTGTGACCCTGGTCACAGACCATCCCAGTCTCCCCAGTTTCTTATCTATCATCCAAACTGTCGTCTATTCTGCAACAGGACAGAATTACCTAACTAGTTTTAAAATCAGAAAGATTCAAATAGTTGCATCTGTATAACCTGGCTTGCCCTGTAAGCTGATTGCAGTCCCAGTGCTTCTGGGACACTGCAGACCACAGCACTATTCTTTCCCCAAAGCTCCCTGTTTGTTTTTTCTGTACTAATACACAAATGTTGAACAAGGGAAGGATCTCCAAGATCTTTCTCTTCTGAGTCTTGGGTAGCTGTGGCTGCTGAGGAAGACTGCAGCCTCGGCCAGGTCTAAGTCCCATATGGATCGTTTCCCCAGTGATGCCTGGACAAATCAGGACTAGAAACGGGCTGTAGTCCGGGGTGGGTGGCAGGTCCTGCATAGCTCTGCTGTGTGTAGTCTTTGGGCCTGTGCGTATGAAGGAAGCCTAATGGTGCGAGGTCGAGGGATAGTGTGAAGAACTGAGGGAGGCTCCTCAGAGCCCTCCACAAATTCTTGGACACGGGCCCAAAGTGAGACTGGGTAAAGAGAAGGTGCTTATGTATAGTAGTGATACTTAGCTTAAAAGAAATTATTTTTGCCCTTTTAGAATTAACCATTCTATTTCTCATGACTCTTCTCCATTTTTCTTTTCTTGCTACTAATTGTACTGGATTGTTACTGTCTCAAATGGAGAGAATTTTAAAACTGGAAGGGATCTTAAGCAGATGGACTATCTCCTTCATTTTATAGACTAAGAAACAAAGTCAAAAGAGGTGGTGTTTTGTCAAATAAATGATCGTTGACTAAGTTTACCTAGCTAATTCTTGGCAGAACTAGAACCAGACCTTTTGCTATGATATATTTCAATACCTTTTTCATCTGCAATATTGCCTTGCTTTTATCTTTGTTAATGATAGCATACCAATATTACTGTTCTCAGATGACAAATTAATAACAAGGGAGCAAAGGAGTTACAACAGAAATGAGTCTGGAGGCCCTCTGATTGGAGTTAAGCAGAGGGTCTCAGGCCTTTAATGAGTCAGGAGGCCCCTCTGAAAGGAGTTAAGACAGAGGATCTCAGGAATTTAACTTTTATGTAGAGAGGTTTTTTCCCATGTAAATTTTCTTTGATTTGCCCCCTCCAAAACTTAAAAGATATCCAGATAAATTTGAAACAAAGCTGTGTTGGTTGCTTGCTGCCTAAACTCCTTCTAAAAGTTCAAATGCTGCAAGGTAGAAAGCAGTAGTGTCAACTTAGAGACATGAGGGCCAGTCAACTAGAGGATCCCTGCAATCTGCATATTAATGGAGAAAACCATATATTAGAGAGATTTTTCTTTTGTTAAATATTTCTGAATAACATTGTAATCTGGTTCAGCTGTATGCTGTAGGCCTTGTGTTTGAGACTTCTGGTTGTAATCATTGTTTTCAATAAAAAGCATGACTTTAATAGGTCATAAAATAATTTTAAGACAATCAGTGTATAGTATGGAGACCTAGATGAGATAGATTGCAGTTTTCAAGAGAATTTCAAAATGAAGTTAACATTAAAAACAGAAAAGCGAAACTAGAAGTTAATTTGAACTATCTAAATGAATAAATTCTACTAAGTATTTAATAGAACCCTTCTCAGGTTTACAAAGCCCCTCCCATGAATCATGAGCCCCATGGAGCTGAGGGGATATGTGGGGTTTAGAGAGGAGAGGCTCGGAGCCCCAACCCTGCTGGGTGGGCTCTCTTTGACTGCGGGCAGTTCCCTTCATCTCTCCAGGCTCTTGGGCTAAGTGTTCTTGGAAGTTCCCTCAAAGATCCTTCCTCACTTGAATCTGGGACTCTCCCACCTTAGTCAGAATGGTCTGGGTCTAGGAACTCCATGAGGGCAGGGGCTGGCTTGTGCCGCTTTTTGCCTCCATGCGGTGCCAGACGCCTCCTAGGAGCTGGTTGGATGTTCATTGAATAATTTTCTCCAGATTTCCCTTAAGTCCCCCAGCTCTCTCTCAGCACCTCCTTGCCACCCAGATTCCCAGTTGGATTTTAGGCCTACTCTAATGCTGCTCCCACCAGAAGGCAGGAGAAGCTCCTCATCCCTGGTCTGTCCTGGGCTGGGCCGACTGCTCTACCTGCCACCACCAGTCTTTGCCCACTCCACTTGATGATGTATTTTTCCAACTATAGATCCAGCTATGTTAGGCTGTTATTCAGTAAATCTGGGGGCTTCCTGTGATCTCTAGTAGAGAGTAGTAATCCTCTGTGGGGGGGGGGGCTTCGGAGCCCTTTTTTCTTTTAAATTTTTATTTATTTAAGACAGTGGGGTTAAGTGACTTGCCCCTAGGTCACAAAGCTAGGCAATTATTAAGTGTCTGAGGCCGTTTCTGAACTCTGGTCTTCCTGATTCCAGGACAGGTGCTCTATCCACTGCGCCACCCAGGTGATCCCCATTGGAGCGCTTCTTAATCTAAGCCCCACCCTCCCCCATTTGGAGTCTTCTTCCACCTTCCATTGCCCATTGTACTACTCTTGAACCTGGTGATCGCCAGCTGGAAGACCTGGCCTCCAGGTCTTCTCAATTCTGGTGTCTTCTTTCTTTTTTATTCTATGTACCCTGCATTAAAGGAGGGAGTTCCTTGGGTGTGGGTCTGTCTTTTGCCAAGCAGAGTGCCTACCTCATATTTAAGAAGTGTGTCCTGACTGATTTCCTAATAATCTGGCTCCAGGAGGTTCTGTAAATTCCTGATGCAAGCCTCTCTGGTTTAGGGGCTCGGCAGCCACAAACCAAATCCATAGAAACATGAAAATCACCTGCATAAAGCAGACTTCTGCTTTCAGCCGATTGTGAAGTTATTTCATTGTCACATGCAGTGAGTGTGTGTGTAATGGGGGGGGGGGTGGAAGTCATTTTATCTCTTAAACTATTCGAGAAGAGGACCTTTTTTCATTACTCAGCATGTCTGTTCTGTAGATGTTAAGTTTAGTAAGTGATTAATACAGCAAATGTTGATTGGAGAAAAAGTATTAGTTTTACCACTAACTTCCCTGTGTATTTTTGGCAACTTGTACAAACTGCTAACACATATTTTCCAGTTTATTATTTGTAAAGTAAGGGAGATCCAGGGTGCCTAACTTGAGGACTCAGCAGACCCCAGGGGAATCTTTGAATTTGGGTGGGAAAGACAGTCCATCTTTTATTCATAAACCTTTCACTGAAATTTAACCTTCCTTCAAAAATGAATGTGGGCAGACAAACTTTCTGAGAAGTCATCCATAGCCTTGACCAGAGTGCTCAGGGCACTCAAGGCACAGAAAAGGTTTAGAAGATCCAAAAAAGAAGTGACTCCAAGATATTTAACTTGGACAACTTATTTCACTGTCCTCGTGGTCGGCTTGTTTTAGAAAAGACTGAGGCATCTGTCCCGTGGGATTAACTGTTTGGTAGACATATATATGGAGGAGGCAGAAGCCACAGTGAGTGTTTACCAGTAGCCTAAAGGAGAGCATTAGGCCTGCCTGTGTGCACGTACGTGTGTGTGTGTGTGTGTGTGTGTGTGTGTGTGTGTATGCATGTGCCTGTGTGCTCTCTTCAAAAGTAGAATTATTACTCAAAACATTTGGAATGGCTAATGTGAGCTTGCCACTTTCCTTAGTGCCACATAGTAAGTACCCTTCAAGTAGCTTTTTTTTCTTTCTAGGGGAAAATAATTTTTAAAGACTAATTGCTGGTTTTGTTTTGTTTTTTTAGGAGGAAGAAATAGTAATTTTAAAAAAATCTTTTTTTCCCTTACATTTGTTTGTTTTGCTAAGGTGATTGTTTTACTGATTGAAGGTGAATAGTTGTTTGTAATAACTCCAAGAAATATTTGAATGCCACTTAACATTTTTAGCATTGGGCTGCTCATTGTTGGGAGTACAAGAGAGACTTGATCCCTGCTGTTAAGGAGTGAGCCACCTTCTTGCCAGAATAAAAAGAGCACATCCAATATCACTAAAGAACCAAGGAGCCAGACTTGATGGGTCACTAAGTACTACAAAAGCTCAGAGAAGGGAGAGATCTGTTATTAGTTGGAAGAAACACTTTGGAGAATATAAGTCTTGAAGTAGACCTTGAAGAATAGTTTGCATAAATAGGTAAGAGAAAAACATTAGTATTTAGTCTCTTGAAAATCATAGGGTTATAGAAATTCCTTGGAGAAATGCCTTAAAAAAATCCAGACCATTCAGTTTCCCCTTCAGTTTATATTAGCTTTATATTTTTTTGTTTTTATATTGTGTATTTAAAAGATTTATTTTCACTAATTTATGAATTAATAGCATGGTTTCTAGAATTGCACCATTTCGGCAAATTAAGTGAATAAAAAATTCTTCTAAGATACTATAAATGGTATGGCATATAAATTTAAATTTCTGTGATACTGAATTTTTCATTTTTATGAGTTTTGAAATTAAGTCAATAAACATCAAGTGCCTATTTAGTGTAAGACACTGTGCCAGGCACCAAGTAATCTGATTTTTAAAACAATGCGCAATTCTCTTGTTTAAAATGTCCAACATGTAAACCAAATCATTCTGTTTATAGGAAGAAGAAGGAAATTTTATTTGACCTGGGGCAATTCTGCAGGCCTTCATTTCCTCCTAGATGAGAGAATTGAACTCTGTCATAGCAAAGTTCTTTCCAGGTGTAGAATTTTAGATCACACATCACATTCCTCAGGCACCATTTTCATTCTTATTGCTCTCTTAGGAAGTCTGTAGTGACTCCCTAATATCCATCATATGAGACCTAAAATTTCTTTGCTTGTCCCTTCTAGCTTCTTACTTTTATTTTGTCCTTTTTTGTGTGTTCATTTTCTCCAATTCTTTGCATACTTCTTTTACACAACTCTTACAGCTCCCTCACAACTCCCCAAGGACCACGATTAATCCCACTTGACATGTCATGTCTCTACTTTGGTTCCTCTCAGCACTTCAGTATTCATTTTGTTTGTAAGTACTCTTCAGTCCTATTCCTTTTGCAGCCGAACCATAAACCACATAGAGTCCTAACTACCTTCTTTTGCTTTTGCATCCCATCATAGGTGGGCTGATGTTCTGGCTATCATAGGGACTCAAGTTGTTTACAAAATAGTTTTTAAAACCAGCAATTAGGATTTGCTTCTCTAATTTAAAATTGGCAGAGAAATAATTACTAAAATTTTCCCTACTTTAAGGTTATTTTACCTCTTTGTATCTTAAAACATTTCCAAGTCCCTGGGGCAAAAAAAAAAAAGGTCATGGTGAGTCAGTAAATTTTTTATAGCACTTTTAAAAAAATTGTTATGTTTTGTTTTTACATCATCTGAATTCCCCCTGCATTCATCCTCTTCTTCCAAGAGAGCTATCCTTTATAACAAATGTTTTCTGTCCTGGTACTTTAAACAACATTTTATAACTTATTGCTGATTAAGATATATATAAAGAATCTATGCCCTGCTCCCCCCCCCCCAAAAAAAACCTATGCTTTTTAAAATCTAAAATTTTAGTGCTGAATTTTTTTTTAACACCACAGTGACTTCCCATTAATAACCCCCCACCTGGGATTACTAAATCAAAAGGTGTCATATCAGTTGAGTAATTTTTCTTAATTTCAATTTTTTTTTCCAGGACAGTAGTACTAATTCAAAGTTTATCATCATATTAGTGTGCTTGTCTTATATATTACCCTCTAAACACCCAACATTGACTCTTTCCATCTCTCAGTTTTATAAGTATAATCAGAAACCTGTCACTATTTTCCTTAAATATTTTTTATATGCTTGTTTTTTACTTTTGAAAATTGTTCACAATGGGCTGTTTCAGGGAATTAATTTTATATATAAAATTAGAGCTAAAATGGACTTTAGAGATTATACTTTCCAATTCCATTTTAGGGATACAAAAAAATAACTTGATCCATGTGATGTGGATAATACAAGTCAGCTCAGATTCAGATTTAAAAATGAAAACATAATAACAAGTCACAATAGCTGATTCACTTTAAAATATTTCTATATTTGCCTAGCAATCTTTATGATTCATAGGATCTCTCATAGTATCCTGGAACAACTATGTTCACATTGTACAAAAAAAGTTTCATTGATTAAAAAAACTCTAATATTGGTTTTTGCAATTAATAGGAATTAGATATCTTTTAATGTCCATGTTTATTAAAATTTGTCGTAGCTCTCTCTGTGGTTTCCCTAGTTCTACTTTCTATGTGTCAGTTTAAGTTTTCCTGTTTTTCAGAATTCCTCATTTCTTATAATAATCTATAACTGTCAAGTATCTCCATTAGTTTATCCCATTCATTGATAGTCACTTAATTATCATTTTTTTTGTTGTTTAGTTTTTTGCCTACTCTATAGTGCTACTATGTAAGCATGTTTATAGAGTATAACCAGTATTTCAGATTGTAGCTAACTTGCTTCACATTTCTACAGTATACTGTGAACCATACTATAGATTATTGTTGGATTTTTTTTTCTCCTCTACTAGTATGATATAGTGGAATAATCTACTGTGTTATTTCTTACTTGTATGATCTTGTTGGACCTCTCTTTCCTCATCTCTAATATTGAGGGGTTTGAATTATATTATCTCTAAGGTCCATTCCACTTCTAAATCCTGGGGAAAGAGACTTTTCTGTATTCTCAAACTTGATTGATGATAATTAGTACATAATAAACTGTTATTTCTTTTATTAAAAAATAAAGCAAACAAGTCAGATGCCAGTAAGACTATAGGCAGAGTTATTACATCGTAGAAATAATTTTACCTCACCAGAATTTCTTTTTCCTTTTGGCTGTTTAAAGGCTCTCATCATAGCATCTTGCCTAGATCCCTCTGCCCTCCTCAAACTTTCCTATTTTCTGTAATTACTTTGAACAGCACTTCTAATTCCCTTAAATAAGCAATTTACATCAAAGAGTATTGGGATTACTCTTCCATAGATATGTATGTTTTCCCTTTAAAAGGTAGCTTCAGGGGCGGTTAGATGGCACAGTGGATAGAGCACCAGCCCTGGAGTCAGGAGTACCTGGGTTCAAACCCGACCTCAAACACTTAATAATTACCTAGCTGTGTGGCCTCGGGCAAGCCACTTAACCCCATTGCCTTGAGAAATCTAAAAAATAAAATAAAAGGCAGCTTCATTAACCTAAATTATAACTGATGAAATGTATATTCCCTATAAAAATCCTCCTGACCTTTTTTCAAAGGGGAAGATTTGTTCCTCTTTGGTTTCAAGGAAGAATGAAGTTCTGTACGGCTCGCTCTAAAGAGATAGAGAATCTCCAGTGTACCTTTCCAGTTCCCATTTTTCTCTTACCTGTACTTTTCCTATCTCCTGGCTTGATCAGAAGTTCATCGAAAATCCAAAAAAGGGATCAGCAATAGAAATTTTGGCCTTAGCTCCTAATGCAAGGGATGCCAGTTTTACAGGTATCAATGAAACATGTTTTTTTTGTTGTTGTTGTTTCTTTTTTCTTGTGGAAAGACATCAGGAGGGAAAGAATTAAGTTCCAAATAATTCTGACCAGGAAATGAGAGATTTGTCCAAAGGGATTAGTGTTGTTATAGAGAGAGCTCCTAAGTGAGCTTCCTTATTAGAACCACGTAAGAGAAAATGGAAGCAGGGATCAATAGAGAAAGCTTTGACACGTATAAGATAGAAAGAGGGTCAGGGATTCTGAAACTCAGGATAACAAAAGGTTTTGTTTTTAAAAGTTCTGTTAGGGAAAAGTGGGGGGAAGGAACCCTTGTTAAATAAAGACAGGGAAGAACAACCCAACTTCTGGTTTTGCTTTTGTGGACTCTGCCAAGGAAAATGAAAGTATAAAATGCAAATGGGACCAAAACCCATGAAAATAGGTATCAAACTATGAGGAGGAAGGGAAGTTTTCTATCCATCACTTTTGGATCCTGGAAGGGCCAGCCTGCCATTTCCTTGTCTGTCCCAGTCCTGATGAACTTGAAGTCACCATTTAGTATCATTGCAGAGGAGGCAAGGAGAGAAGGTATGTTAGGTGTTTTCCTTTCCTTTTGACAGTCTATAGACCTTTAAGAAGGTGAGGTACTTATCTTTGAATATAGAGTAGAGAGAGATTCTGGGTAATCATCTGAAAAAGGACTGAATCAAAGGACCTGTATTTGAGAATCACTTGTGTTGGTCCTTTGGATGTTCTTGGGGAAGTCAGCTTTAAGGCCTCAGTTTCCTTGAAAATCTGTGAAATGTATGGACTATCAGAGTAACAGACAAATCTGATTGCTGGCCTATAATCAGGGGTTGGGGAGATCATAGAAAAAGGGAGATATGGCACAGAATTAGAGATGGGCCAGTATCTCAGTTATCCAAAAACAAATAACATAAAAATAGACCCTGTAAACTCTTTCCCATTGAGCTTAACTTTAATTGCTGGTACAACTCCAGAAAACAGTTGAAGGGATGATCAGTATACTTGTGGCAAGGGAAGTGGGATCACCAAGCAGCTACAAGAGCCTCATTTCTTTTTTGGGTGGATTCCTTCCCCCTGGAGATCGAGGGTCTAGGTTAATGTGGCAGGCAGGTGGTGCTGGGCCTGGAATTAGGACGCTGTTCAGACTAGTGCATTACCGCTGCCTCAGTTTCTTCATCTGAAGAATGAAAACATCCATAGCATCTATCCCAAGGCTCTTGTGAGGATCAAATGTCTTAGCACATCACATAGTAAAGGTGTTGGCTAGAGTGGTTACTACTTGTATTTACCCTGCAGTAAGCTGGGCTCATGTGTCTTGACGCTCAAGGAGGCCAGAGCATGATTGTGAGCTGACTCAAAGAGAGAGTTTCGCTTTATTGTTCCTGGCCCCTTTTAGGATCCTCTGTCTGGAGCAAGCAGGGCCCCAAGAAGCCCTCTGATTCAGGCCTCTCTTCTCATTGTAAAGATGAGGCAGATGAAGTGAGGGGCAGGAAGCACCAGTTAGGGTTTCAGTGGGGCTCCTCTGCCTCCATGCCAAGGCTCTACCCTCCTCGTGGTCATTTAATGTGTGGTGGATGAAGTTTTCGAATTCCCCCCCCTTCACTGGGATGGCACTTGGAGTAACAGGCTGGACATTGCAGAGAAGTAAATTTAGACTTTGAGAAAGCCTCCCTGTGCTCTACATTGGCGATCATTAGTGATATCCTAAACAGGAAGGTAGTAGTTCTCTCTAGGAGGCTTGAAGCATCTATCCTTTATTTTTTTGTTTGAATATCATTCTTTGTGAAATACAGTCAAAATTTGGTTTTCATTCTCTGATTGCTAGAGACAGTGCTTCTTAGGTATGGTGGTGTTTTTCAGCCCCTCTTGTCAGAAGGTATGTTAGACTCTTGAACAAGAGAGAATGTTTCTGTAGTTTTCTGTAGTTTCTCTTTGCAGAGGAATTTGTGGTTTAGAATCAGTTGGTGATCAGATTAACATATTATTAAGGAAGTGTTTCCAGTATACTCAGATAAATATTGTGGCTTGGACTAGACAGTAAAGCCTTGGGGAAAATGAAACTTGTTTATATGTTAGGATAGTTGTCAGAGCTAGTCAAGTTTTCCTTAATGGCACATATTGACAGCTATTTAATTTCTTAGTTTGTGATATCTGTGTGAAGAAACTCTTGCAAGGTTTCAATTTGCCAAGGGTCACATAACCAGTATTTAGCAGAGGCTTGATTTGAACTTATTGACTCAAAGGTTAGCCCTTTATCAAGATGCCACAGCTGCAAACTTGTGATAAAGGAAAATTGCAATAGCCAAAGAGGTAATAAAATATGGTCCTAACTCTAGGGTCTTGTGGAGAGACAATCTTTTAATTGAATACTGAAACATTCATTTATTTGAATCCTGAACAACTTGACCATCACACAGCCTTTTTTGAAAAAAAATTAATTCATCCAAAATCTTAAAAGAGCATTTGAGTGTTCACTAAATACCAGCATTATGTTAGACACCCTGAAACTGGGTAGTCCTGGTCCCTAAGGTCAAGATGCTTATAATGTGAATATGTTCATATATGAATGTAAAGTTGGCATTTAAAAATGTTGACCACACACACGCGTGTGTTCTGTGCACTCAAGGGGATGACATGCTGAAGATTCAGAGATAAGAATGAGCTACTAGGGGACAGGTCCAGCACACAAATGAGTAAAAAGCAAGATAATTAAAGTCTTAGCACAGAGGTAACGTTTGAATTGAGCTTTGACTGCATTTGAGAAAGCTTGGCATGAGTGAAGGGAGAATAACAAGAGATGGATTGGCAAGGCTAAGCAAGTGTCTCTGGGCCACATTGACAGTGCTTCAAAGGGGGATGATATGAGCCAGCCTGGAGACAAATCAGAACCACAAAGTAGAGAACTTTAAATACCAGTCTGAGAAGTTTCTGAGGAGTTTGTCTTTTCTCTTAAGGGAATAGGGAACCACTAAAGACAGAAAAAAGCAAAGGACACGCAAGATAACACCTCCAGCCCCTTGAACAACTTCTTTCCATAGATCCCGAAAGAGACAGGTCAGGCCTCTGCACCCAGAACCTCGGCATTATCAGTGTCTGTCTCCCAAGCAATCAGAGGACCGCAATCCACCCTGCCATCATGGAGGGGAGGTGTCGTGGAGTATGAGACCTCGTAACCAGTAACAGCCGCTGACCATTAGTTATCACCAGTTAGAGAGGGCACCGGAGACCACGGGTCTGGTTTCCAGTCCGGCCCTCCAAGCACTTACCTGGGGAAGGAACTTGGGTGGAGAAGGGGCCAGCCACTAACCAACTCCACATCCAGGGCGGGCAGGCCAGTCTCGCTGGAACAGCAGTTCATCCTGAGAGAAAGAAAGATGATTTGTTCCAGGCAAGACAAGCCACTATCACCACCACTTCGGCTTTACCCTGATGGAAACAGCCTAGGATCCCAAATCAGGAGGCTTTGGAACACTGCTGCTTTTGTTGCAGTGCCCTTGGGTCATCACCTGGAAAGCCAGGTCTGTAGAGATGCAGCCTGCTACCTGCTCCTGTAGCAGCTCTGGCCACTGCTGCTAAAGGCCAGGAGAGGAGAGTCCTCACGCTGTCAGATTGTTCAGCATCAGTGGCTGATAACATTTTATCAGTGGAAATGACACTGAAAAAAAAAGGCATTATCAACCATTTTTGCTTCTGCACCCTAAGGACCAGCAGACCTTTCCGTCTGATCTACAACTGAAAGATTCAGCAAGTACTGTCTTTTTTCTTTATATCCTTAAATCAGTGCACATCATGTTTAATAAATAACTTCATTTTTAACAGGGATAACAGGTTCATACTATATTTATATTTTAATATATGATTTGTGTACAGATGGTACATGTACACTCCAAATTATGAAAATTCAACTGTTAACTGTTCCTCTCTAGCTATCAATTAGTTGTATGTTTAGTTACTGTCTTAAAACTCTCACTGAGCAAATGAGCTTTCTTGAGAGCTGATAGCACCTGATAATTGCTGTTTTGTGTCATACAGCTAACCATTGTGGTTAATTGAGTGGGCGCCATGATACATTTTCAATTCTTTCATTGCTTTAAAAAATTGTCCCAACCCTGTCTCTTCACCACCTTCTTTCCCCATTGTTGTACTCTGTATTTTTCTTCTTCTTTTCACATATATTAAAAAAGCATGAGAATGATGCTCATGGTATTCTTGGAGCAGCCTCTATGCTTTGAAATCAAAGAAAAACAGTTGTTATCAACCTTTACAAAGTGTCCAAATGTCCCCACCAGAATCCCTGCAAATATTTTGATCTTTTTCTCCATTGACAGCATTTAAAAGATGGATACAGGTGATTTAATTTTGTTCTTCTGCATTATTGAACAGGTTGTATATATTTATTTCCATTGCAAGTGTACAGTAGTTCAGTTATATATTTTTTGGTTTTAATAGACATTGGTGTACAAACTTCAGAATCCAGTCATTTATAACATTGTTTCTGTAGAAAAATTCATTTCTCTTTCCAGATAATCTCCATACCAATGTCATTTTTGAGCACTACTCATTTTGAAGTTGAGAATATTCAGGAGAGAACATTAGAGTTGACCAACTTTGGGATTCATAAGAATGTGGTGGAGAAGAATTCAAAGGTCCCTGGGACTTTGAGCTTAGGGTCTGTGTCTAAATGACTTCATCCAAGTTAGAGATAGATAGGGACTAGAGACAGTGAGGATCAGGTTTCTGCACACTTAGTGATGGAGGAAATCTGCCTGCCTCAAAAGCTTTGTGTGACCCTCTGCTGGTCCCATAACCACCACCTGGAATGGGTGCTGGACGGGGATGATCTGAAGGTCTTGTTCAGCTGTAGAGCTGGGAGCCTCTCTCACACACCCCCAACCCTTTCAGAATTAAAGGCTCAGGGAGTTGATTTTTTTACTTCAGTATTACTTGTCCAGGGTCACACAGTATTGACAGAAGCAGGGTTTGAACCCGGGTGTTCTGAGTCCAAGCCAGGCTCTTTATCACACCAAGCAGTCTCTAATTTCCTTGTTGACTTCATTATATTAGAATTTACAAATCAGCTCAACAGTAGGTGTAAGGAAGCCCAGATGCTGCTGTTTCTTTCTCTGCCTAGTTGGGGTCCAAGGACTGACTTGGCCCATTGTGATTGTGGCCTCCTGACCATTTTTGGTCTTGAACATTCTGATGGATGGCCAGCCCCAGTTTTACTACTGTTAGTCTAACTTGTTTGTTAGGGGTTCCCAGAGAGACCCATTGTTCTGCCTATTGTTCTCTGTTGGTTTTGTTTTACATTGGTATTGAAAGGTTCCTCTTATGACTTCTTAGATTCAAAAAGCCCCAAACTTTTGAGAGCTGGTTGTGCAAAGCTTTGGGAACCCTGCAAGGACAATAAGAGGAACGCTTCTGCCTCCACGGAGTTGGCAGGAATGGACTGTGGATGAGGAAAGTTCTGCGGGAGACAGTTGGTGGCCTTGGAGGGCAGCCTTGAAGAGAAGCTGAAATGCCACCTGCCCTTTGGAGAGCGGGCAGTTTAGCAAGGGGAGTCTGTTCTACCTTGGCAGGATTGACCGCTGAGGTCCATTTGCTGTTGATTTGTTGCTGTGTGATGCTTTGTGTGCCACATCATCTTTGTGTTGAGTTGGTTCTCTCTGAGCCATTCAGCTGAGGGGCCTTCTGCAAAGGAGACTCTGCCCTTCATAATCATGACCCTGTGGTAGAGAGGAAGAGGGAGAAAACAGAGGGAAGGAGTCTATAGTGAAAAAGAACTCAAGGAACATTTCCTAGAAGAGAATTTCGTGGATAGATTAATCAGGAAACCTTGATGTCCTGTGTGGTGGGCATGGGAGTGTATGGGCTATCCGAGGTAACTAGCCCCTCTGGGATCAGGGTTGGCGGGGCCCTTCTTAGGGCTGGTCTTCCATCTTCAGTCCATCTTCACCCTATGATGAAGAAACTGTACCATGAAGAAGTGGCCACAAGGGTAAAACGGATCTCCCCCAGTGGAGTGCGATGGGGCGAACGCTTTGTTCCAGTGGCTAACCGAGCAGAGAGGCCCTGGGGACTTGGTTAGCCATTGAAGGTGCCAAGGTCATCCGCTACCTGTCCTGACATTTGTCCTGCCACCGGCCTTGAGAGACTCAGGAAGGAGGAGGGAGACTGGTGACTTTATGCAGGAAATCCAAGATGTCGCCCATGCACACTTGATCTGAGCCCAACAAGGGGTGCCGTTGGTTCTCTTCAAGAACAAAGGCGGAACAAGAAGAAAGTGCTGGAGGGATATCTGTCACACTTCTTCTCACACTTTCTTATTTAGCATTTTCCTGCCATAGAAGCTAAAATCCTCCTCACCAGACCATGCAACTTGGCAGTAAGGGAGACCTAAGGAGCTCTTCTTATCCTCAGCCTTGAGCTCTGGAGGGAAGGGTTTCACTATGGACGGATTCCATACGTGACTAAGGAAGGTGTTCCTGGCTCTGAGCTTTTCCCAGATCTTTTAATAGGTTTTTAATCAATCATCTTTGATCTGTAACTAGAAAAATGGAGGGATCACCTCCCTTCTCCCAATGTAGACTGTCTGTTGGAGGGGCTAGGTCTTGCTTAGAGGTCACATCCCCAGAAGGAAGCCCAAGTCGAGTGAAAGATTTCTTGGAAAGTGGTGATTTTTTTTTTGCAGTGATTTTCATATGCTAATAAACTTTTGAATTATTGAATTTGTGAAAAAAAAACTTTTTTTTCCTTCTAAAAAGTATATGACAGTGGCATCTGTGTGATACCATGAATAAAGCACCAGTCCTGGGAGTCAGAACAGTTCAAATCCAACCTGAGGTACTTAATAAAGGACCTTTACCTATTTTAAGTTTTTACTATTATCCATCTTTCCTTTCACTTGTTAGTTTCTCAGGTTAGGCTTCAGGGTATGATGGAAAGAGCAGGGAGTTTAAAGTCTAGCCCAAAAGTACTTAATCATTGTGTTTTGGCCTACTTTGGTAGTTAGGTGAAGCCTATAGCCTTCTTCAGAAAATTATCTTTTGAAGATATAAAATACAAAAGATAAAAAAGCAAATCAGCTAATAACAATTCATTTCCCTTAAAAAAAAATTTGTGCATCCCAGGTTAAGAACCTGTGTAAAATCTAGTCTAAGGCTAACCAACTTTCACCAACTGTGAGTTGTCCACTTTTGAAACATTTTTACTGATAGAATCAAACTTAATTTACCATTATATTCCTGACATAGCCATCTCTTTAAACAAAAAGTAAAAAGCAGAAGGAGGGGAAGAGAAATGCATGTGAGCAAATTGACAGGTAAGCCAAGTACAACAGGATTCCCTAGGCATCGTCTCCTACATCTGCAAAGGAAGTGTATTCTGTTTCTGATTTTAGGTCAGGCTTCTTGTTATAATTACAAAGCCCTGAGTTTTGATTTGTTTGTTGTTTTTTTGTTTATATGGATTTAGTTGTGTGTTTATTATTTTCTTGGTTCCCCGTCATTCTATTTCAGTTTCTGTAAGTTATAGGCTTCTCATACCATCTATCCCGTATTCTTTCTATTCACAGTTTGTTACAGCACAGTAATATACCTTCACAGGCAGTATCACAATTTGTTTAGCTGTTTCCAGTTAATTGTTTTCTGTCTTTATTGGTTTATTTTCTTTTTTCCACCATAAAAGTGCTGATATGATCTTTTTTGGTGTTTATGGAGCATTTGTCTCTTTAATTTTCTTGATCTATATGTATGTATGTATATGTATATACATATATATATATATATGTATACATATATATCTATCATTGAAGCTTCTGAGACAAAAGGCATATTTTAGTCACTTTGTAGCATAATTCTAATTTACTTTACAGAAGTTAGACCATTTATCCTCCTACCAACAGTCCATCTTTTCCCAACTACCAGGCAGCCACAGTGGAGAGAGTGCTGGGCCTGCACTTACCAAATGGGTGACCCAACAGTAAAATGGGAATAGTAGCACCTTCCTCTCAGAGTTATTGTGATGATCAAATGAAATATTTAGTGTATAGCAGGCATTATATAAATGCTGACTATTAATAACTATTATAGTCCCTCTAGCACTGACCTTTCCCATATTTTATCACTTTTTTCCAGTTTGCTAGATGGTGAGGTAAAACCTCCATTATTCTAAAGTTTAATTTTTTATATATGAACTTGACATATATCAGCAAAAATTAATATTTTTATATGCAAAAAAGAAAAAGGCTTATACGTGAAATTAAACTATTTTACATAATTCTAAAAGTATGTATTTACTATGACAGTAACAAAATTTAGGCAGCTCTGAAGGCTGGGACTCAGATCCTATCTCTTACATAATGATCGTGTGACCTTGGGCAAGTCACTGAACTTCCTAATGTCCTAGAATGGCACCTTAATTTTCAATTCCTTGCTTCAATAAAAAAGTACTCCTATGAATCCTCTTCCCCTCCCCCAGTGAACATCCCTTCTTACTCTGTCTCTCTCTTCTCTTTCCCTTACCTTCTCTCTTCCGCCTCTTTTCATGTTTTCCAAGTAGTGTTGCTATGTTAGAGTATGAGCAGTTTAGAGGGTCTTTTTATATAATTCTAAATTAGTTTCAAGAATCAGTTGACCAGTTTGCAGCTTCAACAACAGTACATTATAGTGTACCTTTATTTTCTTTTTTATTGAACTTAATTGCCAATACGTATTTCAAGATAGGAAGAACAAGAAAGATGGTCCAAAATTGTCATAGAAATAGATTTATCAACTTTATTACTAACTTGTATTTGTTCTTCTGGACATTTCAAGAAAACGTTTTGTTGATTTTCTTGTTGTCGTGTCTCCTTATGCACTAATGTGACCTCTTTTGAAGCAGATATTCAGTCAAGCATAATTCACCATGTCAAAGAACGCATGTCTCATCTGTCCTCCATCATCCTCACCCCCCCCCCCCCCCCGACTTCTGACTGAGAACCTGGGCAAAATTGTTGCTCAGTGTCTTCACTGTAAAATGAGAGGATTAGGCTTGATGGCACCTAGGTTCCCTAACAGCCCTATTTTTGTGACTCTATAATCTTCACAAAGAGATTAGAGTTCTTCAAGTCTTCCACTGTTGTGTCCCCTCACGTTATTCTTTTTATTCATTCATTCATTCATTCATTCATTCATTTATTTATTTAGGGTTGTTTTTTTTTTTTTTTTTGCAAGGCTATGGGGTTAAGTGGCTTGCCCAAGGCCACACAGCTAGGCAATTATTAAGTGTCCAAGGCTGGATTTGAACTCAGGTCCTCCTGACTCCAGGGCTGGTGCTCTATCTACCTAGCTGCCTCACCCCTCATGTTACTCTTTCAAGCATCAAGTACTTTGATCCCCTGGTTCTACCCACTTCACTTGGCATGAGTCAAGGCTTCCCAGATGTCTTTGACTCTGATATTTAGCATTTTGTCTACTTCAGTAAATTCCCTGTCCATTTGTATACCACTATTTTTAAGTTAAGCATTCCTTTGTTGATGGCTAGCTATTTTGTTTCTAGGTCTGGGCTCAAAACAAAAAGAAACTACTATAAATATTCTTGCCTCTTTTCTTGATAGACTTGAGAGTGTCCAGTTTGACTGGAACAAAGAGTAGAGAAATTAAGTGAGTATTGTTCCACATTGTTTTCCAGAATAGTTGAATTAATTCTCAGCTCCACCAATAGTGCATTAGTGTTTCTGCCTATCTTTCTTCACATCCCCTTCCATCATTTGTCTTCTTTGCCAATTTTCTGGATGGAATACAAAACTTGAATGCTATTTTCATTTTCTTTTATCTTATTTTTAGTGATTTGACACATCCTTTCATGTCATTGTTAATAATTTGCTATCCTTTCACATTTTATCTTACACATACATATATATATATATATATGTATATGTATATATATTTGTGTGTGTATACATTCATAGGAATAAAATAAAAATTTTTGTGCCAAAAGGTCCTTTTCCCTTTTTTGGATGTCTGGGCTATAAGACCTAGCAGTAGTATTGCTGGATCAAAGTAATATATACACATTTTAGTTCTTTGGCCATAGTTCTGCACTGTTCTCCAGGAGGATTGGAGCAGCTCACAACTCCACAGCTTTTGTGGTATTTGGAAGTCATATTACTCAGCACTTTGGAGTTTTAGAACACTGCAGTAGTATTCCAGTTTTCCCACATCCCCTCCTACATCCAGCATTTTTCTTTTTTGCCCTATTAGCCAGTATCATAGGAGTACATTTTCTCTGATCAGTAGTGATTTAGAGCATTGTTTTCCATATGATTCTAGATAGCTTTGATTTTGATTTCTTTGAAAACTCAATGTTGCATTTTTTAACCATTTATCAGTTGGAAAATGAGTTGTATTTTTATAAATTAGACTCAGTTCTCTGTATAGAGAATTGAGACCTTATTGCAAAATTCCCTCAGTTTTCTGCTTTCTTTATGATGTTGGTTATACAAAAACTATTTAATTTTTTTAGAATCAAAATTATCTATTTCACATTTTGTAATGCTCTCTATCATCTTTGGTCCTAAATTCTTCCCTTATCCATATATCTGACAATAAATTATTACTCCATCTAGGTGGCATAGAGCACTGACTGTGGAGTCAGGAGGACAGAGTTCGATTCCAGCTTCAGACATTTGATACTTACTAGCTTTGTGACCTTGAGCAAGTCACTTAACCCTGACTGCCTCATATCCAGGGCCATCTCCAGTCATCCTGATTCTTTTCTGACCACTGGACTCAGATGGCTCTGGAGGAGAAAGTGAGGCTGGTGACTTAGCACAGCTTCCCTTCCCCTACCCCACCCCCCACTCAAATCCAATTCATGTGCTTGTCTTGACATCACCTCCCTGTTTGCTTATGGTATCAGCCTTTCACAGTAAATTATGTGTATTCATTTATTTGGTTATTACCCCGTGGGAGATTGGAGGATAGAAGTGTATCCATTCATACCATCTTTGAGAGCAGTAAATTACTTGAAATTGTAGTGTAAATACCATATTCTTCCAGAGTTAGCTTGGTCAGCCTAGGTCCTGGGATGGCGCAGGAAAACCAGAAGCTAGGGGCAATCAGCACCCTGTCCCAAGGGAAAAGGGGGCTTGTCACTGGGAAGAGAGGCACAAGCATACCTCTTGGTAGAAGCACTTGTTTTCTCTTGTATTTCAGTTTTATTGTTTGATAGCTTCTGTGGTATTTGGAAGTCATATTACTCAGCACTTTGGAGTTTTAGAATAACAATTTCAAGCCAGGGCTACTTCCATTTAAAGTGAGAATCTAAAAAGACGATTCTCCATTAACCATCTAATGTATGATGTAATGGCCAATTAATTGCTAGTTTATAGGCCAGCTGGTACAGTGGAAAGCATCAAGTGGATTTGGAGTCAGGAGATTTGGTTTGGGATTCTGACTCTGCCTTGTGTCCCAACACTTAAGTTTTTATCTGCATTACCTTGGACAGAAGACAGTTGATTTTTTTTTTATTGCCTATGTTTCATCATCTATCCTGCAAGGTCTCTTCTTCCAATCCAAAAACTTAAATTGAAAGTAGGTTTTTCAGATCTTCATTTTCAGAATTTGTCATGAGTTTTGCAAAGTCTTCAATTTTTCTAGCCTTTGACAAAAGCTTATATAATTGTCAGTATTTGTATGCAGTCCTGATACTGGGTATTGGGTCACAGCGTCCTGTGTGATCCCTGTGAAAATGTATCCTTTTTTGTCTTCTGTATTTCATTGATACCAGTATAATATGCTATTCATTTTTTCTGTCACACTTGCTTACAGTGGACTCCTTTTAATGAAATGGTTTAATCAGGACTAGAACAAATTATACTCTAATACTCTTAAATTTAGTTAATTTTCAGTGGTGCCAAATCTGCCCATATTGTGTTAACTTGGAGCCAGTGTTAGAAAAAAGAAAACTTCTTTTCCTCTATACTTTTCTAAGTTGGCACAATGGGCAGGAAAGCTACCTGTTCTGCCATTTTTATCTAAGTGGGGATTTTTGTTGTTGTTTTTCCTTTATAAAGAAGGTAGGGGAAGATAAATTTGGATTCTCTATCTGGAAGTATGGTCTTTCTCGACTTCAAACTGAACAGGAAAATCTGGATCAGATTTCTGAGCCTTTCCTGAGAACTCAAATAAATGTGTATCAGGTGGATCAAAACTTAAAAAAAAAAAAAAACAGTGAGGGGGAAGTGAAGCCTGAAGAAACAGGAGATTCTGAATTTGAGGCATGATTTTTGTGAGTGGGACTAGAAGAATCTTTCCAACCTGGACATTTAGAGTGTTTACATTAGTTCTGTGATCTGTTAAGAAAGGGATGAGATGCAGTGATCTACCCCATAAGTTGTAATCACATGGAGAAAGTTAAACAAGCATTTATTTGAATGTTTAGTGGAAGATTTTGAGGTGTAAATCGAAGTCATTTTTCTAAACCATAAAAAGATGAGGATGGTAGTGATTCCACTGTAGTTAATTCAAGAAATGTAAAGAGGTTTATACATCCTAATTGTGATTGGAACATTATTGGTAAGTCCATGAAGTAATGATGAATCATCTGCCATAGCTTTTTAAAAATCTTTAAGGAAGAGTTACAAATTACTGGAATAGTTTTTCAATGCAAAGGAAATCTTTGTTTTGGATATCCCCATCAGCACACAAGTGTCTTGCTAAGGAGAGAAAAAAAAGAAAACTTCAGACTTTAGTGACACTAAAAATAAGCTAACCCTTTCCACTGTATTAATCTCAGGATAGCTTGGGTAGTAAAACCTGGGCAGCAGTGCCCCTGCATCTTTGTCAAGACATTAATAGGTAAGAATGAGCATAACTTTCTGGCCAGAGTTTGGTTGTGGCTGATTTTTTTTTTAAGGTTTTTGCAATGCAAATGGCGTTAAGTGGTTTGCCCAAGGCCACACAGCTAGGTAATTATTAGATTTGAACTCGGGTCCTCCTGACTCCCAAGGCCAATGCTCTATCCACTGTGCCACCTAGCTGCCCCAGTTGTGGCTGATTTTTGTAGGAAATTGGACTAGTTTTGCCAGAGAAGTTTGCAAAAGTCTAGACTCCAAAGAACTGTTCTTTGAAATGTATGAACTACTCCCAGACTCTACTGGTTTTCCCATCCTAAAATGAAAATTATTTGTTGGCTAACTACTAAATGAGCTCCCATTTGATTTCTTTATCAAGGTAGAATTAGAACTTTACAAGTTGATTAAACTACAGGTCCATTGGATCAATTCTTTTTTGCTTCCTATTAGAAAGTGATGGAAGGCCTAAGTTAATGATGTTCTTTATATTTGTGATTAGTCATGAAACAAAATAATTCTAACTATAAATGTTAGAAAAAACTATGGAAAGAGGTAACTAATGATTTCACTAGGTACCTGCTTAATAAATATGGAGAGAGCAGCCAATAATAACAAAGAAGGGGAGAGGTTTGGAGATGGGGGAAGGACTGGGTATTAAAGAACTGAATTGTCAAAGACTGAGAAATTAAAAGACTTTGCAAAACTCATCCTACTTTCATTTTAAAAACACTAACTCATAACTCATTGATAGAGGAATGAATATGATTCATTTGTGTAAACTTAAGAGAACTTGAAACCAATAATATCTTACAGAGAATGATTTTTTTTTAAACCTGGTTTTTCCAACCTGGCCTTTCAAAATTGAATCTTCATTCCCCAGCTGTGTCCTTTATTCCTGCCCTGCTCCTTTTCTGGAATGATCCTCTATTTAGAATCTTTTAGAGGTAGAAATTTGCAGTTTCCATTCCTTGTTGACTGGTGCCTCCTGGATTTTGACCTCTGAGATGGAAAAAATGTGTCTGCCTAAGAATTAGGCCTCTTCCTCTCTGTAAAAGCTCCAAACAGTCCTGATATTAAAGCTGTTATGACCCTTTTCCCTCCACACCCTCTGCCGATCTGAGTAAGCCAAGACAAGTTGTAGAGTGCAGCTCAGAAAATATCATGGACACATTCTTCCTGCCATCAACCGGAAAACTCCCTTGTCATCCATACTGACCATATTCTCTGCCCTACCTCTTTTCTAGTCTCATTTTGAAGGTGTCAGTCTTGCCCTTAGTGTAAACCAGATTTAGTAGGTCAGTCTTGTTTTCCCTGCCTTCTACTTCTTTAAGTTAAGCCACATGGCCTTCCATTTGAACCTTACCTTAAACATACCAAATAAAAGTGTCCATTACTTTCAGCCTTTACTGACCCAGATTCTTCAAAGCCCCCTTTGGTCATAGAAGGGATTTTGATAAAAGCTTTAAAAAAAAATTGTGTGTGTGTGTGTTAGGTACTTTACTGATGATAATAATAATAGCTAATATGTATATACTGCTTTCTTAGAAATAAATTTTTATTTTTACTTGTTTTTATACCTTCATTTCTCCCATCACCTTGCTCGTTAAGACAAGATAAATAAGTAACTTCTCTTAAGAATAGAGAAAATTCCTTTACAGACTCTTCCCTGACAAGTAGTATTTTGTCCTTGGACTAGTTTTTTGTTTTGTTTTGTTTTGTTTTTTGAGAAAGAAATACATATTTAGAAACTATTTAGACATTCTCATTCAAGTAAGGATTTATACTGCACATGAGGGAGATGGAAATTAGAAATTGTATAGTTTTAGAACTCTAGTATGAAGCAGTCTCTAAAATGGTAGAACTACATTCTTGTTGTCTAAAACTGCAACCACTCCATTAATGAAGACTAATGAAAAGTAAAAGCACAACTTTTGCCTTTGAGAGGATCTCCTTTTTTTATTATGCTTGTCAGAACTTGACCCTCAGAGTTCCTCTAGATGTCAAAGGGATCTTGTGCCCTTGTGAGAATTATTCCACAAGTGCTATGGATTATCCCTTAGCCACTAGATCATAAAAATATTCATTAAACTCCTAGACCTTCTGTACAGATAGAACTACATTTTGACTTTTGTGTTGTTTTTATGGGTGGGGTTTTTGGTTGACTTAATTAGAATTTTTTTCAGATTAACACTTCTATTAAAAACAACTGTAATTGTTCTTGTTATATTGAACATTTGATTAGTGCTTTTATGACCAGTAAGTTAGTACTACTACCTTTTAGTGATCTTTGTAAAGAAGAGTTAATTTTAAAATAGTTCCATGGTTTAAGAGATTATGAGCATTGACTAGTGGTCAGAACCTAGGAACTCAGTGGACAGGAAACTTATATCTTCTTTTCTTTCACTCGCAAGCTTGGGTGAAATTAAATCCTGCTTCTATCTTAGTTTATATAGGTCACTCTGTCCATGTAAAAAGTTAGCCAAAGAAAAAACTCCCCTGGACATGTGTTCTTACAGTCTGCCATAATGAAAGCCATCTTTATCTGTCCTAAAACTCTTTTCTCCATTCTCATAGTTTTAATACCAGAAATGCCATGCCATGCCAATGCTAATAATGTAATTAAAATTACACATAAGACATCATATCTACATGAAGAGCTATAATTTCTAATCTATAATTACTAAGTTAATTCCAGAGAAAACCTTTGATCTAGAAAATAAGCTAATGAGGAATAGTCAATCCTTAACTTTTGTGGAGATAAACTTCCTAGAAAATGGCTAATTCCAGAGAAAACCTTTGATCTAGAAAATAAGCTAATGAGGACTAGTCAATCCTTAACTTTCGTGGAGATAAACTTCCTAGAAAATGGCACTCAAAAATGAGAATTTTGATAACTGAATCTATAAGAAATATAAAGGGTAAGGTTCCCATAATTGCCCCAAACTGTGATCTTTCATTAGAGATTGCTGAAAATACACTGTTCTGCATACTGTTCTATAAAGTACTGTACTACAAAGTAAAAGCAGTAATTCTGATAATTTGCACTTTTCTTAACACAGTAACCATGAAAAAATAATCTCCCAAGGAGCCAGTCAGGTTTATACAAGATTTTGTAGCTGCTACTATCAAGGAGCAGAGAGTATGGGTTACAATATTTCAGAAGGTAAAAGGTACAGGCTTACCAAGAGTAATTTAGCCATAGAATAAATGCTACAAGGTTGGGGGGGGAGGAATTTTTAATTTGATAAATTAATTATCCCTCAGTTGATAATTTTATTTTTCCAATTACATGTTATGAAAGTTTTTCAACATTTATTGATATGGGTATGCATATTTCTAAGTCACATAATCTCTCCTTCCACCCTCCCTTCCCAGCCTTCTCTTCTCAGGGGGTGAACAGTCTGGTGAACACTATACATAAATATTTGTGTTTAGCATGTTTACAGATGAGTCATTTTCTGTTTGAGGAATTAGAACTAAGAGAAAAGAAAGACAACCACGTGATAGAAAGGAAAAACAAAAGAGAAATTTTTAAAAAGTGAACTTACTGTTCATTCAGATTCTGTCAGGAGTTTCTTTTGCTTTGTTTTGCTTTTTCTTCCTCCGGATGGGAACAGCATTGTCTACAGTCATCTAGGGTTGTCCTATCTCTCTGAGCTGCTTTCATCGAGGCTGATCGAGTCACAGTGTTGTGATTAATATGGAAAATGTTCTCTTGTTCTGCTCCCTTTGCTCAGCTTGACAAAACTTTTTTAAGCATTCTGGATGAAAATACCAAACCTGAGTATAAGTGATTGTTAGGAGTCCAGACAAATATTTAAAAAGGCATCTGTGAGTAAACAATGGTAAGGTACTCATATTGAAGAATGAAATGTTTCTATTCTCATAAAGGGAAAATTATGTACACTTCCTCTCAGAACCCTAATGTCATAGAGGGAATAAAAGAGAACAGCCTCAAAGTGGATTTCTTTTTTAAGTCTTAATGACTTTAAAAGAAGAAAGAAAAGGGGGGGGGGAATAACACTGGGGGGAAAGGGGGCTGAGAAGATTGAGGGAGCTTATTTGCTAAAATTAATAGAATATAAATACAGGGAAAACATTGCAAAACAAAGAAGGAGGGAGCATTTATTTAAACTATAAAAGGGGGTGGGGGTTTAAAACACACAACTTAGTGTAGAAATACATTCAATTTAACCTCAAGTAGAGGAGAACCTAGCAACGGTTCAGGGGAGGGTCATCAAAGAGGCAAGATAGATTCAGGGTGAATTGTCAAGAGAGGTTTTTAAGAAGCAGGGAGACCTCGTATTTGGGGCTCTTAGTGGAAGAATCCAGAGGGATAGTGGGCTGGAAACAGGTTGATTCAAATTCAGAACAATGCTGAGCAGGCTCTTTTTGTGGTCTTGTCCTTTTTTTGTGAAAAAAAGGGGTAAAGGATGCAGTAGAAGAAGCACACAAAAACAAGGGGGGGGGGGCTAGGTGGCACAGTGGATAAAGCACCGGCCCTGAAGTCAGGAGTACCTGGGTTCAAATCTACTCTCAGACACTTAATAATTACCTAGCTGTGTGGTCTTGGGCAAGCCACTTAACCCCATTTGCCTTGCAAAAAAATCCAAACAAAAACAGAAGAGAGGAAAGCATCCTTAATAATTGGGAATGGGATAAATCATAAAACAGCAGGATAATAAGATAGAGAAGGAAATCAAATCTAGCCAAGGCTTAAAACAAGGAGATTGATACAGAGTTAAAATAAGATCCAAGAGCTATTATGCTTCAATGAACTTTAGAAATAAAAGAAAGGAAAGGCCTGGTAGGAATCATCTGAGGCAAGACAAAAGCAAATCATTTTTTGAAAAAAATAATAGAGTAAATGAACTTTCCAGCTTGTATCAAGGCAGGGGAGTGCCTTTCTACTACCCTACAACAATTACCTTTTTTTTTTCTTTTTTTTGTCACCTTTGTCACTCTAAAATCTATGAAGTATGGTGGCAGCTAGGTGGCTCAGTGGATAGAGCAATGGTCCTGAAGTTCAGAGGACTTGAGTTCAAATGTGGCCTCAGACACTTAATTTCCTAGCTGTGTGACCTTGGGCAAGTTACTTAATCCTATTGTCTTGCCAAAAAATAATAATAATCAAAGCTATGAAGTAGAACCTGTTATTTTAATTTGCATTTTTTATTGGTGCTTTTGAGCATTTTTTTAGATGACTACTGATTGGTTGACGTTGTTCCTTTGAGAAATAATTTCATATCCTTTGACCATTCATTGAGAAATCTCTCGATAAATATATGAAACAGTTCCTTATATCTTGGATATAAGATGTTTATCAAAGAAACTGTGCAGCAAAGCTTTGTTCCACCCCCACTGCCCAGTCAAGTGTTTCCCTTGCAAATTTAACTTTATCAGTTTTATATGCAGAAACTTCAATTTTATGTGATAAAGATAAGCTATTTCTTCTTCTGTGAGCTCTTAACTGATCGATGAATTTGTCCCTGGTCCATAATTGTAAAGATATTTTATTATTCCTTTTCTTGTAGTCTTTATATCTGAGGCACACATCTCTGTCATTTTATTATGGTAGGTAGTTGGAGATTTTAGCAAACTTAAATTCTGCCAGATTTCTTTTCCATTTTCTCAGCAATTTTTCTGTTCTTTGAGGTTGAACATTTGCAACTATATTATTTGCTTCTATTTGTTAGATACTTTATCTGTCCCACTGATCAACTTCGCTTTTTTTTTTCTTTTTAGTTATTGGCAGAAAGTTTTGATGACGACCACTTTTTGGTATACATGTAGTGTAATATCTAGTACTGCTAGGTCTGTCTCCTAACGTGACACTTTTTTTTGGTCATTATTTCCCTTGATAATATTGACCTCATTTTCTTCCTCTATATGAATATTGGATTTGGGTTGTTGTTGTTAGGTTTGGGGTTTTTCCTCATTCTCTAAAAATAATTATTTTGTAGTTTGATGTTATGGTACAAAATGAATAAATTTAGGAAAGATTTTCTTCTTTTTTTATTTTTTGGACACTGCCCAACCACAGGCAGTTAATTTTCCCACTTATTTGTCTCTATTTCAGCAGTGATTTGTAATTACATTCATATAATCCATTTTTATATTTTCTTAGTACTATGTTTTTAAAAGGTTCATGATTTATATGGATTAATTTTAAATCTTATCTAAAAGTTATTATTTCAGTTAATATTGTTTCAATGATTAGACTAACATGTAGATCATCATATCTACAAAAAAAATCATCTTGTTTCTTTTCTTCCTGTACTTAAACTCTCTTAATTTTTAAACCTCTGTATTGAAATAGCCAATGTTTCTATAGTGGTGATAATGGATGTTCTTTTTTTAAAAAAAATGATATTATTGGAAAGACTTGTAGCTTATTTCCATTAAATATAATGCTTGCTTATAGCTTTAGATGTAATTTACCATCATCAGAAAATACTATTTATAACTATGCTTCCTATATAAATATATGTGTGTGTGTGTGTGTGTGTTTGTGTGTTTGGTTTTTGTAAGCCAATGGGGTTAAGTGACTTGACCAAGGGTACACAGCTAAGTAATTATTAAGTGTCTCAGGTCAAATTTGAACTCAGGTCCTCTTGACTCCAGGACTGGTGCTCGATTATCCACTGTGCCACCTAGCCACTCCTTATAAATATTTTTAATATTAATAAATGTTTATTTGTTTTCAACACTTTTTTCTGAATATATGTGCAAATTTAATCATGATTTTAGTTGGTTTTATTTATATAAGTTTTAAAGAATTTTTCATTTCATATAGTCCTTGAAAATACACACATATTGAACAGAGTGCTTGGTTTTTGGTAGATTAAAAATCCCTGGTGTTGTCCCTCCATTATTTGTGACATAGAGAAAATTGACTTCCTTAGCCTCTGACTTTGTTATTACAGAAATCCTCAATTTATACCATGCTCTGTTGCTTCATTCCCCCTTCTACTTCCTCATTCATTACCTCAGAAATATACTGAACCCTAATGGAGGTTTATATCTTTATTCTCTTAAAATTATCTCATTAACATGATTCTACCCTATAATTAAGAAACTTTATTTTCAAGTGACTATATTCTGATTAAGAATATTTGTTCTTACTTTCCCATTTATATGATATGATAAATTCTGTTAATTTATAGCTGTTTTGTCATATGTAGACCAGGGAACCTTTGATGTTTTCCCTATATCTTTCTACTTAAATTATTCTTTTGTTCTGTATTTTTCTTTGCCTCCAGGATTTTGGGACCTCAAATATCATTAATACTCTGTCTTTTTTCACTTTGTGCTAGGCTTAGCATCATCAATCTTTTTACCAGTAATAATTCTTAGTCCCAACTGTTTCAGAAACTAGATGCATAGTACATATCTCAAACTTAACATCTGAAACCTAATATTTGGAAAAATATAGTAAACCAGGGATTTAAAGCAAAATAAAACTTTTCAGAAGCCCTTAGTGTTTACATATTTAACAGGGTATTGTTTAAAAATACTTAATGCCTGGCTTCACTTTTTTTCATTTCAATTCTACGTTTATTCATTAAGCATATTTCCATGCAAAATACAATACTAGACACCAGAGATATTAAGACCCACTTTTATTTTTTTATCTTGCTGCCAATAAGGAAACTAAAACAGATAACTTTGTCATATAAATATAAAAATGGATGTGTCGGTGTGCTCAAAATTATTCTGACATTATTAAGAACTCAGAAAGGACTTTCCAGTCTGGTGAAGTATAAAAATATCCTGTCATGATAGTATGTTTACAGTATTTGTACATGAAACTTTAATTTTGACAAATAACCAGCAGACTAAGCATTACTATACAGAAAGAACAGAAAAAGATTATTCATGAAATGAGAATTTCCATTACATAAAGCTTTTTTGAAAGTCTTTAATTCAGTACATTAGCTCTCTGATCCATCTTCGTTCTCTGTACTTGTATATTTCATTGATGGTCTTCCATTTTTTTCACATTACTTTCTCTCCTAATTCTAGCATCTCCACCATAAAAAGGCCCTCTTTTTTCTTAATCTGTAAGCATAATTAAGCAAAAGCAAATTTACACTATAGGCATGTCTAAAAATGATTGTCTGTCTTTAAGTTATCATAGTCATTGTATATAAGTGATTCTGCTCCCCTCTGCATCAGTTTGTGCAAATCCTCAATGTGCCTTCGTTTTGGTGATTTTTCTATTTAACAGGTTTAAGATCATTTAAAAATCTTATTCTTTAACAGAAGCTTATAATAGAAAAGATATTTCTGAAGTGAAGTTCTCTTTTCCCCCTCTGGATTCTCTATAAGACAGGAATCCTTCTCAGGTCAGCAGCTGGGAGTGGTGTGGAAGCAAGAAGAGGTTGGCCCAGGAACTTGTCCTTGTGGCTCCAGTCTCAGGCTTTGCCTTCTTAACGTCTTTGATTTGCTTGACCACATCCAAGCAGCTACAAAGTCCTCTTATTTCCACCTCTTTTTCATATTTGGCAAACAGCAAACTTTAATTAAGAAATTGTGAATTAGCACCAGGGATACAATGACAACCAGCTTATTAAGTACTTAATTAACCTGGACATTGCTCAGTTCTGGGAATATAAAGAAAAAGAAAGGCCCTGTCATCTAAGAGTTTAATTTCTAATGTCCTATTAAAGGGGAGCTGATTCACGGGGGGGGGGGTAATGTGTGAAAGGTGTGTCGTGGATGAATGAATAAGCCGCTGGTCTGGACCCCCTCTCCCGAAGGGCCTAGGAAGAGCTCCCCATTGAAAAGAGGGGGGGGGCCAAGGCCAAACCACTTACAATTTAGATCCAGAGGGAAGAGGGGTGAGTGTATGAAATAAGTAGATGTTGGTGGAAGGACCAGTTCAGCAGGGGGAGATCTGGAAAGGCCTTATGTAAAAGTTGATTGAACTGAGTTTTGAAGGTCCTTGCCCATGTGGTTTTACTAGCTTCCTTACTGGTTTTCCTGCTTCCAGGTTTCTTTTTCTCCAGTATTTCCTCCAGTCAGATGGTATTTAAATTGAATTTGTTTTCAGCGCACCCAACAGTCCCAGCCAGTGCTTGTATTTTAACAAGGACAGGGCTGATGATGTCATTTCTGGCCCAGATTCATTCTGTGAATTACGTATGACAACTTATCTCAGGAACTCTTTGTTAAGTCTCTCGAGAGGGTTCCCTGCTAGATTTGAATGCTTCCCTTTCAGCAACACTTGTAGGAGTCTGAGTACTTTTATGACAGGATTGATCAGGAATTTGCAATAGAGTTTACCAAGATTTTAGCAGACTATCTGACAAGGCTTCTCATTTTATAGTTGTGTACAAAATAGAGTGTTAGGAGCTGGATAACACAACTGAACCTGGTTTGAACCTGGTTGTAATTAATAGCACAATGTCAACCTGGAAAAAAATGTCCCCATGCCATTTAAAGTGTGTCCCTTGGGTAAAGATAAATGGACAGTTTAATTGGCAGATTCACATGTTGAATGACAACACCATCCCTGTAGCCTAGTGTAATTAAATTTAATAGAATAAATATAAGATCTTACTTCTTAAAAAGACATCTTAGATACAAGAGGGGCATGGCATGGCAAGACTAGCTGGTATGGAAGTTGTCAGGAAGGAGAGAGAGAGACTGTAAGCAGTGTGTTGAGTCAGTAAAAGGGACGTTTGGAGTGCACCTTTCAGCTCTGGGTGCCGCATTTAAAAAAAAACATAGGAAACTGGAGAGGAACTAGTAGCAGGAAAAAAGCAGTCAAGATGCTGAAAGACTGAGGACTTGCTGGGTTGAGATTTGGTTGAAGGAGATTAAATTTTTTAGCTAGAGGAGGACAATTTGGGAAATCAAATTCTCTCCAGATATTTGAAATTCCATCTTGTAAAGAAGACTATTTCTGCTTGGATCACTGAGTTTAGAACAAGAAGCAATGAATAGAAAGTATATAGAGGAAAATTGAGGCTTTAGGTAAAACTCAGGCTTAGCTAAATTTGATGAGCTATGCAAAGACAGAATGGACTTCCTTGGAAATAGCTGTTTACTTTCACTGGAGAGCTTTCAAGCAAAAGCTTGATAATCACTTTTTATTCTGGGGTGTTTTTGATTGGTTATGGATTGGACAGAATGGCCATTGAGGTCTCTTTTCTCCCTACTTCAAGATTTTTGTGACATTATGTGCCTTCTGTCATGGAAATGCGAAAGATGAATAAGATGGTGTATGTCTGACTTCCTTCAGTTTTCATACCATAGATAAGTATTTGCTTCCCTGTTATGGTATGTAAGGTATTTACCTCTGTCTTTTCATTCTCCTTTGCTGAATCATTTTTCTAGCTTTATAACTATTCTTCAAGATTAATCAGAACCCTTTTCTGCCCTTTTCTCTATATAGTCTGCTTTCAATGGGTTTAGTTAATTCTGTTGATGCATCTCAAATATCTCTCTTGAACTCCAATCCCACTTTTCCAACTCTCAAACAGAACTTGTCTAAGTCTAAAAATGACCCTTCTCCACACACCTTGCCCTTTTCCATTTTGTCCAGTTACCTTTCCTTTTCCTTCTAATCTCCAAAAAAAGAACTCATTGTGGATAATCTTTACCCTCTTCTCCAGGACCCACTTTGGTCATCATTATAGTCATGGTGTTCAGTTTTGTTTTGGGGGACTGTTTTTTGTTATTTCCATTTATTCAGTCAGTATGTTTTTTTTTCCTGGTTCTGCTTCATTCAGTGAATTTTGTGGACTTCCTGAATTCATAATCATTGTTTCATATGGTACCATGTATTTTTACATTCCTGTACCACAATTCATTTAGCTATTCACCACTGGACATCTTTACTTCCACTTTTTTTTCCTACTAAGAAAAGTGCTGCCGTGAATATTTTAGAAGCATCTGGCACCTGTTTTTCTTTATACATGCTGAGAAGTGGAATTTCTGGGTCAAAGCGTATATAGATTCTTAGCATAATTCCAGATTGTTTTCTTGAATGATAGAGCCAACAATTCATAGCTCTACCAACAGTATATCCTTCCAATGTTTTTTCATCTATTCCAATTTATTGGCTGTGAAATAAAACCTCAGTTTTCATTCATTTTTTTTTGTATTAGTGATATGAAGCAGCATTTCACTTGTTTGTTAGTGTAAATTATGGAACTGAACAGAGCTGACTGTGTGTGTATGTGTGTGTGTGTGTGTGTGTGTGTGTGTGTGTGTTAACATACCCATATGTGCCTACATTTATCTTTTACATCTTAACATATGGCCCTTAGAAATTGTTAACATTTGTTTTACTTAAATACTTTTATTAATGATTTCAAATTTTTTATTTTTCAGATTACACTTATCTTATGATTAATGTGGAGAAAAGAAACTAGCCATGGACCAAAGTTCAAGAGACCTCCATGGAAAATGTTGCTGCTGATGCTACTTTACAAATTCACATGATGAGTGTCTATTTTGAGGATGATTTTCATATTTAAACAATTTTCATCTTGGAAATATATCAAGTGAAAGAAATTTGTTCCTTTTGGAAACAGTTTCCTCATAATAAAAATTATAATTGTAATGGGCGATATGGCCAACAACTCAGTTGCATACAGTGGAGTGAAAAACTCTTTGAAGGAAGCTAATTATGATGGAGATTTTGGAATTACACTTGCTGAGCTCCGGGCTCTCATGGAGCTCAGGTCCACTGATGCATTACGGAAAATACAAGAAAGCTATGGAGATGTCTATGGAATTTGTGCAAAGTTGAAAACTTCTCCCAATGAAGGTAATACTTTTGTTTTGACTTCTTTTGATTAGTTTTTGCTAGAGGCAACATTTGTTTTTGATTTATAAATTTAAAATGTGTTTTTCCTTATTATTAGAAGTTTGTATAACCCAAGGAATAATCAGCAGGGTTATGGTCACTTGGTTTATTTTTATATCTTAAATCTTATTTTGTGTTTGTGTATTCCATATAGGTAAGATTATTCCCATGTGTATTTTTGTGTTTTTGTCATTTTCCATTTGATGCAATGGAGAGAGTTTTCTGACCTGTGGTCAGGAAATTCTGAGTTCATATCTAGCCCCAGAAACTTCGTTAACTGCATGACCATGGACGAGTCACTTAATCTCTGTAGAATTCGAGCTTCCTCATCTCTGAAATAAGGATAATGGTAGTACATGCCTTCCAAGATTGTTGTGAGGATCCAATGAGATGTTGATAGAATACTTTGCAAACTTTTTAAAGCAGCTGAAATTGTTACTGTTCTTAAGTGTTGTTGTTGACTTAAAATTTTCTATTAATGCTTTTTATTTTTAAATTTGTTCTTAGACAAAATTTTACATATGGTTTTTGGTTAACTACTCCTTGACTAGGCAACTGCTTAACTTAGAATAAATCTTTATCATTTTTGAAGAAAATTAAATGGAGTGTAGAGCAGTGACTCAATACACTAATGACTGCTTCCTTCAGTTGAAAAGTATTTCAAGTCTTAAAAAACAAAAACCACATAGCTCTAAATCCTACATGTGTTTAGGACATCTTTTAATTTCATAACACTTCAGTATTAATTTAGTGGTTCATAATGGTAGGACTAAGAAAAAAGGTAAATCCCTATTGTAGTTGTCTTTGAATTGGTTTCAGAAGTAAAGTCTTATCTGGCTATTCGAAAATGTTTGAGTCTAAAGTTATGGAATCAGAATTGTTAAGATATTTGGAAATAGCAAAATAATCTCATTAAGGCAGGAGAAAGAATAATTTTGAATTAACTCTGTTAGTCATAATTACAACTTATATAATATAAAATTTGAGACTTAATAAAATCCAAGCTATTGCTCTAATACATGTGACAGTGTTCCAAATGAAGCTATATTAGCTTTCTTTATCCATTTTATAGAAATTACCTCCAAAAGCAATGTTTGCACTAAACATATTTGCCTAGGTATCACTATCACTCTTACTGTAAAATAGAAATTTTAAGAAAAATTGTTTTAAAGTTAATTCAAACTATCAATATGTTTACTAAAAGTTTACTTTAGGAAAAGTATGGCTGGATAAATCGCATAGGAAGAACTTTGACAGATTTCTCTGGATAGTCTGCAGAATATCATTATTGCTTGGTTATTTTATTAAGATTGTTTTATATGAAAGAATTATTTTGGAGTTATGGTCACTAAAATTTTTATTTGGGCTTTAAAGGGGTCATTGAGAAGATTGAGACCATTTTATAGAAGCTCTCTTAACTTCTCTTTTCCACATCTCAAAGCATTCATATGCTTGCACTCTCTAGAGAGAGGGAGAGATCAATATATATGTTTGTGTGTGTGTGTGTGTGTGTTTGTATATATTTAGTCCTTCCTATCTCCTTGTTAAATTCTCTAAAGCAAAGTCTTCTTTCAATTTTCTGTCTCTTCTCACTCCTTCAAATCCAGATTAAATGAAAAAGTGGTCTCTCCTCCCTCTGCCTTTCCTCATTCCTTTGTAATCTACCCTTACCACCCTTCTACCCTTTCTTCTTGAATCTTCTCTGAGTTTCCCTGACCTCATCCATAGCCCAGGGTGTGCCTTCTTTCTTTATGTTTTCTGGGACCATAAGAATCATTCAGCTCAACTGGAGCTGAGGGAGCATTAAGAGACTTGTACACAGGGCAGCTAGTGGATAGAGTCAGGGGGACCTGAGTCTCCAGGCCCTGGAGTCAGGGGGACCTGAGTTCAAATTCGACCTCAAGACACTTAATAATTACTTAGCTGTGTGGCCTTGGGCAAGCCACTTAACCCCATTGCTTTGCAAAAACTAAGAGATTTGTACACATTCATATGTCACTAGGCAGTTGAAGAACTATTTAGACCCATACTTCATGTCCTTCTGTCATGGTGCAGTGGAAAATTTATGATCCTAGAATATCCTGCTTTTCTCAGAGGTCACCACTGCTCACCTCACAAGTAGCCCAGCATTTTGAAATGCCCTAGATTCTCCATCAGAAGATCTGAATCTCAGACCTGAAGGACTGTGACCAGTCTCTTCTAGTGCCCCATCTGTGATCCCACGGTCTCCAATTTGAGTCTTTTTTTTTTTAATAAAACCTCATCTTTATTAAGCTGTACATTATTTGACAAAGACCTACTGCTTCCCAGATATTCTTTCTTCTCTTTACTTTTACTCTTAGACATTGTAGGACAGCTCGGTAGTGCAGCGGGTAGAGCCATGGCCTTGGAGGCAGGAGGAGGGGAGTTCACTCCAGAACTTGGACACAGCAGGTGCTTGTCCCAGGTCAGAAAACACCAATACTGCCATTATGGGATTTTGCCAGTGGGTGAACCCAAAAGATTGTTGTTATGCCAAACTCTGGAATATAGATGAAGGGAGTCTCCTTCTCCAACTCTTATAGAGTTTAGCCACTCTTTAACCACACTTTGGTACCCAACTAAAGCTCTTTCAACTTGAATGTTTCACTAGTAGCTCAAAGTCACCACCAGGCCCTTAAAAAAAGCTCATCTCTTCTCCCAAATCTCTGTTTTTGATGACTTTATTCATCCATTAACCACTATTCACCCTTAAGGGAGTGGGAGCAGAGGCAGAGATGAGCTCCAAGGGGTGGACACATAAGAGAAGAGGGAATGTAGTACTGATCCACCAGGCCAGCTCCCTCCCCGGACTCTGCCCGTCAGCTCATTCAGCAGGCCTTCATCCAGCGGGGGCCTCTGTTGAGGGGAAGCTGATACGGTTCGCAGATGATGCAAAATAGATACGATTATAAATCAAAATAATTCCAGGGACCTGGGAGAGAGCAGGGAAAGACCTTGGGTCGGAGCTGGAGCTTCAGTGGAGTGGGGTTTTAAGTGAAGTAAGAGACTGGATAAAGTAGAAGCAACAAAGAGTATTCCAGTTGGAGGGGAGAGTTTCTGGAGTCAAGAATCACCGGTTTGATTGGAAACTGTTTGGAAAGAGAAGTGGGAGCAAGAGCGTAAAATGCTTTAAATGCTAACCTGTGGATTGTGTCTGTCTCCCCATCCATCAGTCTCTGTCCCGCCTGGAGAGAGGAGGGAGCCGCTCCCATTGTTGAGCAGGGCTAGCAAGGCCAGACTGGACTTGGTGATTCTCAATTTGGCCGTTTGGTCTGTCGGTGCTGAGCATCTGAGCTGGGGCTAGAGCTCTGTGAGGAAAAGGCAGGAGGGTTGCAGGCGCACGGGTTAGGCAGGGTATGGTGGGACTGTCTGACTTGTCTCGGGCATCCTGAGGATGTGTATGTCACCATGAAGGCACTCCAAGGGCCGGATCCTAAGGGCTAGGAAGGCAGTGAGGCCCTCAACCGTGTGAAGTCTGAACTGCTGGTGAAACAGCCAGGTGGGAATGGGTGGCAAAGTAACCCCCTCCTCCCAGTGCAGGGGAGCCCTTTATGTATTGGTTGTCACAGCTCCTCTTCCCTGATGGACATTCATTAAGACACAAAGCCAGGACCCAAGATCTCACCAAGGTGGGAAAGCCCTTCTGACCCTGGGAGAGTCCGAGCCAGTCTGCTGGCTCCCACCCACTCTGTGCAGAAACCTCTTGTTGCCCCAGGCTCCTAACCCTGCACCCTCCTTGGACTTTGGGATTTGGACTGTAGAACAGGGCTGCTTGCCAGCAGGTTGTCCCTTCTTTGTATCTCAGCATAGTGACTGCCACATGGCAAGTGTGGAATAAATGCTTGTGGCACTTAGGGGTTCACATTGCCCCATGCAACGTCAGGAGAGTGCTCAGGAGGGAGGGAGCTGGATTTTGTCTCTGGCATGAGAGTCTAGTAGAACCAGAAAATCCCAGGGAAATCTGGTTTTGTCTTCAAAGTGACTCTTCCCAACAGCATACTTACATTGGGAAATCCTTCATCAAATTAATAGACTTGCTTTTTAGTTCAAAGATGATTATGCCAACTGTTTAAGCTTATCTACAACTTAACAATTTTTTCAAATTAAATTTGTAGGATCTTAGCTTTTTTCAAAACTCCTCAATAATAAGGCCTTATTTTTAAACAGCACTAAATAATTTGCAGCTAGAGACCCAAATTGAGCTGTATTTCCCTTTAGAATTGCCCACCTCTGTCCATCAGTGCTTTTTTCTTAATCAGATTAATATTTCCATCTATTTCTAATATTCTTTTGTTTTTATAGGTTTGATTTTTTTTTTTCAGTAGGAATTTTTTTTTAAATTTGTAAAATTGCCAGAGGTATCTTAGGAATTTTGCATCTTTCTAAACTTAATCAAACTAAAAAGCAGGACAACATTACTAATAGATTAATTATTTGGCTTTTCAATTTTTATCCTCTTTAAAAAACACTGTCACATTTCACTTAACACCTACTGATGATAGCAGTTGCTAGTTTCTGTGAGGTAGCAAGAAGTTTTTTCCATTTTTGGCCCAAAATTGTTTTCTGGTGTAATTTTGATTGTCAAGCAAGCAAGCATTTGGAATTTTCATCTGGTTTGGTATTGTAAATGTGCATATATACTCATGTGATATATAATTACACTAGGATTTCATGAAAAATTAAAGCATTTTGGGGCAGCTAGGTGGCGCAGTGGATAGAGCACTGGGCCTGGAGTCAGGAGTACCTGAATTCAAATCCAGCCTCAGACACTTAATTTATTACCTAGCTGTGTGGCCTTGGGCAAGCCATTTAACCCCATTGCCTTGCAAAAACTTTTTAAAAAAGGCATTTTAAAAATCTTGTGTCCAGTAACTGACTTGTTTCTCTCTGAATCTTGAGATTCAGTCTCTTGTGGTGTAAAGGCCCTAGATATCTCTACAATAAATCACTTCCTCCATCTCTTCTTTCCTCAAGAAAAGTATCTTTATGTTAAACTAAAACCAATTTTTTTCTTAATCCAATAATATTTCAAAGCAGATCTACTTAGTAGTATGCCTAATCCAAAGTGGTAGAAGTGCCAGTTCTGTCACCATGATAATACATTAAATTATTTTTAAGATTAAAATTCTAAGTAAATAATTTTAATTGCATGCTTCGAGAAATAATAGTCACTTAGGTCAATAAATGACTGATTTTAAGCATTAATGTTCATAGTTTCCCTTGTTGAGGTAGAGTTTGAATCTGTTTCTGTTGATGTGCTGTAGTTCATAGAGTTTTAATGTCTGTAAATTTCCTTACTACATAGACCTTGTTTATGTATGAATAATTTTCTGTTATGAAATATTCTTTGTAAAAATCCTGACACATGTCATCTTACATATTATCTTAGAAATTACTGTTGTCATTAGCAGCATAAATAACAACACCACCCACAGGAAGCTGTGTTATCACCCAAAGACTCTCCACAAGCTCAACCTGACTTTAAAACAATTGATGTAAAAATAGCAAGGGAAGGGTTGTTTATCTGAAATGAGCTAAACAAGAAAAGCAAGAGGGATGTGGTCAGGATAATGTAGCGAGCCAGATTTGAATCCAAGAAGACCTTTAGCCAGAGAGTAAGGGGATCTCAAAGTTGTGTTATTTTTTTGGCCTTTGTTCTTGAAGAACAGCATGACATCAGGGACATGATGCCAATGAACTGGAATTAAGTGATGGGGAGACCTGAGTCCAGTGGCCAGATATGGATCAGGAGCACCAGATATGACCCCGGATGCTGTGGGAGGCCTTGTATGGGAAAACACTAGATGGAGATACAAAGAAAATGAGATTTCAGATAGAACTTTGCTTAGTTCAGAGCTCTTGAGCTCTAATTAGCTTAACATTAAGCCTTCACTTGCCCCTTTGGTTTAGAGTTTGGTGAGAACAATTCTTGGAAGACTTTGATTTGAAAGAATTGACCTTCTTCAGTTTGTTTTCCTCAAAGTTAGTATGAGCATTTCTCAGAATGTCCTCCTTGACAGAATATGGCTGTGTTATTTATATTTTAGGCTCATATAATTCTTGATCAAAAAATTTCATGCTGGATCTTCCTATATTCCTCATTTTGCTTTTGCTTTTTAAAAGTATGAAGAGCAACCCTATGGCCTGCTCACAAAATATAAAACTTTAATTTTTTTTTAATGAACAGGTAGAGAATTCAGTGTGCAACATGAAATTTTAAAAACCTTTGTGCTGCAGTCTGTGGAAAGGTAGCAAGTATAGTTTTTCATTCTGTTATACTCAGAAATTTAATATTTTATGTTTGAAAGGAACTTTGGAAATTATCTAGTCAAATGTAAATGTTTACTTCAAATTTGTTTTTTCAATAGCTCAGTGCCAAATCAAATGGCATTATTTCTAACTATGCTTTAATTGGAGTGACATATTTCTAAAATATCAGAACTTTAAAAAAAGCTTGTGAATCTATCTACCTATAGTAAGATATTGAAATAGCCATACTTTTTTTCATTTATTCTGAAATGTAATGTTTTAAAGGTTGTGATTGTAGTTACTCATTCAACAAATATTACATACTCATATGCAATAGTTTGTCTTGTTTTTTCACCCCCTCAATATTAAAGGTGATACAAAGCCCATAAGGAGCTTGAAAGCCTCCTGGGAGAAATAAAAACCCAATACATAAGTGTATAAAATACAATAAGATGAGTGAGAAATTGCTACTAGCTTTTTCTGGGATTTATAGACTATCCAGAATGAGAGATAGGTGAAGAACAGGGGGGAGAGTGTGAACAGTGGAAGCTTGAGTCAGGTTTGGAAAATGCTTTGGTAATAATACATAATGAGGAGCAGTGTTAGAACACCAGAACATTTCCTGGTGGGGAACTCGTAATATGAATAGACTTTGGAAAATCTTTTGAATGTGGGTGCTTTTTCTACTGAGTTGTTAGCAATGTTCTCTGAAGTTTCCATTATCCAAGGACTCTCCTGTTAGTAGAAACTCTCCAAGTCATACAATCTGACATGGATGTAAATTTAAAAAAAACATTCCTGCCTAACTCTCCCTTCCCGTGCTCTTCACTTGTGCGCAAGTCCCTTCCAGGCCCTTCCCTTCATTGGGTCTTTCTGTCCTCTCCGTCTTCCCCTCAGCCGCCAGAGGACTTTTCCTAAACTGCAGCTCTGGTTTGAACCTGGCATCCCTCCTTAACTCCTGTGGCTCCCCACTCCCTCTGGTAGCGGCTGTAAAGTCCTTGCTGGGACGTTGAAGACCCATCAGTACCCAGCCCCTTTCTTTGCTTTTCCATGTCTTTATACCTCACTCCCTTGTACATGCTCCATTTCCTGAATTTATGCAGTGAATACTGGTGGTCCTCTAGTCCAGGAGACTTTCTTCACCTCCGCCTCAGAGCCTCCCTTACTTCCTTCAAGACCACTACCATTCCATCTCAGGCCCTCCGGACCTTCCCCACAGCCCACCTCGGCCCTCCCTTTGAGTCTGTCTTCCATGGACACTATATTCCTCATCCGGGATAAGCCGTGTTTAATAAATGCTGATGGGCTGAGCCTTAGTGGCAGTCACTGATTTGTTTGAGAGTCCATTCTCCTCCTTTGGGGGGGGCAGCAATCAGGACAGCTGAACCTCCCCCTCATCCCAAACTGCTCCTGGTCCCCCTTGAACTTCCAGGGACCTGCAGTGACCCAGAGTCCCTCTGCCAGCCTCCCACCTCTCCTCACCTCAATTTTTCCCCCATCTTTAAAATAGAGATAACACTATTACCTCACAGAGTTTTGGTGGGAAAGTCAACCAAGGCACGAAGCTCTCTGAAAGCTAGCTGTCAGAAGTCATGGAGCTTGCGATTTTTAATGAGAGAAGCCATTGGGCAGCGCCTGACAAAAACTCATGATTTTGGAAGAGTGGGTTTTAGAATTAAGAGAAAAAACATGTCATTAGTGGGTACTGGTTTTCTTAGGTTTCCTTGAAACTGTCCCTTTCACTATTTTCTTTATACAATACATTCATATATTCCTGATTTATCCAGCCATTCCCTGACTGATGGACACATCTTCTTAGTTTTTTTCATTTTTACCACTATAAAAAAGTTGCTATGTGGAAAAAGAGTCTTTTTTTTTCCTTTGATCTCTTTAGGATATAGCCTGTCCGTTAATAAACATTTATTAAATTGCCACTGTAAACCAGACCCTGTTCTTAGCCTTGGGGGTACAAAGAAAGATCTCACAATCTCCGGGGAGGGAGCCAAACATGTGCAAATGAAGCTACCCGTAGGATAAGGAGGAAGGGATTAACAAAAGGCAGGATCTGGACCCCACAAAGGGTGGGAAAGGCTCCTGAAGAAGATGGAGTTCTGGTTGGGATTAAAGGAAGCTAGATAAAGAGCCCCAGTGACCATGAAGAGCAAGAGCAGGCCGGGTCTGGGGGGGCGTGAGAGCTTGTGGAGAGCCAGTATGCTGGTCAGCATCTCTGGATTGAAGGGGACACAATGAAGAGCGAGGCGGGGAAAAACAGGAGGAGCCTGGGGAAGAAGTGCTCTTAATTCCCAAGCCGAGCTCATGACACTTGATCTTGGAGGATTTTTATTAAGGAGGAATGACTGGGGTGGGTCGAGACTGGAGGTGGGAAGGAGGCGGCTGTGGCAGTCACCAAGGTGTGCAGTGATGAAGAGTGATGGTGGAGACAGGAGAGGAGGGACGTGGCCAAGGAGAAGTCAAAAGACCTAGCCACGGGGATTGGATGGGGTGGAGAGGCGCATGCAGGAGGGAGCGAGGAGGCACGGAAGGGAAGGGCTGAGGGAAAGCAAGTCAGGTTTAAAGTGTCTGCTGCTGATCCAGTCCATGAAGTCTGAAAGACAGTTGGAGATGTGAGAGTTTAGGGCAGAATAGGGAGATTTGAGAATCTTGGGCACTGATGAGATCACCTTGGAGTTGTATTAATCCTGTAGTTTCCTGTCTCTGAAGGTTAGTTCTAAATGACTTTCCAAAACTGATGTAAAAATTCACAGTTCATTAGTTTGCCTATTTTCCTGAAGTCCTTCCAACAATCTTCATTTTCTGTTTTTTAAAAAATCATTTTTGTCACTCTGTTGTTCCCTTATCCATAGTTGCAAGAGTGGGTTTTTTTTTTGGTTCAGTTTGGTTTGGGGGTTTTTTTGCTCCTACATTTTAGATTCTTTTATAATTATTTTATGTGTCCATTTGGAATTTTACCTTGTGATTATCTATTTTATTTATTTGACATCTAATTGATGTTAAAACTGCTTTCCAGTTTGCTCAGCAATTGTCAAATGGTAATAAAAGTAATGATTGCTGGCATTTTTATGTGACTTTAACATTTGCAAAGCATTTTACATAGGGTACCTCATTTGATCCTCATAAAAGCCCTATGAGGATGGTGCTGTTCTTCTCCTCATTTTACAGAGGAAATGGAGATGAGGAGAGCTTTAGTGACTTGCACAGGGTCATATAGCTCGTAAGGAAGTATTTTAACTCCACTATTCTGGACTTCGTATTCTATCCACTTCACTTAATCTAACTTCCTCTGAAGAGGTGGTGTTTACCCCAATAGCCAGGTGCCATTAGGTTTCTTTAAAATACATACATACATGCTTCTTTTTGCTTTTTTTATAGTATGTATCAGTTGCACTGATCCATTTCTCTAATTTTTTACCAGTGTCATAGTTTTGATGATTACTGATTTGGAATATTGTATGAGTACTGGTACTATTAGATCTCCTTTCCCATCCTCCCCCCACACACACACACACACACTCCTTGATATTCTTAAACTTTGTTTCTGTATTTGAATTTTGTTATTTTTTTTTGGTAGCCCTCTAATGTAATCTTTGGCAATTTGATTGCTTTGGCATAAATAAAGTATTTTAGGTAGTGCTATCTTTGTCATATTGGCATGGCCAATCCATGAGCAATTAATAATTTCTCCCATTATTTAGTTCTTTTATTTCTAAAAAGTGTTTTGTAGTTGTATTCTTAGTTTCTTAGTGTATCTTAGGACATCTCCCCCCCCCAAAAAAAATGCTATGCATTCTATAGTTATTTTGAATGGAATTTCTCATTTTATTTCTTCCTGATGAATTTCAATCTAATTTATAGATAGCTGGTCAGCCATTTACCTACCAGTGAGCACCATTTTTTTTTTATATTTTGTACATATTTCTGGTAGTCAGTTTTGTAGTCTTAGTCATATTAATACAAACATGCTTTATTATATTAATTCAGAGCATAAGAGAATTTAGCTCTTAAAACTAATGGTTTTGTTCAGACTAGCTTGGTCTAGCTCTTTGTTAGTAATCTCTTATTATTTATGAATTTTAACTATTTTCTGTAGCTAGTAGAATCCTTTCTTCCTATTCCTTCCCTGTCCCTTCCAACCCTTGCCAGTGTTTTCACATTTTTAGGACCTAAAGTGCACTGATGATTTCTCACTCAAATAATTGAGGAACCCTTGAATTCTTTTCTTCAGGGCCATTCAGCTGTAGCTTTATTTGGTAGTAACAAACATTCTTTTAATCTCTTGTATGGTAAACAATTGATTTAATTCCTGAAAATAATTTTTTTTTTTTTAATTCTGCCTTTTCCCTTTTGGTTAAGTCTTTCAGCTACTATTATGTGCCTTCACATTAGCTTAATTGCCCTCGTTTTTTTAAAGTATAAGATGCCAGCTCTTGCCTCTTTATATTTCCAACTTTGGGTGGTATCTGATCCCTTTTTCTTCTTTCCCATGCCTCTGGTGTAAATTCTTGCTCATGGCCAGCAAAAACTCCTTTAAGTGGGATGTTCATTTTCTTTGTTAAGTCAGACTATGTTCTAAACAGAGGAAGCTGCTTGTTTGCCTCTGGTTTATGCAGGACTGAGCTGCAATTCTAAGTTCTAGCTTTGGCCTCGCATTCCCAACCCTCCTTAGCTTTTTCTCATAATGCCCCCAAATGAAAGAATGACTGTGTGGTTCTCTGGGGCTCCTCAAGCCCTCTGTGAACGAAGCAGCCGGGAGCTAAGGTATGGTGGCTGCAGACCATCTTCTCTAGGAATGAGTACCCAACGCAACACTTGAAAGCTGCAGGGAATGAGCCCTGGAGAGTTCCTGGGACGTGTGCCTGGGGGCCACGTGGCCAGTGCCTGAGGTTTGAATGCAAGCATTCTCAACTCCAGACCCAGCTCTTTATTTACTATGTGCTCTGTTGATTTGCTTAGACCATTTCTTTTTCTCTCTGTTTTCGGTACTGCCATGTGATTCCAATACTGTGGACAACTCCTAGTGGAGTAACTAACTCCTTTAATTAATACAGATCTCTAATCATCTGTGACTTAGTTGTAAGAAGTTAAACTAGCTTGTCTTCTGTAATTATAGCTAGTAAATGTCAGAAAGAAGATTTAAATAAAATGATTTCCACTGCTTCTAGTACCCATAAATATGGAGAGTGAAAAGAAAAAAATGACTGAAAAATTGAATTTGAACTAAAAGCTTTAGTTTCCTTTAAGCATAGAGTCAAAAGTTTCTCTATGGGCATTCATGTGGCTATTGTTTTGATCTGTTATTAATAAATGATTTTAATAAGAGTCTTATAAATTTGAATTTGAGTAGATACAGGTGCTAAAATTGAAAAACTTATTAAAAATTAGCAACTGCCATAACTGTTGATATACATGCCTGCTTTTTTTTTTAACAGGTTTAAGTGGAAATCCTGCAGATATAGAAAGGAGGCAAGCAGTGTTTGGGAAGAACTTTATACCTCCAAAAAAGCCAAAAACATTTCTACAGTTAGTATGGGAAGCATTACAAGATGTTACATTAATTGTTTTAGAAATTGCAGCCATAGTATCATTGGGCCTTTCTTTTTACCGACCTCCAGAAGGGAATAATGAAGGTAAGTGGACTAACACCCAAAATTATTTAAAATGTAGTGTAACCTTTGATAAGTAATTATTACATGGGTGTTGAATGCTTCATTAAAGAACATGAAAGAGAGGCAGCTAGGTGGCGCAGTGGATAGAGCATGGACCCTGGAGTCAGGAAGACCTGAGTTCAAATCCAACCTCAGACACTTTAATAATGACCTAGCTGTGTGGCCTTGGACAAGTCACTTAACCCCATTGCCTTGCAAAAAAAAAGATTTAAAGAACATGAAAGAGAGGGTCATTGGGGAAAGAGGTATGTTTCTATTCTCCAGTTGTTTTGAATATCAGTATTGACAAGAACTTAGATACTTTGAAATCCTTTTGTCAAGTAGTGTGTTTTTCCTTTTCTACTTTCTTTTATAAATATTTTGTAGATGTATTTGTCCTCTTTATTTGATCTTCTAAGAGAATAATGGTGCTATCTGTGTGTGCAGCATAGTTATAATTGTTTTCCAGAATGAATGACCAATTTCAGTGTTCTACCAATCACGTTTTAATGTACCCAATTTTCCCCACAGTCCCTCCAACATTTTCCTTTTTGCCAGCTTTGCCTCTCTGATGGGTGCTACATGGAATCTCAGAGTTAAAATTAACTCTACTTATTGGTGATTTTGAACCATTTTAAAAAATCTATTAGTTTAGAAAGCTCTTTATGTCCTTTATCATGTTGTAATTCTTGTTTCTTTAAGAAATAAATTATTAGCTGATTTAAAACATTGCTCATTTTGGGGGCAGCTAGGTGGTGCAGCGAATAGACCGCCACTCCTGGAGTCAGGAGGACCTGAGTTCAAATTCAGCCTCAGACACTTAATAATTGCCTAGCCATGTGACCTTGGGCAAGTCACTTTAACCCCATTGCCTTAAATTAAAAGAAATTGCTCATTTTTAATTAAAGAAAATAACTTTGTTAAAGAAATTACAATATTATTTTATTCCTTCTCTGATTGAATACCTGTTACATTCCCCATAGTTTTTGTTATAAACATTCTCTTTTCTCAAACTTCCTGAAACCACTCCCACCACCTTGTTTCATAATTCACCAAATAAAGTAAGACTCTCTATGTCAACTGCCCTCTCCTCCTATTCTACACTTCAGATTCCCTCAGCAATTTGCCTGTTGTCTATTATTTTACTCTGGTCTCTGAGGAAAAGATGTTTTTTTTTTCTCTACCAAGGCCAGTCCAGGATTTGTGCTCAGAATCCAACTCCTTAATCTGCTCTGGGAATTGCCCCTTCCATATCCTCATATCCTCCCTCTCTCTCTCTCTCTCTCTCTCTCTCTCTCTCTCTCTCTCTCTCTCTCTCCCTCTCCCCTGGCTTCTTCCAAACTGCCCACAAATATGATCTGATCTCCTCCTTGCTTAAAAAATAAACCTTCACTTAACTCTGGCATCTCCTCAAGCTGTTGTTTTATATCATCCCTTCCTTTCACTCATAAAATTCCAGAAAGTTTCCTCTTCCTCACATCCTGCAGGATCCTCCACCTCTTGTAGTCCCAACCCACTAAGTTTACAAATTGTTCTCTCCAGGATGACCAGGAGTCTCTTTCATGGCTAAATCTGATGACTTTTTTCATTTGACAACATTGACCGTGCCTTCTTCCTGGCTATTCATTCTCTAATGAGTTTTCAAAATAATGCTCTCCCTGCCTGTCTGGCTATTCCTTGGTGTTCTCTCCTCTTTTCTTCTATTTGGGCTACCTTCTCCCTATTTAGTATATCAAAACTCCCATAGAACTCTCATTCAGCTTAGGTGGAAAGCCACGTGTCTAGCCTTTGTCTTCATTCCTATCCCTCATCACCAGCTACCTCCTGCATATCACTTCCTCTATAGCCCTTAGACTTATCTTTTCTTTCTTTCTTTTTTTTTTAAGTTTTTGCAAGGCAGTGGGATTAAGTGGCTTGTGCAAGACCACACAGCTAGGTCATTATTAAGTGTCTGAGGCCAGATTTGTACCCAGGAACTTCTGACTCTAGGGCCGGTGCTTTATCCACTGCACCACCTAGTCACCCTATTTCTTTCTTTTTTAACGAGGCACTTAGGGTTCAACATTTATCCTTTTATGTTTTTGGGTTCTACATTTTCCTACCACTCTCCCCATGGTGGTGAGCAATCCAAGGTAGACTGTATGTGTACAGTCATCTTTAACACATTTCCATGTTAGGTGTGTTGTGAAGGAAGAATTGGAACTAAAGGGAAAACCCTGTCCCACAAATCTACCCAAGGAGCCTGCAAGCATTTCCATCCCCCTTGACTTCCTCTCATTCCCTTCCCATCCAGCAGTTCTCCTTCTTTGCTGAGGCCGAGCCCTTTGTGAGATCCCCCATTCCTCCCCACATCCTCCAGACTGTGCTCCCACCCTGCCTTCCTGAAATGACTGCTTAGTTTTCCTCCTTTTTTCTTCCTTCATCTCAGTCCTCAGCACAAGTCCCTGGAACATGGATGAATGATGACCATCCCAACACCCTCCTCCCTTTCTCTTCTCCCATCCTCCATGCTGCTCCTTATTCACTCAGATGGTTTTGCTACTTAAAGTGTACAAAGGCAGAAGAAAACTCAGCATATGGAAAAGTTTTAGTGATTGAAAGTGAATACTTCTAATTGATTAAACTGTGAGGTGCTAGCCTGCTCTGTTGACTACAGTCATGTTATTATGGATAGTAAAAAAACAAGATTCACTGAAGTTGTTCCTTCTCTCTCTCCCCCCTTTCCCCCCACCTCCCTCTTTCTTTCTCCCCTCCATTTCTTCCAGTCTCCTACTACCAGGTTAAAACCTAGGCAGTGTTGTTACTAGAATTACCCAAAAAAGTGGGCAAGGAGGAGTCTTTTGAGTCAGGTATGCTTTGCCTCTCCCATTTTCTTTTTAAACAATGTGTTCTCAAAAAATATTAGTCCCAATAACTGACTTCTAGCCATTCCTGCCGTATCCTTAAGATCATGGACGCTTACTGAGACCTTGTTGATTGCAGAAATAGTGGAATCCTGTGGTCAGGGTCTGACGTGACCTTTCGAATCATCCGGGCTCTGGACAAGACCCCTCTGATCCCTTGAACGAGCCCTTGTGGCCTGGTGACAGAGCTTTCCCATCTTGACCCACTCTTGGTGTGTGTTCTGTGTTGTTGGTGCCTCTGCTAACATAGAATATCGCTAGCCTGATCTGGGCAGATTAGAGAACCTCATTAGGATCTCTTCACCAAGAACACATGTGATGGACAGTCCATCCCTCTTCAAGTGCTCTTTGAATCAAGTGACCACTGAGCCCACTTCCAGCTAATTGAACGTCTTTATCTTGTCTGCCAGGATATTACAAGAGCCTTGTCCTGGACCAAGTTCTGTGGCCAGCCTGCCGTCTGCTAGGAACCCATCAAAAAAGGAAGCCAGGGAGACCTAGAGAGTGACTTGACTGATAAATCCACCCTTGCTAATGGTGCCCATTCCCCTTTCTGAATGTTTACAAGTCACGGGTTTGATAGCCCCTTCCTGGAATATCAGGCTCTCAGGAACACACCTTTTGAAGAACCTCCTCAGTTCTGGCCCCCTTTTCCTTTTCTCCATGGCTTGCTATCAGTGCCTCAGCAGCCGCCTGTAAAACTCTGTTCCAAGAATTCTGATGTTGTTAGGACCAGGTGATTAGAATTCGTGGTATGGGCTCAGAGTTATCTTACACCATGTCTTCACTCAGCTCAGTTTTCCTCCGTTGCTACCATTTCTTAGTTTTAGATCACTCCTCTTTGAGAGGGAAGACAGAAGCCAGATGAGGGTTCAGTAGTTCTTTGTGTGTGTGTGATCCATTACCATTTTCCTGTTCCAGCCAAGCCTCCCTCGTAACAGAACTTGTAAAAGCCCACATTGATGTCCATAAGAGTTTTCTCAAGCCTTGGTTTTATACCACACATTCGTCGTCTTGACGAAACGCTTAGAGGATTCAGCTCGTTCTTGGTGTTGGTGCGCCCTTACTTTCTGAAAATGCCTTTTTGAAATTTTGGTTCTGTAAATTTTCCCCATTGTCACCTTGGTTTCCCCAGCCACTGGCTCAGCTCCAGGTCTGGTCTTCTAAGCTCAGTCATGTTCATCATCCAAATCTTTACTGGGATTCTCTTGTTTGCCTCATGAGCTGGATTTACGACAACAAATAGGAAAGCTAGCACTCACAGGAGCCCTGGAACATTTGAGGGTGGACAGGACCTCATGACCGACATTATGTCACTATCTTTGATATTCTCTACAATCACAGATATATACCAATTGGAGGATAGTATCATAAAAAGCTTGTTGTGGAAGGTAACACAGATAAGGATTTTAATGGCTATTTAGGAATTTAATAGGCATTGACCACAGTGGAGGGAAGACATTCCAGGAAGTGACATTAATTCCCTTTTAGAGCCTCAGACAGCGGAATCACAACCTATTATCTCCCAACTTTTTAAAAAAATCTGCTTTTTTCAAGTATATATGAAGCTACTCCAAATTATTCTCCAAATCTCCCATGTTCTGACAATACTATCACTTTCCCAAGTGGGTGTGTGGTTTCTGCTTTACCAGTTTAATTCTTTCTTGGTCTAGACTAGGTTCTTGGCTTTTTTCCTTTTTTTCTTTTTTTAAAAATGTTGTTAGTTAGCAGGCCCATCCAGGAGTATCTTTATCAGAGACTTGGGCTTGATACTTGGGGTATTGAAATCCTCCATCACCATAACAATCCTGTTTCTCTGCCAGTTTTCTGGTCTCTCTCAGGTTGAAGTTTCCTCACCCCTCCAGGTCTCCTTTCAGTTTCTTCACAAATTGCAGCCAGCTTCCTCCTTTAGACCCCTAAAGCCACCCATTAAATAGGCAGCAGAATACAGAATTTAAATCTGTCCCCAACCCTTTAACTGGAGGGTTCCAGTTTCCTCATCTTAAAGATGGATATAATGTCGGTTATCTGAAGGGTTCCTAATCTCAAGTGTTCTTTGATAATTGCAAGGATTAAGACCCTCCTTTCTTCTGTGTTGAAAAATAGGAATTGGAAAACTGCACCTGTGCTGAAGTGGTTTGGAGTAAGTATCAACAGAACCTCAAATCTCAGACTTGTACAGTTGTTGGAGTAAAACCATCACATCTCAGGCCCTATAGAACATGAACAAATTTCAAGTGAAACACTAATATGGCCCAGGGCTCAAAACAAAGTAGAGCTGTCAGATGGGGGAGGCGCAGGATCATTCAGAGATTGAGACTAATGCCTCAATGTTTTTTATTTATTTAAAAAAATAAAATCATTATAATTAGTTTAATTTTTAAGTCACACGGCTTTTGTAGCACATGTTGGAATAACTTATCAGCTTTCATGATTTTTTAGAGGACTCTTCCATTTTTGTTAACACAATAGGGAGTCACTGGTTTTTATTGAATACAAAAACCATTCTCTTGGCATTGTGAAGAATTGACTGAAGTAGTAAGAGTCTCAAGGCAGGGAGGAAAATTCAAAACGTGTTGCACTAATCTAGATGAGAGGTGATGAGAGTATCACCATTCATCACTGGAGGACGGAGACGTGTTAAGATGTGACAGGTGGGTGAATACGCAGGGCAAAGGAGACTCTGGAGTTGAAGATAATGCTTAGGGGAACAAACCCAGGAAATTGGAAGAATAGTAAACTTTCCACAGAAATTGGAGAAGTTTGAAAGAAGTAAGTAGGTAAGGATTTCTGTTTTGGAAATATGCTGGAGATGACCCTAGGACATGCTTTTGAAATATTCAGCACTGGATTGAATCTCAGAAAGACACTAATATGGATTATATAAATCTGCGAGTAATCTGCACAGGGATGATAATTAGACCCAAGGGAGTTGAAAAGGTCACGACGAGAGATAGTATAGAGAAGGCTACCTAGATCTGAGCCTACAATTAAAGACTAGTGGGCTGGATTATGATGAACCAACAAAGGAGACTTGAGGGGTCGTCTGAGAGGTAGGAGAAGCAGCAGAGAGGAAAAAGAGGAAAAGTTATTGCAGGGTCCAGGAAGAAAGACAAGGGGTCAGTAATGTCAAATGTAGCATAGAAGTTCAGAAGGCTGAAGACTAGGAAAAGTTCATGAGATTAGTAGTTAAGGAATGGTTGGTAACATTGAGAGCATTTTTCCATTGAGTAATAAATAGAAGGGGCAGTGAGTGAGAAAAGTGGAGTCAACAATTTCATGTGAACAGAAAGATAATCATTCTGCAGGACAGTTAATAAACTAATTGCTTTAATTGTATTTCAACACCAGCCCCAAGTGGGGGTGGGGGTGGGGGAAGTGTTCTGTCTTATGAAAAGACAGGAGATGGTAGAGGTGCTTCCCAGATCAGAGTTGTCCTTTTCTTGGAATTTGGTTGAGAAAGAGAGGAGAGAGATAAAATGTATGAAGGAGTGGTAGTCTTTAGTGAAGGTTTGTTTTGTTTTGTTTTTTTTTAGGATAGAAAAGATTTGGGTTTGTTTGAAGACCATAGGAAAAGAGCCATTAGATAAGTACAGGTTGAAGATAAAAGAGATGGCAGAATTGAGGGTCCCTATTCTCTGCTAGAGAATGGCAAGAAATGAGATCAGCTGCACAGGTGAAGTTGACCTTGGCAAGGAGGAAGGTCACTTCATTTTTTAAAGACTAGAGGAAAAAATAGGGATAGTTGAATGGACTGAGAAGAGGAGAAATTTTGAGAAGGAAGGTTTGGAGTAGCTTTAGTAGAGACAAAAGGATTAAGTTTTCGGGGTTGTTCATTTGTTTCAGTCGTGTCTGATTCTACATGACCCCATTTGGGATTTTCTTGGCAAAGATACTGGAGTGGTTTGCCATTTCCTTCTCCAGTTCACTTTACAGATGAGGAAACTGAGGCCAACAGTGTCTGAGGCTGAATTTGAATTGAAGAAGATGGTTCTTCCTGCCTCCAAACCCGCGCTCTGTTCACTCTCCCAGCTGGCTGCCCAGAAGGGAACAACTTAGGTGTGACTAAGAGGATTGTCTTGCTGTGGGGAGAGCTCAAATGTAGTTGCAACATGTGAGGGTGTTATGTTAGTTACAGATTTTGTGACATGCATTCAGATTTGTTTTTCATAAAAAATACTGGGTGTTTGGTAATAAGGTGTTAGCTTTTTGAAGTTGAGGAATTTTAAGCAAGAGACCTCTGATTTGCCCAAGTTTACACAGCCAAGCCAGTGGGAGAGCTTAGATCCAGATCATTTAATTCAATGGTCAGTATTAATCATTCAGTTTACCAAGATCAATTTTAAAATAATTTGATGTAAAATAGGTTTACAGAAATTTTTGTCTTCAGAACTAAAATTAACAGGAGCAAATTCTTTTGACATTCAATTAGTTCAGTTGTATAATCTGAGTTTCATGTGGGAATATGTAGCTAAAAACTGAATTTAAAGTGTATTTCTGGGGTGGCTAGGTGGCTCAGTGGATAGAGCACCGGCCCAGGAGTCAGGAGTACCTGAGTTCAAATCCTGCCTCAGACACTTAATAACTACCTAGCTGTGTGGCCTTGGGCAAGCCACGTTAACCCCATTTGCCTTGAAAAAACCTAAAAAAAACAAAAGTATTTCTGAGTAGCTAGATGCATCTCAAGGTAATTAGCCCAAAAAGCGGTATTTGAGGCCAGTGTAGATTTCTTCTGTCAAGTTCTGTTATTGAGCAATACTCTTACTCATTTGTAAGGACTCTTCTTGCCCATAGAGGTTATTGATAGAGGTTCTCTTATTTCTGTAAGTTCTTAGCCTTCATTTCAGGAGAGAGTTTGCCTCTCCTTTAGCTGGAATTTGGGCCAAGAGAAATACCAATCTCCATGTTCTTGTATTTCTCTGCCTGCCTTTAACATCTCCTCCAGTTGGATCAGCCAGACCTTGCCAAAATGAACCACTCTCCTGTGTACTTTATCTTCTGTCTCCTGATCTTTCCATTATTCCTTGACTGTCTGTCCCTCTTTTTTATAAACATGCTTTTGAGGTCTTTCCTATCTAAAAAAAAAAAATCTCTCTCCGGCACTCTCCTCCATATTCAGACATCTGAGCTCTCCTTAGACCGCTCTGGCTTTCAGCCTTCCTAACTAGTCTGTGGCACCTGGCCTTGACCTTGATCTTCTTGATCCTCCCCTTGGCTGATAGGGCACTGCAGTCTCCAGAGTAATATAGTCTACACTGGGCTTCTGTATCGTCTTGAATGACAGTGTGGGCAGAGAGAGAGCTGCCCTTTCATCTGGAAAGACTGGGTTCAGATCCCAATTCAACTACCTCTAGGCAACTCTGGGATGGTATACTGGGCAAGGAGATGCCAGCCTGCCTGGGCATAGAGAGTCTCACCTGAGAGCCAGAGACCTGTTCCTGGTTAGCTCTTTGTTATGGGTACCATTGAGTGAATTCCAGGCCTAGTCCTATTGCCATTAGTCATGGACACCCATTTGGACACCACATTGAGAGGACTCCAGGCTGGGAAGGCCCATGAAAGCCTCACCGCCATACGCAAATCAAGGTTATGCATTGGCCCTTTAAGGGCCTCGGGACCCAGAAGGGAACAGCTTGCCAGTCTAGAGGGAGGCCCTTACTGGGGGCTCCATATCCACAATCTTTTCATGCAACTTACTGCCACAATTCGAAAACAAGATCACTAAGATCCTGGGCTTTTTTTTTTCCTTTTTGGGGTCCTTATGATACTTTATAAATAATAGGAAATTAATACATTTTCAGAGATTTTTTTTTTTAGCAAAGGTTTTGATTAGTATAGACTATCTAGCTACTACATAAATCCTCCACCCAGGTCAGTTCCTGGAGCAGGAGCTGTCTTTTGCCCTTCTTTGTATCCTAGCATATTCCAGGGTCTGGATGTGATGGGAGCTTATAAGAGTCATAGCAGTAGCTCAGATTCATAATCTGAAGACTTTCTACACTTCAGCAACAACATAGGGTGATGGTCAACCAGGATAGACTTGTTCATCTCAGCAGTACAATGTAGAAGACAATTTTAAGACTTGTGATGGAAAATACCATCTGTATTCAGAGAGAGAACTAGGGAGTTTAAACGAAGACCAGATTACTATCTTCAGTTCTTAAAAGTTGTTTTGTGTAGTATGTAATGTCACTAATTCTAATGCTCTCTTCTTTTTGGATCTAATTCTTCTCTCATAACAAAATCAGTTTTGATCTATGCTTATCATGGATGCAAATGTAAAGCCTATATCAAGATTGCCTTCTGTTGGGAGGAGGGAGGGAGAAAAATTGTACAACTCAAAACCTCACAAAAAATGATTGGTAGAAACTTCCATTGTATGTAGTTAGAAAACAAATAAAATATTTACATAATAATTTTTTTTTAAATAGCTAGCAATGACCTAGCACTCTACAACTGTTGTCTCCTATAACCGAGATGAGCCCACCAAAGCAGACAGGACCAATGACTCACCCTGCCTCACTCAGGCAGGTGTTGAACTCGGGTCTGCCAGGTCTTGACCTGGTACTCTATGCACTGTGGCTTCCTCTAGCTGCTTCTGTTTAGTTTGTGACTGGCATGACAGCACCAATCAGTTTCACCTTTCTCAATACTTTTCCTTCATCTAGTTTGTGGACAAGTATCTGTTGGGGAGGAAGAAGGTGAAGGTGAAACTGGTTGGATCGAAGGCGCCGCCATCCTTTTGTCGGTAGTTTGTGTTGTGTTAGTAACGGCTTTCAACGACTGGAGCAAAGAGAAGCAGTTCCGAGGTCTGCAGAGTCGGATTGAACAGGAGCAAAAGTTTACCGTCATCAGGGGCGGACAAGTCATTCAGATACCGGTGGCCGACATCACTGTTGGGGACATTGCTCAAGTGAAATATGGTGAGCATCCTAGAGAAAGACAGCCTCAGCCCTTGACCTTGCGGGAATGAGCTCCTTTACAGAACACCCCTTCTTTGCTCGGTGTTGCAGGTGATCTTCTTCCAGCCGATGGTATACTTATTCAAGGAAATGATCTCAAAATTGATGAAAGCTCACTGACTGGAGAATCTGATCATGTTAAGAAGACATTGGATAAAGATCCCTTACTTTTATCAGGTCTGGCTTCTTTATAAAGACTGTTTACATTAAAAATTGTAAGATGATAGTGTAAAAAGGCAGTGTAACCTAGTGAGTATAGGTTTGCCCAGCTCTTGAAAGAATCCATTGCAGAAGAATTATTGATCAGCATTGGAAAAACAGTTAACAAACAGTTAAATGTCTATTTTGGATCAGGTGTTGAAGGAACCAGTATGAAATGCAAACCAATATCTACTTTGAAGGAGTTGGGATAACATCCTACTCAGGGAAACCATATAGATACAAGAAAGGAGTTAAACAAGGGTTTATTTCAAAAGCAGACAAGGTGAAGAGAGCAGCTTCCTAGGGAAGCTGTATGTGGGGAGCAGAAAGAAGGTGAGGGGATGAAAAGGATTGTCCTATATACTGAGTACAGACCCAAGGCCCCCCCCAAATTATCTAAAAATATTTTAACCTATTTTAAATCTCTTTGTACTTTTCTCCTCATTTTTGAACAGGAAAATAAATATTATGGCATTTGGAAGATTGATTGTTTTATGTGGTCTAGAATTATAATGAAAAAAAGGGGGGGAAGAGAAGCATTGAATTTAGAAGGGTTTTATATTAGTTTAAATTTAAGGCAGATCTGAATTAGCTCTTTGGCATCTCAATAGAATCTAATCTTGAGAGGAGAGATCTATCCATCCCTTCCTTCCTTCCTTGCAATTGGTGTTCTTAGAGCAGCTTTGGACAAAACCTGATAGTGAGTGCTTGTTCCTTGGCTGAGTTGTGGGTTAGGGAGGACTGATGCCAGATTGCAAATGTCTGAGGAGTAGGGAGGGAGTGAAGAATTGGCAGCTTCTCTGTAAATTGGAGCAGTGAATGAGGAAGACAGATCCAGGATGATAACTTGGGGAGTGGGGAGGATCAAGAAAAGACTTTGTTTAGTTTGGAGAAGCCTGTTTAGCGACCCATAAGTCATCAGAGGGGAGAGGGATGGATCAGCTGGATGAGCTTTTAGATGATTAGGCAGAATGGGATCCTTTAGTCAGATTTAGAGTTGCCAAAGACTGCTCTGTACACATCCTAGTCTGCCATTCTCCCCATTCATTTTGCAGGTGAAGAAAGTTGATAGTAAATGATTGTTAGCTGAAAATAACTTTTTTTTCCCTTTGGAATCACTCTGTTTGGGGGCAGTTGTGGTTATGGGGGGCGGGGCGTCTGTGTCTGTGATATTTATCAAATATTTACCAAACATCTAGAACCAATAGGGCTACTTGGATCTTTTATTCTTTTATAGTTATCCTTTAATCAGATTTAAGACTTGTTCCTTGAAGTTTTTCAAAGCTATAAAGAATTGCCAAGCTATTTGTACTCAAATATTAACATTCACCATTTTATGGTTTTATACCTATCATTAATTTTTATGTCTAACAAAAGTGAAGTTTAACTAATTAGAAAACTATATCACCACTGAAATAAATGTCTGATTTGAAAGTACTTGGGATAATTTACCTCTATTTCATTAAAAACTTTCTTAAGGATCGAGTGCCTAATTCTGAGAATTTTATCTTGATTAGTCATCTGTGAAAATCTTTAATAATTAAATTTTCTTCACTTCCTAATAAAACATTAATGGTATTATTTAATAGCATCAAGTTTACAAAGAAGAAACCAGGTTTTGTGTTGTTACAGGTACCCATGTGATGGAAGGCTCTGGAAGAATGGTAGTTACTGCTGTGGGTATGAACTCTCAAACTGGAATTATTTTTGCCTTACTTGGGGCTGGAGGTGAAGAAGAAGAAAAGAAGGATGAAAAGAAAAAAGAAAAGAAAAGTAAATACAATAATTTGATTCCTTTTTTAAAAAGAACAAAACTTGTTTGTATTTGGAAGTGGTTGTGGGAACTGGATTGATTTTTTAAATTGATACAGCAAACATGAAGGGAAAAAAGTTGTTACCTTTTTAGTATTCATATTCTATAAAATGAACAATATTTTCTTTTGAGTATAGAATTGAGGAAGGCCCATTAAACATTTAAAGATGAAAAAGGTTTAGAAGGCAAATTGGGGAAGGGAAGGAATGTTGGTTAGTGATGAGCTTTTGACCAAAAGCCTGGCTCTTCTTACCAAGGACAACACCTCTCTATAACACTTAAACCCATTCCTCCAAGTCCCCCCTCAAATTGTCTCCACAATCACAACCCCCCTTTACTAATTCCCTCCCTTTTGCCCTCAGATCTCCCCATCCCATTAAAAAGCCTTTATTTGACCTTCCTTTCCTCTCTCCCCTCAACCCCTCCATGCTGTCATCCTGTCTGGTCTCACTTCTCATTGCCAAAAAGCTGTCTGGTCTCATTGCTTATCCTTGTTCCAATTCTCACCTACCCCTTGCTTTTTGGCTTAAGACCTTTCAACTGTGAAACCGCTACTTCCAGAAATAAGTGATCTCCTCATTACTTACTCTATTTGCCTTTTGTCAAATCTTATCTTTGTTGACTTCTCTTCACCTTTTTTTTTTTGCTGTTGACCACCCCACCCTCTCTTTCTGAATCCCCTCTCCTCTCTTTGTTCTCATTCCACCATTCTCTTCTCTTCCTATTCACCTGGCTTCTCCATAGTTGACTTTTCTAGAGCTTCAACCATGGACCGAGGAAGAGCCGTTCAGCTGGACCATATGACAATGACAGTAGAAAAGGTTAAAGGGTGTATTGGGGCCCATCAGATCGTGAAGAACTTTCAGTTGGAAGCATGGGATTGATAGTTGATCCTCGAGATGCCCAGTAGCCACTGGCGTTTGAATAGAGGAGTGGCCTGTCAGGCTTCATATTTAAAGAAAATAACTTGAGCAGCCTCTAGGAGAATGAGTTGAGGAGAGGCTTGAGACTAGGAAATAAGGAAAAAGATTACTGAATAAATGGTGAAAGCATGAGCTTGTCCTATTTTGCCCAGTCAGTTGGGGTTGTGACTTGACCAGGGACATCCCATTGCCCTGCCTAGCCACCCCTGTGTTACATTTTTTTTTTATCTTTCGATCCCTGTCATTTTGTTTCTTTAGACTGTTAATAGAAGACCTGCATTTGAATTCTGACAAGCCATTTAGCCTCTCTGGGTTGAATTTTCTCATATGTAAAATAAGATTAGACCAGTACATAGACTCTGAGATCCTTTTGATTCCTGGGAAACTCTCATAGCTTTGGCTGAAATGGTGGCAACTCAAACTCAGTATGAAGCCAATAGTTATATTTCAAGAAATCAAAAATAAAAACTACCCAAGGAGGGAAAGAGCTATTGAAACGTTCTTCATAATGCACAGAAGAGAACAGAAGTTATTTTCTAAGGAATCACAAGTAAACAGAATAGTTTTGAAAATAACAGGAAATTTATTGTCTGCTTTTTTAAGCAGGCTATGGAATAGAAGTATCCTATACAGTCCATTTGTTGTGGTTTATTTCTCTCTTGAAAAGATGATAGGGGTAGGGTTTTGGGGGTGTTAAATCCAAATTTTTTTAAAAAGAATTTCATTTAATTTTTTTATTGGAATTGTTTAGCCATCTCTGATAATCTGTGAAATCTTAAAGTTGTTGTTAAGTCAGTTTGTAATTCACTGTGGCAGTAAACTACTGGGGTTTTGCACCATTTAAAGTTATGGTAATTAAAATATTAATCAACCTTAAATTGGAGTAGGCTAGGTAATCAGGAAGAATACTGCATTGGGATTTAGCGATACTGGGTTCTTTTCTTGACAGTGTGTTTAACTTCAGAAAAGACACTTAACTGCTAGGCCCGCCCCAGGATCCTGATGTATTTTGAACTAGATTATTTTTTTTTGGCAAGGCAGTGCAGCTAAGTGACTTGCCCAAGGTCACACAGCTTGTAAGAGTATCAAGTGCCTGTGGTCAAATTGGAACTTAGATCTTCCCAACTCCAGGACTGGTACTCTATCTGCTGTGCGACCAAGATGCTCTAAACTAGATCTCAGGTCCCATTTAAGTCTCTTATAATTATCCATATAATTAGACTTTGAGAAACACAAGTATATTTACAGTATAGAAGGTTTCTACAACACGTGAAAAAAATTATGTAGAATGTCAAAAACTTGTTTAAAAAAGTGCAAAGAATTCTAGATAACTAAAAATTATGTTCAATAATCAGATTTTCATTATTCAGCTCTAGAGAATGACCAGGCAGGTCAGTCAATATGAGCAAAATGCCATAACTAAGCCATAAAGTAGAAACGTACTACTGCTACTACTATTATTATTAAAGTGATAATGCTATTATAAGAAGAATTTTAAGCTACCATTTGGTAAGTTTGTATTTACCAGTAACACTTTTTGAAAAGCTTAATTCCCATCTTTTCCCTTACAGATAAGAAACAAGATGGCACTGTTGAGAACCGCAACAAAGGTAAAACTTAGAAGCACTCATACTACCAGGCAGTTAGTTGCTTTGTCATGTTTAGCAATGCCAAGGGTTCTGCTTTTCTGCTTACCTTCTTGGTTCAAAAACAGCCTCTATCTCAGAAGGCATGCCTCAGTCAACGCTGTATCTTAACCACCACCACATTGCTAAGAATGGGAATGGGTAGGTCAACAGAGGTCATGGTTTTGAAGTAATTGGTGGATCTACTGCCAAAGCCTAGTGGTTTCTCTTCATGGCTTAATCATTGTAAAAATATTTCTCGATAGTTACCTTTTTGTAAATTCACCCTTAGGATAATATATTTTGACTCCACCCAATTTTGAGCCGATCTATCCTGTGCCACTTTTAATATATCACCTGCCTATTCCTTTCCCTCTGACCATATGCTCTTCCCAGCTTATGAATCATCTTCCTTGGGTGTAACTCACTCTCTCACTCTAAGGCTGCTGGACATTGTTAGAAAAATTTGGGCTGATTTTACTGATCCAAAATTCATGAAAAGCAACTTTAGCTCTGCTCTCTGTTCTGTTCATCAATCCTTCTCTAAACTTAATTTCATTTCTGTATAACTAATCACAAAAAATGTTTCCAGATCTTTTTAAAATTCTGAACTTAGAAACACCAAAACAAGAGCTTTTTCATATGGAAAGGAGAATACAAGGAAGAACATTATATCTGAAGCCAGGAGGTTCTGCTTTGCACCACTTCTTTTTAAAGATTTATTATGTAATAAATTTCACATATTTCTTTGGAAATTTTCATGACTATCTTTTCTTTCTCCTGCACTTCTTTCTATTCTTTGCTGTACATTTTATAAACTGCTTCGGTGGCCCTGTTTTTGAAGAAATCCCTATTGTTACTCCCCCTCCCCAATTAAGAAAGGGGGGGGGGGACCTTTAAATTCCTACAGTGGCCATTTCTACAAACAAAAGACTCTGTATCTTGAGTCCAATCCTCTGACCGCAGGGTGGGGAGTAGCAGACTATATGTCTGCCCTCGGGAGGCGCGGCTGCACATTGCTTTGGTCAGTGTTTGGGAGTCTTTCAGACTTGTTTTTCTGTATGGTGCTGTCATTGCATAAATTGTTCTCCTGGTTCTGCTCACTTCATTATCTGACTCATATTCCAGAGATTATCTGAAATGTTCTTCTTCATCCTTTCTTATGATACAGTATAATTCCAGAATATTCATATCAAAGTTTGTTCAGACATTCCACGATTCGTGGGACCCCCTTAGATTGTAGTCCTTCCATTTTTTTCCCCAATTTTAATCCCTTCTTCGTGATCAGAATGTTTCTTTTGCTTGTGACTATTTCTTCCCTGGCATTCTCTTTCCTCATAGCCCCATTCTTCCTATTCTCACCTGTTAATTTATTGGATTTGGTGTATTTCTATACTAAACTATGTATGAATTTGCTGTGTTTTGGAGTGGTCACCCTTGTTTGTCCTTGTCTTTAGGCACCTGAGAGTCTGAACTGACCTCCATTTCCTGGAGTTAGGGCCTCCTAATCTCTGAGATTTGGGCTGCTAGGGACCTTGGAATAATGGGATATACTGGCCTGAAGGCTACTACCCCTGCCCAGGTTGCTGCTTGACCTGAGATGCTTCAGCATCTCTTCTCCGCCCCTCCCCGAGGGTTTTCAAGGTCCTGGAGCTCTTCTGGGGGCCTCTTGGACCCATCCTTGGCCATTCTGGAAGACCTGCGTGGCTTGTCCGAGCTGCCTCTGGCTTTGCCAGACTCTTTGCCAGTCCTTTTGCCTGAAGACTTCCGACAGTTCTGTGTTCAACCAAATTACTTCCTCTTAGCATCTCCCTGGATTCCTTGGGTCGTCTCCAGTCTGGTGCTGTTTTTAAGGGGGTACCTGATCTGCTTGCTTCCCTGAGGTTGCCATCTTGGCTTCACCTCTCACGTCTTGTCTTCTCTTTCTTCCACCCATTCCTTCAGCACCCTAGCTCACAGAGATTGGGGTCAGAATATGTGATGTTTCCCTCTGTCCTGCCACAAGCTCCAGTCACAGTGGGATTTCTCCTACTTCTCAGGTGTACCCTTTCCTTGAACCTCTGATCTCATCACTTCTTTTTCCCTGTGTTGCATTTGAAATTATTGACTCTCCTCTAGCTCCTTTCTCATCTACTTAGACCATGCTTTGTTCTCTGTGGTCCTAAAAAGGAAAGTTTCTTTGAACCTATCCAGTTGTTTTTTGCTTTTGCAACATATATTCCTATTTCCTCAGTGCCCACTTTTCTTCTCAACCCCCCCTGCACATGGAGGTTTGCCTTCACCAGCCTTATAAAATTGCTTTAAGATCACCAGTGATAAGTCCAATGACCTTTTAAAAATTCTTAATGCGTCTATAGCTTATTAATAATCAATATGTGGACTCCTATCTATTGGAAATTCCACTGTCAATGATACAGCCTCCTAATCTCTTTACCTCCCCAGTCTGGACTCCTGTTTTCCTCCTTTTCTTCATTGTTTCATAAAGTAGTGGTATTCTCTTAGGGTCTGTCCCAGTCTCACACAGTCACACCCTTGGGGTGCTCCTGGACTTGGGGTCTGTCCTATCCAGTCAGTTCCCAGGAGATCTAGGGTATCTCACCTGGTGTTATCTTCAAGTCATTAAGGGACTGTTTTGAGGTCTCTGAGGACAGAACGAGGAACATCAAATGGAAGGCAGATCAAGGGTTAACTCTTGGTGGGGGACTTTTTGGCAGAAGGTCTTTGGGCAAAGTCCAGGGAGCTATTTTAGGTGCTGGAAAGATTTCTCTTCTTCCAGGGATAATGGATTGGATGGCCACTGGGGGCAACAGGTGAAAGTTTCAGAAAGGAAATTTGGGCTTAAAAAGGAAAGAAGAAGCTCAGGTGCAATCTCCTTCCCAACAGTCTTCAAGCAGAAATAATGGACAAGTTCTTCCAAGGATATATGAGTCTTAGGGGCTCTTCTTTTAAATGAGATGGCCACTGAAGCCATCTAAAGTTCTATGATTTTTGCAGCAGCTGCCAACATTGCGAGGGTCAGGAGATATCACTCCTCTGCTAAAAACTTCCTTTGTCATCTCTATTGCTTTATCAAATCAAGTTCTTATTCTTTACCTCTTATTTAAAGCCCTCTGTTGGTTGGTAGCATACCATCCTCCCAGCCATCATTTATTATACACCTTAGCTAAGTATGGCTAAAAATGAACTTTGTCTACAACTAACATTACTTCAATTGACCATACCAGTATGCTTTTCATGCCTGGGTACCTTTGAGTCTCTTTCTGCTTATTAAAATCCTTTATTTCTTATAATAGTCTTTTCTCCTTTAAATTCCTTTCCCCCAACCTAATCTTGATCCTTTTCCTTAGGACAGCTACTATTTTGCTCTATAATACTCTGATATTATTTGTGTCATCCTATTGGATTGAAATAAGATACAATTCAGGTGACCACTGGGGAGGAAGAGGGGGGAAATTTTTTGAGGGGCCAGGTCTTGGGTCATATTTCATATGTCAATGCATTGGTTTTGGTGGCCAGCACAACAGTCTGCCTATAATGGTTGCAAATTAAGTGTTGAGTGTATTTGGTGCTGGGGGTGGGGGAATGGGTTATTATTTAGAACTCAAATATCATCTAAATTTCTACATATGTATGAGAAGAAATAAATGAAAATTCTAGTAACACATAAATCTTCACTTACTGGTGAATAATGTTCTTTAAATGTATATTTCTTTTTTAATCTCAGCAAAAGCTCAGGATGGCGCAGCCATGGAAATGCAGCCATTGAAAAGTGAGGAAGGAGGAGATGGGGATGAAAAAGATAAAAAGAAAGCAAACTTGCCAAAGAAAGAAAAGTCGGTTTTACAAGGGAAACTCACAAAATTGGCAGTTCAGATTGGAAAAGCAGGTATGAAGTAATGGAAAAAATAAGATTTTTAAAAATGCATTGTCAGTTTTCTTCCTTTTAAAAATTGCTTGTTTCACTTACTTTTATGGGAGCCAAAGTTCTATGTTAAGAGTATGAACCAAAGCTAATTTAGGAAGGACATGCCTGTTGTATTAATTTTATTTCTCTTTAGCTAGTGGTAGAGGCCAAGTATAGGGTTTCTCAAAAGTTTTGGTGCACCTGTGCAGTTTACTCTGATTATATTGAATTAAAATAAGATTATCACCATTACTTTTTTCTTCTTAGTTTGAAATTTAGACTCAATTTCTCATAATGACTGGGGTTAAGGAAGACAGGGTTTTAGCCTGCCTCAGAGACACAGTGGTCCTATGACTATGGGCAGCTCTGCCCATAAGTACAGTGCCCAAGGCAACCTCTTAAGACTTTTGAAGTTACAGAAGAGTGGCTGTTGTGAAGGAACCTCAGAAATACTGTCTCTCCAACTATAAGACAGCATTTCAACTTCCTCACCACAAAATAGCGGTCTTTCTACATACTGATGTAGCCTTTCTGCCCCTGATCTAACCTTGACAACAATTGATATCAAAAGAAAGAGAGACCAAAATTAAAGCACCTGGATACTTAATTGCAAAATCATCATGGTGTTATCTTTGAGTAGGAATTCTGCATAAGAAATAGTGTTTTGGGTTAAAAAAGTATTTTCTTCTCAGGGAGCTCACAGTTTAGCTCACTGAAAAAAACTGCCAATTAATTTATATAGATGTGTGTTTTTGGTGCAGTCATTCTGAGTTTTAAATGAAAGGATCTAAGAGAAGATTTTATATCTGTTAAATGCGTGGCATACCTTTTGTATGCTAATAAATCCCAGACTGGCGATATTTATTGATTTGTTTTTTCCTTTGCAAGAAGCTTAAAATTTTACTTTGGAACAAAATAGTCTTAAGCATAAATAAAATATAATCAGTTGTGTTTATACAAACAGTAGTGGCATACAAAGTTATCTAAAATTGCAAATAAACTGTGCAGATACAACTTTGTCTGTTGGAATATATTTCAGTATAGAAGTTTCTCAACTAAGACTTCCCAGCCTATAAAATAATGAAATTATCTGGAAAACTTAATTTCAAGAGCTGCAAAGAAATTTAGCTTTTCCATACATTTCTCCCATTATTTTCCTCCTGTTTTAGTGACATAGTACGTGTTGGAGCAGTGTACAACTGCTGACTTACTGAGCTTGTCTTTAGACCTTCTGTATCATTGCTTTCTTGGAAAACAGAAGAGATAAGTGACTTGCTTTAGGAAATTTCCCCCCTTCCCTTGGCTTTTTCTAAGTAGTTAATGAAGTACAAATAACATGAATGAATCAGAAATTTAAGAATATAGTTTGGGTGCAATATTTGGTTGTATTTTCTAAATGTATTTTTATTTCTCAAAGTAATTCTATAACCTTCCTCTTTTTTTAAATGAAAGGGCTCTTGATGTCTGCAATCACAGTTATCATCCTTGTGTTATATTTTGTAATTAACACATTCTGGGTTCAGAAACGACAATGGCTTGTGGAATGTACGCCCATTTATAGTCAATATTTTGTGAAATTCTTCATTATTGGAGTCACAGTCTTGGTGGTAGCAGTACCAGAAGGTCTTCCCCTTGCTGTAACTATCTCACTTGCTTATTCTGTAAAGGTAAGTAGTGCAATAATGACTTGGAATTAATAAATATTTTTTAATTTATTTGTGAAAGACTCAGATTGATCTTACCCTTATGCTTTGGACTTTGAGTCCCAGGACCTGAACCCACTGCTGCATGAGATCTTAGAGGTCCTCTCATCCAGCAGTTCTCAAAACATTGTCCCTTGGGGTCTACAAAGTCAAAATTATTTCCATAATTATAAGATATTTTAAATTTTCCAAATATGGTAATTAACAATAGCTGTCATTCTCAGAAATAGAAGTCCTTTAGGGGAGAGGGTCTCCTCAGTATTTTTTCAGATTGTAAAGGGCCCTAACACCGAAAAGTTTGAGATTCTTTGTTTGTAGCTAACCCTTTCTTCTCCTCTCAGCCCCATTTTACAGATTAACAGTTTAGTGTGGTTAGGACCAACCCAAGGTGAGGGACAGAAGTTAGGAAACTCCAGGTACTCCCAAGTTCAGTGCTCTTTTCTGAGCACTCTGAAGGTTTTTGACTTCTCAAAATGGCTTTTTAGAATCTGAGGGCTCTTAATAAGTTAGCACTTTTATCTTGGGGTGTTTTTTTTTTCGTATTGACCTGGACTCAGTAATCTATTTGGAAATATGTATTGTGTGTTCCATCTGAACTTTTGAGAGTTATTTTACTAGGTGAGACAAGCACTGTATTCTCCCAAAACTTTCTTAGAGGTATTTCTGTCTCTGTCACAAAATCATTACCGTATCAGAGCATTATAAAGGGTATACAATTATTGTAAAGAAACTGAAGCAGCACAGAAACACCAAATTCCTCTCTACTTAATAAGAAAAAAAATCCAGTGGACCTAGTGACTTTTGTGTTTTTCTGTTAGGTATTCTTATAAACCAACTTTGCTTGCTATCTTATGGAGCTAAATGGACTTGTAAAGTATCCTTTGCTAAAGAAGGCTTCCTTCCCAGATCTCTCCTATGCACATGCTACTTCTTATATAGTAATCATGCATTGTAGTTAATGATGTCTTACCTCCTATTAGGTTGCAATGTGCTAGATTATTATCAACAATCTGTTCTCACTTAATCTTTGGATATAGTACAGTTCAACACATTAGTTATACAAATATTGGATAAACTGAAAAGGATGAGTTAGAAAGAAATCTTTCTAGCTTACATTTTTTATTAGAAAATTTGATATGTGAATGATTATCGATTTTTTTCTTAAATTTAAGGGATGACAAATATGTTATAAAAAAATAATTCCTACCCTAGTGATTCTATAATTTATAATATTCTAAAATGTTTATAGTAAGCCTTGATATGGGAGAAATCTTTAAGTGTTAGGCAGCTGAGCATTTTATACTAATTCCAGTATTAGTCTGGTGTATACAGTCATTAAGGAGATTGACTTTGTAGGTGATCAGAAAAAACAACAACAAACTAATACTTGTCATTGAGTATCATAAAAGGAATTTAAAGCCATTTTCCTTCAAAATGAGGCATTTTTACTAAAAAGTATTATATAAAGTATAGTTTCCATAATTCTTTGAAGTTTTCTATGCTTTTTTTTATTGTGTGTGTGTGTGTGTGTGTGTGTGTGTGTGTGTGTGTGCCCTTATGTACAGTAACTTTTCCCACCAATTAAACTTAATTGAATTCTATATTATTTAGACAAGGTCAGTCCTAGAAATTGTCTTTATTATATTTAGTAATTACTTGCTGTATATATGTTTGGGGACCAAAGACTGATGTAAGAGGGGGAAAATAATGTTTAGAATTTTACAATTTTTCCCGCTTCTCCCCAACAAAAGGCAATCTGACAGTCTTTACATTTGTTTTTATGATATGCATAAATCAAAATTGTTGAGTGAAAAATATGTTGAGTGAAAAAAAATATCCATAAGGAAGGGAATGTTAGAGATAGCAAAATTATGTGTCATTCTGAACTCTCACAAAATACCTGATTATAATGTTGAAAATAAACTGTCCATTCTACCAAACTCACTATAACTTTATATGTATTCTGATTTTATTAAAAATTTATGGGGCAGCTAGGAGGCGCAGTGGATAGAGCACTGGCCTTGGAGTCAGGAGTACCTGGGTGCAAATCCAGTCTCAGACACTTAATAATGACCTAGCTGTGTGGCCTTGGGCAAGCCACTTAACCCCATTGCCTTGCAAAATCTTAATTTTTTTCTTTCTTTTTTTTTTTATTACTACATTTGTAAGATTCAGCAACTTTTTTGACCTCAGTAAGCCACATCTCCCCACCGCCCAAAAAAACTGGCTCTTTCTCAAGCCCATTCCCCCTACAGTGCAGCACACCCGCAAAAACCTTCCTTCCTAATTTGCTCCCCTACTTGTTGCTCCTCTGCTTGAAATCCCCTCACCTCCTGACAAGAAAGAAACCATGGCATCTGCCCTCCGGTTACTCTGGCTACTCCAGTTGACTTTGGGTTGCGTTGAATTCACTCTACTCTGGTTTCTGTTCTTACAGTTTGGGGGTCCTCTCCAGGCTGGAGGAAGCCTTCCTGCACTAAACCATCTTGAGCATAGTCTGATTGTGTTCTAGAATTGGAAGGAATCTTGAATGGGCCTCCAAAAACATTTCTTAAAAATGGGCTGTTGTAACTATAACCACTTGCTATATAGATTGTCCTTCCCTTTAGTCTTCACGCTCAACTAATCTACCCTTCAAATAACTGCCCACGGAGTCTTCAGCTCCATGGGTGCTCCCTGCCCTAGTGCTCTTAGCATGAGCTGTGAAGGCCTTATCTGGCTCCCTGCATCCCGTCCAGAGCTTACAGGAGTGGACGTTTTCATTTCATTTCATTCTGTTCTGTGCATCCTATTTTCCTCTCAACGTGACTCCTGAATGTGACATTTTGTTTCTCACCTCCATGAAGTCAGATGGATGGTGTCTAAGTCCTGGAAGGCCATTCTTCTAAAGCTCCCGACTTCTTTGAGGTTTACGTTGAAGGGATTTCCAGTGGCTCTTCCACTCCCCTCTCTCGGCTTTCTTTCACTGTGAGAATATAAGTTCCTTGAAGGCAGCAATTATTTATCTATTGCGTTTGATTTTTACCTTTGGCTTCTCACAGCATTCTTTCATATATCAGACAATAGTTATTGAATTTAAATATTTCATTAAAATGAATAAGAAGCCTTAGAAAATAAGATGTAAATGCTTTTTTTTAACCTTCAGTTGCTTAACTAGCCAGATATCAAACAACTTCATACAAGAACTGTTAGCACAAACACTTGCTACTATATACTGCACCCTTTTCTATTTTAGGTAATAAAAAAAAATAATAATTAAGCTGAATTACCTGTATTACATACAGATGCTGGTCTTTTGGTTTTTGTAAATTCTTTTCTGAAGTTCTCCATAATGTGATGGACTCTTGTACACCTGTGCTTCTTTTCTGTAGTGTATTCAGGGTCATTAGTATCTCAGTTAAATAAAGTGTGATTAAAAAGAAAAGCAAGGAAGGGGGTGGCTAGGTGGTACAGTGGATAGAGCACCAGCCCTAGAGTCAGGAGGACCTGAGTTCAAATCCAGCCTTAGACACTTAATTATTGCCTAGCTGTGTGGCCTTGGGTAACCCCATTTGCCTTGCAAAAACCTTTAAAAGAAAAAGCAAGAGATAAAAGGAGGTTTTTAAGGTAGTAGTCAACAATTCATACAACAAAAACCAAGGATTTCATGCAGTAGTCCTTAATAGGGCAAGTTGCCTCATCATCTAGTAAATTAAAACTCTATTGTGTTATTTGATAGTGTGTATTTAAGAATATTAAAATGTTTAGTTTTAATTTTGACATACTGATGAATTTGTAAGTTACAATGTATTCTCTTTGTTTTTGTTCTATAGAAAATGATGAAAGACAATAACCTGGTAAGACATCTGGATGCTTGTGAAACAATGGGAAACGCAACAGCCATTTGCTCAGATAAAACAGGGACCCTCACTATGAATAGAATGACAGTTGTCCAGGCTTATATAAATGAAAATCATTATAAAAAAGTTCCTGATCCTGATGCTATTCCAGAAAGCATTTTCTCCTATCTTGTAACTGGAATTTCTGTGAATTGTGCTTATACATCAAAAATATTGGTAAGACTTACTATGTCCATATATATCATGTACATGCCTGATATACATTTGTGTGAGTGCGTGCCTATATCATTCTTAAAAGTAAATCTTCAAACATGTATTATACCAGGCCTAATGATATCAGGAACATTTAATAGGATTAAAGTAGTAGAAGGGACCTTAGAAATCATTGAACCCTACTTAGTGGTAAATAAATGCTGCCATGAGAACTTTACAGAATTATCATATGTTTACTTAAAATCTTTCATTTGTCTTTTGACAAATGTTCTAATAAATCAGAAAATTCTTTCCATTATATGTACTGCCTATTTCTCCATCTTTATTCTTAATTTCATCTGCTAAAACAATTTTGTTTGATCAGTTTAATTTCTCATCAGTTTTTTCCTAAATAGCTTTATGTAAAGCTCAATTCTTAATTATCCAAAAATTAAAACTTTTTTTTAAGAAAATTCTATATCTAGACAGAAGTAATTTGTTTGAAATAAAAATACATTAAAAACTAGTTCCTTTATCATCTCCATAAACTGGCCCCTGTATTCAGTAAACCAAAAATAATAAACCTTCACAATGAGTCATTTAACTTAATAATGCAAAACACTGATTTACTTTTAAAATGTAAATTTTTCCATTTTATTTCTATATAAAAATGGAAGCAAAGTTACAAAAAGTGGGGATGATAGATGAAAGTGCAAAAATTGTATTCCACTTCCAGCCCTGACAGTTGGTAGCAGTTTCAGTTTCTAAAAATGAGACTAGAAGAGTAAAGTGGTACATTTTCTGTTGAATTGTTTTACTAAGTGGTATACCAAGTAAGATGCTTACCTTATGTATATTTAAATGAAAGGTATGAAATTATATAGTATTCAGTAGCAACTTTTATATTTCCCTGAACATTTGAGAAATTTTTTGACATAAATTTTTGATATTTTTTTTAAAAAAATAACCTTTTACTTTTTTTTTTTTCTTACAGCCACCAGAGATAGAAGGTGGATTACCACGTCATGTTGGCAATAAAACTGAATGTGCTCTGCTGGGACTTGTTTTGGATTTAAAACTAGATTATCAGGATGTAAGGAATGAAATCCCTGAAGAAGCTCTATACAAAGTCTACACATTCAACTCAGTTAGGAAATCTATGAGCACTGTCTTGAAAAATTCAGATGGAAGCTACAGACTATTCAGCAAGGGTGCCTCAGAGATCATTCTTAAAAAGTAAGATCAATTGCTGATTATGATGACATGATATAATGTGATATACTGTATAGGTTTTGTATTTCCACACTGGTTATTTGATGAGACACAAAACTTTACCTAGCTAGCTTTCTTTTCTGTCTGTAAATTTACTATGTTTTGTAAGGCTCGTACCAGAGATATCAAACATATGTCCCATAATAATCCAAAGAATGACCCAAACTAGATCAAAATTTAATAAATTTAATGCAAGAGAACACAGATAACATTACTGCATGGTTTTCTAAGTCCGTATATAGGCACAGAGATGTGCTGTTTATGTGAAGTTTAGTGGAACCTGTATGTATTTGAATTTGACACCTCTGGTTTGTATTTTACAAATGTTTGTATTTGTTTCTGATATGAAATGGAAGCGTTCAGCCAGCATGGCCTTGGTGATCTCTTCTTAGATAACCACATCTGAAATTCACTTTTTACCTAAGCTACTCTGAAGATGTGGCAACAGAATTTAAGACTGTTGAGAAGAGAGGTAAACCTGATTCATTATTATGGAAGAAACATCAGCCAGAGACTTGACCAGAAAAACCCCTGAGAAGGTGTCAAAGTTAGCAAACCTTATGTCTCTTTATTTCCTCTCTAAAATTTGAGATTTTTCTGTTCACATATGTCACAGAACTTGAGAAGACCTCCAAAGTCTTAAAGAAACATCTAAAGACAGAGTTGGAGAAGAGTAGGTTATGTGCACATGTGTATGTGTGTACACACACACACACACACACACACACTCCCTCCCTCCTGTTATCAATATTATTTGTTGATTGAAAAATCAGCAAAATGCAGTTTTCAAGACTTCCAGACAGGCATCTCTTGTGCATGTTGATATTCAAGCCATTGCACACCTATACCTAGTTTGTTACACCTTTCCTTAAGGGCCACTCCCTAAGTTTCCAAAATCCCAGTGGTTCAAAAGCCAGAAGATGTCTAATATTTAGGTGTAGATTTGACTCTGGACACAAGTCCTGGCTTTCTTACTGATGAGGTGAGAACCAGGTGACCCAAAACACTTTAAAGTTCAGAGGCAGAAGAGACTGAGGAAAGAGCAGGCCTGTTCTCCAGGAGGGGCCGGCCTGGAGGTGTTCCACTTGGCTCCATCCCACCTGGCTTTGCATGCCTCCTTCCTATTTTTTTGTCATCCTTTCACTGACTTTTCCCTGCCACCCTCAACCCCCCTCCCGCCCCCCAGATATCAAAGCACATGGTTTGGTAAAGGCCCCAGAGGGTATGACTAGCCCCTCAGTTAACAGGAATATTCATCCTCACCTGATAAAAAGAAAAAGGAATTGTGGGCCAATTCAGGTGAAATCTCACCTGGCCAAGTAATTCTCATCATCTTAGGTTCTTTTCCAAATGACATGAAAATGAATGAGCACTCCCTGTTTCAATACTGAGGAAAATAAAGCGCACTCTTATCTTATCATCCTTAGAAAATAAACTTCATGCATTTTCCACACATGTACAATGGTCAGTTTATTTTGCTTGACAATTCTTGATTCCCAGACTGTTACTTGGGGCATCTCGGGGGCACAATGGGTAGAGTTACCAGTCCTGGAGTCGGGCAGATTCATCTCCCTTGGTTCAAATCTGGCCTGTGACACTTACTGACTGTGAGACCTTGCTCAAGTTACTTAACCTTGTATGTCTCTGTTTCCTCTTCTGTAAAATGAACTAGAGAAGAAATGGCAAGGCACTCCAGTATCTGCCACAAAAAAAACTTCCAGTGGAATCACAAAGAATTGGACATGACTGAAAACAGCAATTAAACTAGGTTACAGTGAAGGGGGGGGGGCAGCATTAAGAAGTGTCAGTGATATAAACAGACTATCTCTTTTTTTAGGAAAGAAACTTTAGTAAGAAAGAAAAACCCTGACTTAAACTGCATTGCTTAGAGAGCCTTGCAGAATCCCAGGTCCCAGGATATTTCAAGCATGATTCAGTTGAATCCAGTTCCATAGAAGGATAAAATTACAGACCTAGAAGGAGGCCTTATGGTGAAGAAGTTGACACTCAGAGATCTTAAGGGATTTGTCCCAAGGTCACTCAGCTAGTTAATGATGTAAGACAGTCCTTACACTTTATTGAATTTACAAGATTTGGCTTTTATTTTTATTTATTTTGATCCTTTTACATTTCTTTGCAGATGCTTCAAAATCTTGAGTGCTAATGGTGAAGCAAAGGTGTTTAGACCAAGAGACCGTGATGATATTGTTAAAACTGTGATTGAACCAATGGCATCTGAAGGACTCAGAACGATCTGCCTTGCATTCAGAGATTTCCCAGCAGGAGAACCTGAACCAGATTGGGACAATGAAAATGATATTGTCACCGGCCTGACATGTATCGCTGTTGTAGGGATAGAAGATCCCGTGAGACCTGAGGTAGAGAATGCTTCTGTCAGTTTACTTCAGCTTCAGATTTAGGATAGCCTCATGGGGTCGGCGGGGGGAATAGAGAGAATAATTGAATGATCACTTTTTAAGTAAAAATTGGGGAGGAATAAATAATGCAAGCTATTATTTCTTTGAAATTAGGTAAAGGATGGTTTGGAAATTGTTAGTCAGAAGTTCCATCTTTTAAAGATGTTGATATGTTCTCAAAGTATGAGGCAGATTGCTTCTTTTTGAGGTAATTGATGATAGGCATTTCCTTTTTAACATCCTCAGATTAATTCATGTATTTCTGGGTTTTGTTCCATGGGTTATGAATACATATAGATACTATTGACTCTTTGCCCCTCCTATGCCAGTTATTTGTCAAAGAAAATCATTCTTACCTCCCCACCCAGACTAAAATGAGAACTAGTCAAGTTTTTCAGGTGGAGGTGACCTTTGTCTGCTCTGCCATTTACAGTGATGGTGTGCTGCTAACATGCTCTTCAAAGTAGGAGGAAATATTGAAGTTTACTTAAATTTATTTAGCATTTCAGAATGAAAGTTCTTTGGGGTTTTTTTTACAAAGTATATTTTTTAACATGAAAAGTTTTCTCCATGTGAACTCCCTGCTTTCCCATCTTAAAATATGAGAATTGGGTAAGTTAGTAGGTAAAAGGAGAGGATAGTCCCACTCTTCATAAATGAATATATTTGAAATTTTGTTTTTTTAATTCTAGAGTTGTGTCCTCCTTCCCTATCTGTCCTCCAACAGATTCTGAGTGGAGTTAATACCAATTCTATATTTTCTGAGGCAATATAAATTAATTATTTTGTCATATTTTTCTATTTTTTAGGTTATCAGGAAGGTGATATGCAACTAACCCCCCCCCCAAAAAAAAGTCATGTACTTTCAGAAGCTAAATTCAGATGACTTTAGTTGTCTGTTTTACTTTTTTTATTTGTATTACTATTTTATTCTACTTTGTTGATGTGGTTACTAGAATTTGAACACTGTTTTAAGATTAGCTCATATCACCATTCACTTCTGAGCTAGATTACAACCCAGGGAAAATCCCTGAGAGTCAATCTCATTCAAGTTTTAGATTTTATAAACCAGCCAAAATCAGGACTTTTTTTTCCTAGCCAGGATCTTGAAGAACTAATGATTCTGTATCATGAAACCAAAGATTTCTGTCGTGATTGATTTTAAATTCTCACTCTTTGAATGAGTGTTGTAGCAGCAGCGACTCTTTTTAAATGAGTAAATTTTTTGCTTTGAGAGCAGAGCATAGCATTGGTGCGTCCTGTGCATGTGTGAGCACTTGTGTGGACCTGCTATCTCGGGTGGACTCGGGTCTTCCCTGTTAAAGGTCTGGCCACATAGACACAGGTAATGATGAGGTTCTTCCATGCAAACCAGGTCCCAGATGCAATAAGGAAATGCCAGAGGGCTGGAATTACTGTGCGGATGGTCACTGGTGATAACATTAATACTGCTCGGGCTATTGCTTCTAAATGTGGTATTTTGCCTTCTGGGGAAGATTTCCTGTGCCTTGAAGGTAAAGAGTTCAACCGAAGAATAAGGAATGAAAAGGGAGAGGTAGGTTATTGAATTTCTTCACTGAATTTATTCTTAGTAATTTTCAACTAAGGAAATGATATTGAGCACATATTTGTTGCTACCTATGGACGGTACACTGTACCAGGTTCCAAAGGGATCAGAAAGATAAATGAGACATATGTCTTCCCCCTAACATCTTCATAATGTTATTATATTTTGCCTAACACTGGTACTCTAGCTTTAGTGAGACGGTCACCAGAAGGAGAAGTCTGGTACATCTTGTAGAGTCGGAGGAGAGCCATCATGGCAGAGGTGTTTGAGCTGGACAGGCAAAGGCATTTGGGATCTCAGCTAGACTGGGGGAGATGAGGAAGGAAGAAAAGGAATGAAACAAGACTAATTAAAGCCTCCTGGGACCAGGCTTCCAGAGATTGTGCTTTGATCAATATAATTGAAACTCTTGAAGCTAAGAAATGAAGTGATCCAGGCCATATTTTATTATTCAAGGAGTGGAATGGAAGGTGGATTGGAGGGTTGAAAAAATGGGAGCCAGGATGACCATTTATTAAATTGATATTGGCTAGTTTTAACCCTTATTAAATTTGCAGATTGAACAAGAACGCATAGACAAGATTTGGCCAAAGCTTCGAGTACTTGCTAGATCATCTCCCACAGACAAGCACACACTGGTTAAAGGTAATCAGGTTTTTCAATAAAAATGCTTAAGTATTTCTGAAATAGATTTTTTTATATACAATGTAAGTTGATTCTTTTCTGTAAAACTAACAGACTTAATTTTTTCCTTTGTCCAATTATAAACCAATTCTTTTTTCTTTTTTCTCTTTTTTTTGGATAAACAATGCTATTGTTGTTAATAATAATTTTTAATTATTCACTTTGCTCTTAAAATGTGTATTGTCTTTCTCACCTTTGGTTTGGATGATTTGGAATTTGTTTAGAATTTTGAGTTCCTGTTAATCAGATGACATAGAACATTTTGCTTTATGGACCAGAAGACAATTGCCTTCTGAAGAAAGTTTTAAAAGTACTCATTTTTGTTTCCTGTTAGGTATAATTGATAGCACTGTCTCAGAACAACGACAGGTTGTAGCTGTGACTGGGGATGGTACAAATGATGGCCCTGCGCTGAAGAAGGCAGATGTTGGCTTTGCTATGGTAGGAATTTAAAAGATGTTAATGTTGAAATGTAATATTGGTTGCCATGCTTTTTTTCGAATTAACAACCACTGATTTTTTTTTTTCTCCCCTTCCTCCACCTGGAAAATAGAAAAACAAAATCCTTGAAACAAATAAGTAGTTAGGCAGAATGCCCGTGTCCAAAAATGTGTCTCATCCTTCATTTTAATCATTTATATTCAGTTAACATATATCAAGCACCTGCTATATGCCAGGGGATACAAAGAAAGCCACACACACACACACACATATATACATACACACACACACATATACACACACACACACACACACACACACACACACACACACACACACACACACTCCCTGCTCTCCAGCAGCTCATAGTCTCGTGAGGGAGGTGCCATGCAAATAGTCGATAGAGGCCAAGATGATGACAGAGGGAGGGCACTGAGATTAAAGAGCACTGTCCTGAAAGCTTGCTTCCAGATGTCAGGATGTCTGCTAAGACTTAAAGAAAACCAGGAGGTGGAGAGGAGGGAGACGATTCCAGGCATGAGGCCAGCCGTGAAAATACCTGTAGGTGGGAGAGGGAGAGCGTCCTAGTCAAGGAACCACAAGGAACTAGGATTTCTGGATCCCAGAGCAGGTCGGGGGTGAAAGAAGGGCTAAAAAGAGGTAGGAAAGCCAAAAAGGAGTTGGTATTTGGTCCTGGAGGTGATAGGGAACCTCCGGAGCTATTGACTAGGGAGATGATATGAGACCTGCATTTTAGAAAGATGAGTGCAAGGCAAATCGGAGTGGAAAAAGGCTTGAGGCAAAGGTATCCACCAGCAACTGTGGGCATCACTTCTCTGAAGCGTTAACACTCTTCATCATCAGTCCTCCACAATCATGATTGATCCTTGTGTTATTGATCAGAGTTCTAATTTTTCATTGTTACCAGGTTGAATTTATCTCTTTCACATTCTGATAGTATTCCATTTTACTCATAGATCACAATTTGGTCAGTACCTCCCCAACTGATGAAGACTCTGAACTTCCCTTTCTTTGCCACCACAAAAAGAACTCTCATCAGTGTTTTTGTCCTCTTTTAATCCCCTGGGGCTATAGGCCTAGTTCTGCTGGATGTCAAAGATTTACCCCCACAGTTTGGTACCTTGGAGAACATAGTTCCCTTTTGCAAAGGCTGTTAGAATGCTTAGCTCCATAAGCAACATCAAAACTCACAAGTTGTTGTAAGAACAAAAAGGCGGGGTTAGCATGAGGCCTAAGAGGTTGGCTTCACAGCTGGAGCAGGAGGATGCAGAGGGAGATGACTTGGTGGAGGACACTTTTGTCTCATATGTTTGGGTGGGAAAGAGGGAGCCAGAACAATCTAAACAGAAGTTGAGGCAAAGCAGGCATTGCCCAGAATCTCAGGAGGTCAAGAGTGGGGGCCCGAATCTCCGGGCTCTGAAGAGCCGTCTTGTCCAACCGCTGGCAGGCTGTTCCTCCTAGCTTGGTCTCTGGAGTGATGTCTTGGTGGGGTGGTCACATTTAACTGGTGGGCCCAACTTAACCCAACACTTGGGGCTCTGCTGCTTTTCCTATTAGGGAATTGCCGGAACTGATGTAGCCAAAGAAGCCTCAGATATCATTCTCATAGATGACAACTTCACAAGCATCGTCAAAGCAGTCATGTGGGGAAGAAACGTCTATGACAGCATCTCAAAGTTCCTTCAGTTCCAGCTCACGGTCAATGTTGTGGCGGTGATTGTCGCCTTCACAGGAGCCTGTATTACGCAGGTAGGTGTCAAGGACAACTCCAGATGTTTTATTTTTTGTTGACTTTTTTCTTTTATAAAGAAAAAATCGCAGTAACCATGGTTTGATGCTGTGTGACTTTTCCTATATTGTAAATGCTGAAAAAATGACACATATTTCTGAGTTCCAGGATATTTCTGAATGTCTATGAGGAAACCTGTCTTTTTATAGGATTCACCACTAAAGGCTGTACAGATGCTATGGGTAAATCTCATCATGGACACACTGGCATCCCTGGCTCTGGCAACTGAACCACCTACTGAATCTCTCTTGCTTCGGAAACCTTATGGTAGAAATAAGCCTCTCATCTCTCGCACAATGATGAAAAATATCCTGGGTCAAGCAGTCTATCAACTTGTGGTGGTCTTTACCCTCTTGTTTGCCGGTAAGACACTGATCAGAGCTTTGGTTAATGAATTCTTATTCCAACCTAATATCTCTGATCCTTTTATTTTTAAAAATTTCTACAATTCCTGCTTTTCAGACAGACAGCAGGCACTTTTAAAATGTTAGCTTCTCACTGCCTCCCTTGAGGCCGAAGGATTATTTATTTCAGTAACTTGCACACATAACTTTAAATGCATTCAGTGTGTTTTATGTATAATTGCAAAATGCCAATTTTTGATTATTTCAGGGGAAAAATTTTTCGATATTGACAGTGGAAGAAATGCTCCTTTGCATGCTCCGCCTTCAGAACATTATACTATCGTGTTTAACACTTTCGTACTGATGCAATTGTTTAATGAGATCAATGCCCGAAAAATTCATGGTGAAAGAAATGTGTTTGAAGGGATCTTCAAAAATATCATCTTCTGTACAATTGTTCTGGGTACTTTTGTGATTCAGGTAGGTGATTATAAAGACAATTCCAAATTTTGTTATTGTATCAGAGATATTTGACTGGTAGACTTAACCTAGAGATGAGAGCCAAGTCTGTTTAAATTCTTCATTTGTATTGTATTGAATTCAAATTCTTCTTGCATTGAAAAACTAGATTAGGGTTGAAATTCCACTTTTTTAAAAAGAGAATCAGATTTTTTTTTAAAGTTGTCAGTACATTTTGCATTTTGAAATGTCATTATCAAAGCAAGTCTTTTTAAGAAATGGGAAATGTATCAGTAGAAAAAAATAGAAACCATTTTTTTTAGAGGAAATGCGTAGATTACCAAAATGTCAGATGACTTTGTATGTAAGGGATACCATTTACTGATATAGATGATGTATGTCTTCGTGTAGCAATTGGCCCTGTGGCATTTTTTGACAAATGATCTGACACCAAGACAGATATTAAGTGAATTGGGCATGATCACACAAGAAGTCAGTGAACACAGTAAGATTGAGAGTTTAAAAGTGAGCCTTTTCAGCAGTCGAATGCGTACTCTCAGTGATTGCCAGTAATACTAAGTAAATGAAAATAAAGATTTTAAAATTTTTGGCTGTTGATATGTCATTTACTTTTTACTCTGGGCACTGGAAAATACCTTTTAGATATCTGTAGTCACTATTAATTTGGGCATGTAGCAATCATCATGGAGGAGATTCCACTTTTCAAAACCATTTCCGTGAAAATATTTTCCTTACAAGTTTTGGCAAAATCCAGGCCCACATCATCATAAAATTGAACTTAAGCTTCTTGACATAACAAAAATTTTGTACTAAAGTTTGTTAAGCTTTGTTTTTTTTTTTTTAATTTGTTTTTCTCCTAAGACCCATGAGATTCAAATGTATATCTGTGGCATTAAAGAAACATTACAGTGTATAATGCATAAAAAAATGCTTCCCCCCCCCCCAAACAACTTCACTGAGTCATTTTTTTAAAATGAGGTTCCTGTCTTCTGGTTCTAATCAGCTTGGAATAAGAAAGCCCCATGTTGGTGGCAGTTGTGGTTCAGTAGGTAGACTCTGGGATGGAACCAGATGGCCTAGTTTCAGTCTCTCTGCTTGCCTTGCCACCTGGAAGCCACCTGACTTTTGGTGAGACATTTGGCTGCTCTGAGCCTCAGTTTCCTCAGCTATAAAATGAGGAAGAAAACCCTTGCACTCCTCACCTCCCTTGATTTTAGGTGAGCTTTTTGTCATTTGGATGCTGCTTCCCTGCCTTCCTGGGGGCACCCGGGAGGGTCCTCTGAGATGGTACTGAGTCTCAGGTACTTTGGAACCCCAGGGAGCCTCCATCAGCCCTTCCACAATGAAGAGTCCTTTGGACATATTCTAACATTTCAGTGGGAGCTATTTGTGAATGAGAATCTATAAAAATAATGTCTTAATCTTCTTTTCTTACATAATTAAAAATATAGTGTTGTTTAAAGCACAGCAAAAGTAAGAAAAAGTTGTTTAGGATTTCATTTTGTTGTATACATCAATGCAGTCTTAATTAATAGGAATTAAGTTTTCATTTCTTTTTAAATATTTAAAATTAGCATGTAACTACTTATTCTTCTTTAGAAAGATTTTTAAAGTTTTTGGTTTTTGTTTCTTTGTTTTTTCACTTTGAAATTACAAAATGATCAATGATACTTTTTTAAAATACTATAGAAGAAAAACAATTATTTTTCTTAAATAGTAAATATTCCTTTAAGAAGAGAACTGTTTTTACTAAATGAATTTACTCTGATTGCTCCCCCAGATAATAATTGTGCAGTTTGGTGGAAAACCTTTCAGTTGTTCAAAACTTTCATTAGCCCAGTGGCTGTGGTCAGTATTCCTAGGAATGGGAACATTACTCTGGGGCCAGGTAAAAATCTCACTTTTATTTGTGTAAGACTTAAAGACACTTCACTTTTTTTTTTTTTTTTTTGCTAGTGTTTTGTTTTCTTCTTTTGCTTTTTAAATAAACTCGGTCTACTGCTTGACTCCAGGGAAGTATCATTCTGGTCATCGGTTCACAAAGATTTCAGGTCTGCCTATGGAGGGACTTAGACCCGAGTCCATTGGTTCAGGAAACTGCAGGGGACAAGATACCCTCTGCCAGGGCAGGGTGGCCTATTGTCCGCCTGCACTTCTAGAGGAGAGAGAGGTGGTGATTCACCAAGGACCAGCTCGGGTCCAAGGCTGGCCATAGTACTGCATCAACTGGTTGAGGTTTTTATAACTTTCAGGGCTTCTCTTCTGAGAAGCTTAAAAGCAATTGATGGGATTGAAAATCATTGAAGATGATTGCTAAATTTCAATGATGATTTTTTTTTCTATTCATTTACAGAAGTAGTAATGAGTACAGAATTAATGTTGAAGTCCTCTCTAGTCTGGGGAAACCAAAAAAGAAATGCCAGACCATGCTAAACTTTTCAGTGTGTTTCTGTTATTTCATTGCTTGTCATTTTTTCCCCCAAGGGCAAAGGTGAAAATGTTCTTTGTAATTGATATTCGTTCTTAATGTTTAATCAGTATCATATTTTTCAACATAAATGTGATGTAAGAATTATATTACTATGTTCAAGTTGAGGTAGCATGAGCATTCTTGCACCGCTTTACCTGCCCACCACCACCAGCGTTTATGGCTTAGCTCACTTCCCTTTTTTTTTCAGAGGCTTTCAACATAAGCATACAAGCCTACATAATTGCCTATTGTGTGCATGAAATAATTTCTAGTCATGGTTTACCCTTTTTGAGTAACTTCAAAAATCTATTTTCAGATAACCTCTTAAGTTGGAACGAAATTTCCTTAAGTTTTCCTTTTTTTGCTTTGGATCACCATCCTGAAAGTTCACCTCAAGCCCTCTCCATACATTGCCAAGCCATGGTCATCTTCCAAAGAACCTTCCTCTGACCTTCCCAGGTTATTGAGGGAGTTCCAGTTACCTTACCATATCAAGAATTCCACATCTGCTTTGAGGTGTGGAGGGGCAGCTGTTGTGTATTCAATGCTATTTCAAGTCTTCGATTCGATCCTATAATTTAGTGTTTACAAGTCAGTTTAGACCTTTTAGTTACATATTTTCTAGTGATATGATTTTCTTTTTCTGTTGGAAGAGTTTATATGTATAATTTTTTTTTACCTACAGCAAAGAGGACTATCACCAAGTTTGTATTTTATTTGAAACAAAATATGTCATAGTATGTTTGTAAAGCTTGGAACCAGGCTAAATTGCTTAGTTAAGTAAAATATTAAACATGTAGCCATATTTCTTTCCATGTAGGAAAAGATAGTAAATATTTATGATTAATGATAAACTTATAACTTGATTGATGGGATCCTACTAAGATCCTAGTAAGAGCTCCTAATCTGATCTTTTTAAAAGCATCTCCTATGTAAAATTGACCTGTTTAAATCTGTACTTGAGTTATTCTTAGAGCTCTTCCCCCTACTTCATAGCTAATTTCGACAGTCCCAACTAGCCGTTTAAAATTCCTTAAAGAAGCTGGTCATGGAACACAGAAAGAAGAAATACCTGAGGAAGAATTAGCCGAAGATGTTGAAGAGATCGACCACGCTGAGCGAGAGTTACGCCGAGGACAGATCTTGTGGTTTAGGGGTCTGAACCGAATCCAAACTCAGGTATGGGCGGAGGGAGAGCTGGGGCTGCCAGGGAGATCCAGGGCTGATCTAGCTGGGGGTGGGGGGAGGTAGAAGGTGTCCTCGAGGCCCCCGCCCTTCCCCAGCCGGGGTCCTGGGGCCTCGGAGACCTCCTTGGTGGTGTGCGGTGGGTCTCCTCCCGCTCCTCTTTCTTCCTCTTCTCTCTCCTCTTGCCTAAACCTGCTCTCTGAGAAGTGCCTTTTCTTGACCTTTGATGTGTTGTGGACGGACGGTCCTTGCTCTTGTTCTCTCTCTCTCTTGCTGAGCCCGCTGTCACGATCTCTGATTCCTTGCAGATGGATGTAGTCAATGCTTTCCAGAGCGGAAGTACCCTTCAGGGGGCGCTAAGGCGGCAACCCTCCATCGCCAGCCAGCACCATGATGTAACCAATATTTCTACCCCTACACATGTAGTGTTTTCCTCTACTACCGCTTCTACTACTGTGGGGTGTGAGTGTGTGTTCCTAAGTGCATGAATTAACATTTCCTCTTCACACACCTGACCTTTCTCATTTTCTCCTTGATGTGTAGACTCACTGTTCAGGCCTCTCATAAGCTTTTTTTTCATCAAGTGGTTTGAGACCTCAAGGCTTTTGTTTTGTTTTGTTTGTTTTTGGCAGGGGGCAAGTTGAACATTTTTTGGCAACTTAGATATGAGATAAAACAATGACATCCAAATCTAAGACTGGTACAAAACCTATGAGTTTCCCTATGTGCTGAGCTGTGCTTTATCCACATAGGGAATCATCTGAGGGTATGGAGCTAGTCAGACTGCTATAAATGTTTGAGTATATGCCTTTAAACATGTTTCTACTGCACTGTTCCCAAAAGCCTGCACATTGTTCCCACTGTTCCAAGAAAGAGCATTTTTAAAACTGAAAATGCATGGGATCTTTTTTATTTTTTAAGCTGCTCGGTTTGAGGACTGGGGCCCTGAGCAAGCAGCAATTTTAGAGAACTGGTTGCCTGCGAGTGGCTTCTGAAGCTATTCTCATTGGCTCTGTTTGAGATGCTGTTAATGTGTCCCTAAACTTCTGAACTCTGTGGTATCGATATGTTTATTTGAATGATCTTATTTTCAAGTCATTTCAAATGATCCAACAGACTAGTTCATTTACTTATTCCACTAAGGTTAAAATTTTCTGGACTGTTCACTGACAGTACATTTCTGTCATCTTCATTTCTTGAGACTTATTAACAGGTGTATTTTTCCCCCCTCCAGGGTTTCAGAAAGTAACAAACTCTAAAAAGTCTTGGGATTTAATTGTTTCACCTTTACAGTGAATTCCTGCTATCCAGATTTCATGGAGGCTCTTCCCCAGGATATTTCACAAATATTTAGACCCTTCCTCACTCACAACTCTCCCTCCCCCAGGGAAGTTGTGGACTTCTGACGGGTTCAGCTCCATCTGGGGCAGAAATCTTGTCCATGGCCTGGAAGCACTAAGAGACCCGGGGAGGTAAAAAGTGATGAGGAGTTGAAGGAGAGGATACAGCCCTACCCGCTGGCAGAGCTCTCAGGAGTAGAGGAGGACTTGGGCTTGCTTGTGCGTGATTCTTACTCAGAACGTTTCTCCTAGGTTGTCTCTTTGCAGGATCATACTGGTTCCCCGCCCCCCCCCCCCCCCCCCCCCCAGTTACTATGAAGTGAAATGAGATTCAAGAACTACCTCAGTCACATAGACAGTAAGACCCAGGATCCAAAGCTAAGCCCCCAGACCCACTTTGCTCTATGTCAGACTGCAGGGACTCTGTCAGGTCTTCTGTCCTTCTCTTGGGAAGAGATTCCGTGGAAATGACTCTCTGTTCTGTGACAAGAAAATACCTTTGACTTCCATGATTTGGGAGTTTTGTGAAGATTGACCTTCTCAATGCATATAGTGATAACTGTGTAACTTCTAATGCTGCATATATGTAAAATTTTATAGCGACAAAGCTTTTCTACATTTTTTCCCCTTTGAATCCATCTTATTCTTGCAAATAGTCTTAGTGGTGTTGTGACTTTACTCAGTGTCCTCAGCAGTACCTTCAGCTGCAAGCCTAGCACATCTCTTCCAATACTGATGCCTTCTTGCTTTTTTCTTCAGTGCCTATCATTCATTGTTCTTATTCAGTTTATTTTTTATATTCTTTCAGAAAAACAAAATCAAGGACTGGAATTTTCATCCAGTCAAGCAAAATAGAGCTTCTCTAGATTGCTAGATCTCAAATATTTCATTGTAAGAATTCTAGATCCCATTCAGTGAGTTTTATAAATAAGCTTCTATTTGACATTTATATGGCATGGAAATATAGGTAAAGTAGTTGGTGTCCACTTTGGCCACTAAGATGGGAGAGAAGCCTCTGGTTTTTGCACACCCACACACCAGCTCTTTTTTGTGATAGGTGACATCACCTTGTACCAGTGCATTATCACAGCCCTGGAGCAGTTCTAAAATTTCTCTAGGTGACCAGTAAGCCAACTCGTGTGTGCTTTTTAAATTTCCATCTCAGATCTTCTATTAAGAACGATCATCAGACTAGAAAGAGCCAAGCATAAAAAGTGAGGGAGCATGGAAGCCCAAGGTAGATGAGGAAGTAGTAAAGAACTGCTTCATGGGAATCCATTTCAAAGGTCCCATGAGTTATGTTTCATGGCCTGGAAAAGGGCTTGCTTAGATTGCTCACCTGCTTGAGTAATTCTGTGGAAAAATTATGGAAACCAGAAAGTTCTCACAAGACTAGAGATGGGCAGATGCACCTTTATAAGGAGTGGAAAAAGAAGGGCAAGGACAGAAACTGGACCACTGACTGACTTGACATGAGTAGAAATTCTTTTTTTTTTTTTTTTGTATTTTTCTTTTTTTTAGGTTTTTGCAAGGCAATGGGGTTAAAGTGGCTTGCCCAAGGCCACACAGCTAAGTAATTAATAATTGTCTGAGGCCGGATTTGAACTCAGGTACTCCTGACTCCAGGGCCGGTGTTCTATCCACTGCACCGCTTAGCTGCCCCCTTGAGTCAAAATTCTAACAGTGATCTCTCAGCACTTAGTGAAGCAGTAACCAGTGGGAGTTTGTACAAGTTTACCAAAGATTCAAACTAACTTTGTTTTTTTTAATAGGGTTGCTAAATAAGGAGACCAAGACAATGCTCTGAACACCTCTAGGTGTTAGCATCAGATTTGTCTTTTATGATTAAATAGGGACTAAGTAACTGTAATTCGCTTCAATTCATGCCTGATTGAGTGACCGTATTCATAAATTATAGATCATCATTAGATTCATAACTGGCCACCGGACCCTATTTTGTTTATCCATTTGGACCCTATTTTGTTTATCCATTTTACCTGTGACTCAAAGAGCCTTGCTTTGCTGATGTCACAGAGATGAGAGAGATATCTAATATACTTTATGACAAAATTAAAATCCAAAATGATCTTGGCAGGCTGGAAAAATAGACCCCAAACCAACAAGACAAAATTGAATAGAGATCTGTGTAGATGCAAGGGGCCTGGTCTAACTGTTAGCCCAGTTGGTAAAAATTTAAATTTTTGTTGTCTCCATGACATGTGAAGCAAGGCTTTCATATGAATTCCTATTCAGGAACCCTTCACTAAAGATCCTTCTCTTGGCTTTTGGGCTAAGGCTTCTGGTTTATCAAGGGCTCAGCTCTGGCAGGGCCTCACCAGCTGGATAAGACCAGCAGAGTGCAGTTTGGAGAATCTCAGCACCAAAATTCTGGCTGTTGGGTGATTCATGGATGGATCTAAAAGTAAAAAGTAGTGACCAAGTGAAAGGCACCAATGATTGGATCTAAAAGTAAAAAGTAGTGACCAGGTGAAAGGCACCAATGATTGGATCTAAAAGTAAAAAGTAGTGACCAGGTGAAAGGTACCAATGATTGGGCTATCCTTGGTTGCTTTTTGTGACCTTTGGAGAAAAAACAAAGTATTATAATCACTTCTGTTCTGGTAAGCACAACCTCCAAGTGAATTCCATTGACTTTGGTCATGAGATTGGAAAATGTTCCCATAGGAAAAAAAATCTCATAAGACTGAAGTTTTCATAACTTTTGATGGTGATATGATTAGGGTAAATGACCTGACCTATGACACTCATTTAAACATATTATTTCCTCCACTGCCTTGTTAGAATTTTCAGTCCGTAGGCATGCCTTTCCTCCTTGGGAGTTCTTAGCCCTCTTCTCTGGCAGCTGTTAATTCCTGATGAATACTTGGCCACACTGCCACATGTTCCATTTCACCACAAAATCCCCTCCTTCAAGGCATCAGCAAGGGTCTATAAAAGCAATGCCTTTCTGTAAATTAAGTGGGCATTTAAAAAGGGGAAATTTAAGCAAATTCTAGGAGTTTCTACTCCCTGGAAGTACTCTGAATATAGACAAAGACCAATACATTGAAAGCTTTCCTTATAAATAACGTTAAATATGTAAATCTATCCTTTTGCCTTCTATTTTTATGCTTTACTAGAAGATGTTTGGTTCCCCCCCCCATTTTCTTTGCATAAATATTCTTAATAATTATGATAGCTATACTATAGTACCTGCTCTTTGCCAGGCAGTGTGCATTGCATCCTGTAGCTTTACCTAGAGCGCAGGATGCAAACCACCCAGACTGGGAGTTGGGAGAAAGGGCCGAGTGTGGAGTTTCAGAACCTCCACCAGTCCTCCCCTTGACTGGAAACTGAAGCTGAGGGTGCTGCCCAAGGGGCACTGCTTGTACTTGATCAAACGTTAGGACCCTGGACCAGATAGGTTTGTAAGGATTATTATCCTTACTTATTCAGGAAGCAAATTATTGCATGCACAAGAGTGTTTGGTGCCTCAGTTAGCGGAAATAATACATTCATATCAGCCAGAAAATAATCTTAAAGCTGTAAACACAAATAGGAATTGACCATATTGTATTTTTATTGCTGGGACTACATGAAATATTGTACCTATTCACAATTAACAAAATGGTACCTAATTTGGGATTTATTAGAAAAGACTTTTGGAGAGGAGAATTTTGAGCCATAGGAAAAGATTGAGATTGTTTTTGTTTAAAAGGTAATGAAGAATTAAATGTTTGAAAATTTGTCTTTCATTGAAAGTCACTCAGACTTGGCTAAGAAGATGGTCTAACTCTTTTCATGTTAGAATCTACTTTAATTCATCCTTCTCAGAAAACTTTGTGTAATAATGCTGCTAAATTTGTCAGTTTTGGGCATAGCTTTCTATCTTTGGGGTTCAGTGAAAGAATTGATAGAAAAGTTTGCATATGTAGTGTTCTTAAAGAAATGAGAATTTGTGCTAGAGGAAATCACAATGCATGTTCATCTTTTTCTCTCCTCTGGAATATAGTTTGATGTTTAGGATGTGTTTTTTAATATTCAAACTCATTAGGGAAATTGGCATATACTCAAATATTTATATCTGTTAATGTGGCATATTTTGCATAATTTGAAGGGATTTGTTTTGGGGTTTTTTTTTTAATTAAGGGCATAGAGGACTAGGTGTCAATTCATTGTTGCATTCGGCTTATATCTGCTTGGCTTTTTCATAGTTGGTGCCCCCCCAATTCCTAGCATGATAAATAGTAACCCTTTGTGCTTGAGTTTGTTCAGCATTTTCTGATTGGTTTCCAATAAACATTGTAATTAAAATGGGCTAAGCTTATGTATAGTTAAGTTTTTGTTGTGCTTTTTTTTACATTTTTTTCAAATGGCTTCATTTTGACATTGACTTTTAAAGTCTCAGCCATTGACCAATGATGTGATTATTTTAACACAACTTTAAACTCTAGACATCTTGATTGTTAAGAGTGTGTAGTTTTGTCGTTCTTTGCAGTGTCTTACTAAAATGTTTGGTTTTTTTACAGTGTTATTGCAAGTCCCACTGCACATTACATGCCAATATGACTCACTCATACCTTGCTGTTTGTGGATTCAGACTCATAAATAAGCCATTTTCAGTGGCCCCCGTCTGTAAGCTTCTAATACTGTGCTCTCCTTGCTCTCCTCGCAGATTCGAGTGGTGAATGCATTTCGTAGTTCTTTATATGAAGGGCTAGAAAAAACGGAGTCACGAAGGTCCATTCACAACTTTATGACGCATCCTGAGTTTAGGATAGAGGACTCCGAGCCTCACATTCCCCTTATTGATGACACTGATACTGAAGACAATCCCCCCACAAAGCGTAACTCGAGTCCTCCACCCTCTTCTAACAAAAATAATAATGCCGTGGACAGCGGAATTCATCTTAAAACCGAAATGAACAAGTCTGCTACCTCTTCATCCCCAGGAAGCCCACTACATAGCCTGGAAACATCACTCTGATCGTAAGCTGAATGTTAACACACTAGCTGCATTGTAAAGAAACCAATCGAAACTGGGTCTTTTCACACATTGTGATGGACAAGATAGAATTCTTGTCTTGGACTTCAACAGAAGACATAACTTGTACGAATGTAGATTTATTTTTTTAAAACAAAAAAGCTTTCCGCCAGACTTTGAGGGTGCTTTTTGGGGGGTGGGGAGTAATGAACTCTGACTGATAAACCAGTAACTCGGCATAAGTGACCTGTGGATCATCGAGCGTACTTCCGAATGGTCCTGAATGGTGTGTTTAGCAAAGCTTTAGTTTCTCTTAATCCTTGAAGGGGGTGAGGGAGGAGGAAAGCTGAGAAAGACAATGAAGGCCTGGATCATTGAATTGATACTTTAATTTCTGCTGTTGGCTGTTAATAATTTGGATTATTTATGTTTATAAATGATACAGATCTGTTTACAAGGTTTGTAGATACTTTTATTGTTCCTGTTCATAGATGGGAAGCTTCCTTATAACTGATGCAGAGAAAATTAGTCCTTCAAATACTGCTGTATTTTCAGGAAAAAGGGTGTTTCTATTGAAACTGTACTAAATTTTTGCCTACAATTTACCTTGTTAAATATTGTAGATAAATTGCTAATACTGATAGCCAAATAGATAACACTAATGCTTTGTGAAAACATGAGCAGCGGTGTCCTAATGAAGTTATGGCCTCTGTCCTAATTAGTTTCTTAAATACATTTACTACTTAATGGTTTTGAAAACAACTGTTTAATTTTTAAAAATTTTGAAAAACTTGTTAAATAACTTTTTGTTCAGAATTTAGTAGATTGTTTAATGCGGGACATCAGTTACGTAATGAAAGGTGCTTGAAATGCTTTTGTTATTTCAGGCAAATTGAATTAAATCAAAATACAACAAAACCTTAGTCCTTTTTTGTTTTTGTCTAAACCTGTTAGTTTAGTGATGTCTTGGTGAACTGTGAGTGAACTGTGTTGATTTTTCTAATAAATCTTAAGAAACCTTCATACGGCATGAGGGCTGTTGGCATTTTGAAAAAAAAAAGGTTAGTAGTAGCAGCATACATGTTTTCCTTTTGTTTTTGAAACCTGTTTGTAAACATAAATAAACACGCCCTTTTATTAAATAAATATGTAGCAATGTTTTCTTATAAAATTTTCAGCTTTTTTAACCACAACAATTGTGAAAAGTTGGAACCTCAGAGTGGGATTCATTATCTCATTGACCTGATGTCACTCTGGTAACCGTCAGCAGCCCTTATGAGTGCTTAGGTGGTGGGCGCACGCCAGGGTCTGAGGAAGGAGAGGGGCCAGATGCCATCATTTGAAAACTCATGTTACCTAAAATCAGCTCATGTTTGGTTTGCCATCTCCTTTGTTACGTTCATTATCAGCTTTAGGTGGACAGACAGTGAGGCTAGTACAAGACCAGATGATCCAGTGGACATTTCTTCTCTTGGGTCTGCGCTCCTTTGCCTGCCTAGAAGTTCTTTTTTGGCCGAGGTGCTTCTCTCTGCCCCACTCGACCAGCCCCCTGCCCCTCCCCACTCCTCATCTTGTCTCCCCCATCTGTGAGCCAGGCTTGGCACTCAGGGCAGAGCTGTCCCCAGAGCATTGTCAGCTGCCATCGTTTGCAGGAACAGCCACCTCCGATGGCTAGCTCCGCTTTCTGGTGCTCGTGATTTGGAGGACGACCCAGGGGTAGGACTTGGGCTTCATTCAGCCGGGGTCATCACCCACCTCGGGTCCTGGAAATCCGGTGACTCTGCCGCCTCGCTGCGCTGCCCTCAGGATGTTCTACCAATACCTGTATCAAAGGCAGGACGAGGCTGCAGGCTCTGGTAGAAAGAGCCCGGCTTTGGCTTTGTAATCAGGAGAGCCGAGCTCTCTGCCGTTAACTTCCCCTCTTATCTAGAAAGCAAGGCGAAGAATTAGAATAGATGATCTCTAGTCCCTTCTGGCTCAAATACTTATTACTGAAGGCTTCAAGCCTCGGAAACAAGACAAAAAGGGAAAAATAGTTGCTGTGTTTTATTTTGAAGATGGTATCTGAAGTTCCACAGGCTTAGCAATGCATTTGCATCTGAGGATGGTTTGTGTTCATCTCCCATGCAAAATATTCAGATATTTTTAATTTGAGGCAATAGCCTTTCTTCCTAACCAGGCTTAGGACAACTGTGTCCCAGTAGTGAGTCCTTTCCTGTTGTTCTACTCTCTTTGACTCTCTGTTTTTGGCTGGCATGGGGACTAGTGAAAGATGTAAAACCTAGAACTGAGAACAATACCAGAAACTCAACTGTTTATTTCATCCTCCAACCCCTTCCCCCAAATCATGAATTTTGCATGCTAAATATTTCTGATTATTCCTATCTATTTTTTAATTTTCTCATGCATTTCCTAGTATTTGTGTGGAAGCTAGGTAAAAGGGGGGAAACATGACAAGCATGAGTCACAGCCATCTTTACTAATGTCTGATATGGTAATTTTCGTGACACATTAATGCTCAATTAAGAAATGGCAATTGTTTCTAAGCATAAATGCATTATTTCTATTAACTCTCATTGTTTTTTTTTTGATATGTACAAGCCAACCAAAATAATCATGATGATGTTAAATTTTTTTTTTTTTAACGATGCTTGCCATCTATTTCTGCCACTTGAGCCTTTTGGTTTTTACCTCTTTGTAAAAGTTGTCAATCCATTTTAATTTCATAAATATGCTATCTTTGTGAATGGCGACTAACCTTTTTAAATGTTAGGATTTATATATCAAATTTTGAAGTCAAACAATTTTCCTGCTGAAATAAATCTTCAGGTTTTTTTAATCAGCCATATGAAAATCCATGGGCTCATAGCATTTCACGGTAGTGAAACCACAATAGCCAGGTTACAGTATTAGTATACCTTCCATCACCCACACTATCCTCAGCCCTGGGTAGCACAGTTCCACTCTCCTTGCTACTACAGAACCTGAGTTTTAGTGTTTAGTATTATTACAAGCGTGAAAGAATATATTTTTCTCATTTAATAATGCTGATAGGTTATAAAATTCATCGACAGTCATTAACTGGTCTTTCTGTAAAAATTGAACAAATTTGCCTTTTAAGCTCTGTTTATATGCATAATTTGCCTAACTATCAGCTTTGTGGAAATAATGTTTTATGTTCATAATTCTTAAGTGGACTCAAATTTGCACATGATGTATATTATGTAAATCTGGGGGGGTTTCTGAATATATGCACGAAGCAGAAATTGATCCTAAAGCTGTTTCCGACTGCCCTTGTTGTCTGAGGGAAAGAGCACTCGATTTGGATCCAGAAGGCCTGGGTTTGAATCCCACCTCTTGTCATGGGCTGCCATGTCTCCGGGCACGTCATTCAAGTTCTCTCTTCCTCAGTTTCCTCATCTGTATATGGAGATCATACTATCTGCCCTGCCTCCCTCCACAGGGTTGCTGTGAGGCTAAAACAAGTTCTTCTGTAAACTGCTTTATAAATCACAAAATTATAAAAATACCAGCTGCTCTTCTAATCATCCTAATAAGATATTTTTCTATTCTGTCCAGTCAGGATTTGTATGTACATTTCACATGATTCATTTTGAATTAAAAATAAAAATTTCTTTTGGAGATCTTACCAGAATTTAAAAAAATGAGGATTTAAAAAAAATGATTGTTATATCATGGCAACGTGTTTTATTTATTACATATTGTGTACTGTAGTTATATTGTAAATTGCCTTTTGCCTTTCTGTTTCTCTTCCCTAAGCGCTAAAGGCCAGGTGGCATCTTGGCATCAATGAATGGGCCATTGCAATTTATTTTGATGGCTGTGTTGTATGTATTTATGGATTGCAGAATAAGATGTTTACCAAGTATATATAAGAGTAATCTCACAATCTTAACTTCCAAATATCTTGCCAAGGATGTATCCAACTTGCTATTAGAATGAGCCTGGTTAAAAATAAATTTTTTTTAAAAAGGTCTCCTGCTAGTTTAGTTTCCTTTTTACTATTATTTTGAAAAATTCCGGAATAAGCAAGATAATTTTCATTTATGTGTATGTACAGATCCACACACACACACGTGTGTGTGTATAGATAAAGATATATAGATATATTCAACTTTTAAAAGAAATGTTCTTTTCTAAAGGTTGCTTACTTCACTCCCTTTTTAATAATTTCTTCTGCCAAGCCTTCTGTCCTGTTAAAGACTTTGGTGTCCCCATTTGGTGAAGGAGAAACGACTCTGCTTACTTAATAATTTCAAGGCTACACAAACATACAGGTGTATCTTCTTACTTTCTATTAGCACAAATCTGAGATACCAACATAGGGTAAATAGAAAGTCTGGGTCCACAAAGAAGAACTTAGATTCTAACAAACAGAAGAAGGCAGTGCCTCTGAGGAAGCAGGGAAGGGAGGGAAGGGTATTGCCCAAGAGAGGGATGAGTGGAGTCATTTGGAAATTTGACATAACACTTTGCAGGAGGGTGACTGGTTCCAAAGACAAGAGAGGCAGCCTAGCTTAGTGGATAGTTCACCTCCACCACAGGAGGACCTGGGTTAAAGTCCTGTCTGATGTATGCTGGCTGTGTGACCTTGGACAAATCACTCAGGATCTAAAGGTGCCATCCTGCCATGGAAGTTTGATATAGCAATAAATTCACAAGTCTAGGCCCTGTCCCTGACTCTTCAGAACTGGGAGAAAGAAGAGTGGTTTGTACAACCGGCAAAAAGGAAGTTTGCTTAGGACCCCACCTGATAAAATGATGGCACATTAATCTTGAAATTATTGATTTAAGCTTGCTATCAAATTCTGAAGGAGAATATTGATATCCTATTTAAAGAGTACCTTACAGCTGGGTTCTTCACCTTTGAAGTTATTGGGTAATATTCATTTAATGGATTTTTGTGCACTGAACTTTTTGTCCAATTGAGATTTTTTTTTTTTGTCAATTTAGTAATGTTTTCCTTAATTCAAATTCTGGGTGCTTTATAATTATTTTAATTGAAGGGACTGACTTGTACATAATTTTTCAAATTATCCATTTGAGAGAATGAACAATCACAGCCATCATTTGGGACTATTGTTTAAACAACGTTCATGTTAGCATTTGTAGTTTGTCAATTATCATGCTTGTTATAGAATATGGAAATTAGATATTTAAAACTTAATGTTTTCCAGAGCTCCAAGTTACATTTTTGTTCAAGTGAGTAGTGTTTTGAAGTCAATTTTTTTTTTATTTACAGAACTACTTAAAAGCAAGCAATTTCTCTGGATTATAGACAAATGAAGAGGTAATTACATTTGAAATGATTGATAGGACAGAGTCATTTCTAAGTTAACATTGAGGACTATATGGAGATCATAATATCTGGCCATACAAACATGAATAATTATTAGATGACAATATGTGGGTGGAAAAGACCTCTTATCGTTGGGAAATGTTTCTCATCCTCTTGAAGACTTCCAGGAAACACCTGAAATGGCTACAATCTGGATTTAGGTTGGCTCTTCTTGGACACCAGTCATGAGTATAAGGGCAATTTCCCCAGCCTTCATCATCCTTGAAGTTTCTGCATCATTTGAAAGTTGTTCCTTTCTTATCTCCTCCCTCCATTTCAGAGACATGGCTCTCTTCGTTCTCTTAGGTCAACCACAACAAATCCTCCTTCCTGGGTTCATCTCCCTCTTTGAAGATGATGTCTTTCCTAAGTCTCCAACTCTTGATGTCGGTCTGGCTGCTAAATGATGATGTGCCAAAAACTGAACTTGAGACTGGACCTTCCTCTGTCTCCTCTACTTTGTTCACAAGGCACTTCACCCCAGGTTCAGCCACCAAGCCCTCTCTCCCATTTCCCAGCATCCGATTGGTCAGTGGTAGCTGCAGAATATTTCATTTATAGTTAGTTATCACCCCTCAGATGAACTCCAAACCTGAAGACCCTGCCTGCATCATTCCACCTCCTTCACAGAAAGAGTGTCCCTGTATTTGAGCTTTTCCAGGGCATGAGTTTTTAAGTAAGAAACTCAAAAAAGTTTTACTGGTTCCTTCTCAACATACCATTTAAGGCCCTCCTTTCTAACCTTTGACTGTTCCCTTTTGCAAATGCTACGTCCCGAAACGGACTTGGGAGCCCCACAAGGTCAGAACCAGGATGGTAGATCTTGTCCTTTCCCCCACCACTGATGCCCGAGATGCGGGTTTTTGTCCTTTAAAATCCTTGTATTCCATGAAGGCACCTTTATAGAGCTTTTCTTCATCTCCCCTAATATCTCTCTAGCCAATTTCTTTCCTCCAATTTTCTTATAGGATTGTTCTTTGAATTTTCATAATTCATATATATATATATATATATATATATATATATATATATATATATATATATATATATATATTCTGTGTTATAGTTTCAATAGTACATGTAGCTTCTGTTAGATTGTTGGCACTTAAAATTAAAGCTTTCACATTGCTATAAAAAAATCAGTTATTGGTGGCAGCTAGGTGGTACAGTGGATAGAGCACCAGCCCTGGAGTCAGGAGGACCTGAGTACAAATCCGTCCTCAGACACTTAATAATTACCTAGCTGTATCATCTTGGGCAAACCACTTAACCCCATTGCCTTGCAAAAACCTAAAAAAATAAAAAAAAAATATATCGGTTATTTATATTTATCCAAGTCTCCAGTAGATCTTGGATCTTGTCAAGTCAGTAAAAAGATATTGAATGCTTACTCCATAGCAAGCTAACATTTTAATGGGAAGCATCACACAAGATAGAGTATATGGTAATTCCCAAGGCACATACTGGTACTGCGGAAAAGAGGATTTGATGTGAAGCTAAAGAGCATTCCAGGAATGGGGTGACACATACATGGGGTTCGGGGGGGGGTCAAGAAGGCAGGTGTGCCGTTTGTCAACAGGAACGTCCACCCATCCTTGTGTTCTTGCCCCATGGGCTCCTGTAAATTCCCCATTGGGATTTTGTGGTGCCTTCCTTTGACTTCTCCTGACCTCCTGAGAATTCCAGTGATCACACGTGGGTAACCAGTCCATCCTCAGGCTGAGGACATCCACTTAACTGCTTCCCCATTCTTCCTATTTGTGATGTGGTGAGGCCTGGTCCTGCCCACTGGGAGCTTCTCCACTAATCGTCTCTTGGTCAAGCTCAATTCTTAGTAGGGAATTCCATAACTTGTGGTCACAAGGCAATTCTGGAATAATATCACCATCCAAAAGAGGGTCTTTTGTTTTCAAGGTCATTAAAAGAATTTCCCAGTTTCCAAGAAGCAACCTATAGCCATCCTCCTGCCCAGTTCTGTGTCCAGCTCCTTGCCCAACTGCAGCATTTAACAATAGGAGTAGCATTAGCATCTCAAAACACTTTACAAGCAATTCATTTGATCCTCACAAACAACCCTGGGGGTGCAGTTATTATCTCTTTTTTACAGTTGAGGAAACTGAGGAATGGAGCAGTTAAGACACCCAGCTATTAAGTATCAGACTGCATTTGAACCCAGATCTTTCTGACTCCTGGACCAACACACTGAGTTGCTTAAATATTGATGGACAAGCTCCATAAATTTAAGTCCAGAAGTCATGAATTTCTCATCCACTTGTTTTGAGATTCATCCTCCTCTCTTCCCACCATGAGAGTCCTCAGTCAAGTTTGCCCTTTCTCCTCTCACACCTTCCCCCGTCCTCCAGACCCATCCGATCAGTGGCTTTACCTTGCTGACACCCTCCAGATCTTTTCCATCTGTCCCCTTTGCACGTGGCCACCACCACGGGCCAGATCCCCGTCCCCTCCTGATGAACCTTTTCAGTAAGCATCCCTATGGTACTAGCCCACCTCCAATTCATCCTTCGTGCCAAGACGCAAGCTATTATGATTTCCTGGCAGAGCTGCAATGGGAGTTTCTATGAGCTGGACAGAAGGGCAGAAGTCAAAGCTCCAGTCCTGTTGCAAACCCTTTCCAGGTCTGGAATTCTGCTCCCAGTCGACCTGGGCCTGATGACGATGCTTCCCCACTTTGTATGTAGGTTGTGTGTGTGCATGGCTTCCACCAACAGAGCACCAGCCCCTTGGAAGGTGAAGTCTCCGTTGTGACCTCGTATCCCCAGTTCCTCATAGTACCAGAGACACACTGGCCATTCAAATACTCACTGATGAATAGTCAATTAATTGCATTTTATTAGATTCCATCCAGGATGATGACTGTCCCAGGTTAAGAATGCTTGTGTTTGAATTATTACAGTGGTAGATGAGGCTGGAGTGTTCAAACCCTAGCACCCAATGGTGCTACTACAGCAAACCCCCTCCTCACGCTAAACCTCCACCCCTTCAGCTGTAAAATGGGGGCAATAATAACCTCTGCTTCCCAGTGGGTGAGAGTCCAGTGGGGACCTTCATGACAGTTTGCTAAGAAGATGAAAGCTGTTCTGATTGACTAGCATCATTGCAATGGGAGCAGAAAGGGAGATGTGAGGCAGACTAGGGTAGAGCAGACAGACGTGCCAGCCCAGTGGGCGTGCAAGGGAAGGGAGGGAGAAGAAGGATTGCCAGGGCCTGGCACATACAAGACAGGCAGTAAATGTGCTTCTTGAATGATAAGTTGGGATTTTGAATAATGATATTCATAAAATAGAGGGGTTAATATTAGAGAGGCACTGTGGCCTAAAGGATGGAGAGCTTGCTTGGGGGTCCAACGTGCCAGCCTCTGACATGTGACAGTTCATTTAACCTCTCAGTGGACCAAGTAATCCTTCACAAAGCAGGTACTGCCCTGGTAGGTAGAGAGACTTTCCTTACCAAAAGTTCAGACCATGTTTTTTAAAAAAAAAAGCAGTTAAAAAAAACTCAATCCTATGGTACCTCACTTACCCTTAAGAAGTTTAGAAAAAAGGGGCAGCTAGGTGGCACAGTAGATAGAGCACCGGCCCTGGAGTCAGGAGGACCTGAGTTCAAATCCAGTCTCACTAATTACTTACTAATTACCTAGCTGTGTGGCCTTAGGCAAGCCACTTAACCCCATTGCCTTGCAAAAAACTTTAAAAAAATAAATAAAGTTTAGGAAAGATTTAAGTATTACTATGTTCATAAGAGGAAAAGTGAATAGAGGAGCCCAAAAGATAACAGAATTTCCCAAGAAACTCAAATTAGGAATCTGAATATTTAATATAACTAATTATATTAAATTGCAATGTTAAGATCAGACAATAGCACCCTTACGGGTGGGGGTGAGATGATCACACACCAGAAAAAAAAGATTAAGAATCTTCCTGGTCCTTCAGTAAATGCTGAAACCAGCTCAGCCCCTGAACCAGGTGTTAAGAAAAGGGGGCTGCAGTCTGCCCCTTCACCCTTCCCCCTGAAATAACTCCAATCTAACAGCCCACCCAGTGACCCTTTCCTCACTTCCTCTCATTGCTGACGCAAGACGAGCTAGCCTCCCACCAGGCTGCCATTCCCCAGGACAAAACCCTTCCCTTCAAGTTCTCCCCCCAATCTGTCAATAAACTCCTCCACATAGGCCCCTTCCACGGATCCTGTGGCCTCTCCACCCAAAATTACAAGGGTACGAATTTTCCCTATATCCTAGGATTTTAACTTCCCTCCTCTCTGCCACTGGAACTGTCACCCCGGTTTCCTCCAGATGAACCACATCTATTTAAATAAATGCTAAATGTTTTAACTACTGGTTTTCAGAAAATTAGGATACATTTTATAGAGTTCAATCTGCATTTTTAGTAACATTTTCCCACCACTTTCTTATGGTGAGACAATCAAAATAATTCAAGCCCTGATGTGTCACTTTCCCCAATTTCTGAGCTTGTTCCTCCCACGGTGGTCTGAGCAGAGACCTGACTTTTCTTCCCTTTCTCGCCCCAAACCTTCTTACCTCTTTTCATCTATTTCTCTCAATTCATTTTCCCCTTTTATAATGAGTTCCGGGTGATCTCATCATTTCCATAGATCCAGGCTCTGTCATCATCTATCACATCTGGAATATTCTAAGTATTGTTGGTAAACCAGAATAATCCAAAGGACAGTCAGGATGATCAATGGTCTTGAGCTTGTGCCATATAGATTTGGAGATATTTAGCACAGAAAAGAGAAGAAAGACTTGGGACTGCGAGGTGAGAATTAATTCCTTCCACTCTCATCAAAGACTCTTTCCTCTAGGCCCATAAGTGAGCTCCTCTCCTCTCTTCTATTTTTTAAAAAAGAAATGTTTATTCAAAATCTACTTACCAGGGCAGCTAGGTGGCAATGGGTACAGCACCAGCCCTGGAGTCAGGAGTACCTGGGTTCAAACCCAGCCTCAGACACTTAATAATGACCTAGCTGTGTGGCCTTGAGCAAGCCACTTAACCCCATTTGCCTTGCAAAAGAAAAAAAAAATCTACCTACCAGCAAACCTCTGTTTTATTTCAGTCCTTCTTTTTACCACCAAATTTCTTGAAAATTAGATTGCACTCATAGTCCCTATTTCTTCATTGTTCCCTTTATCAACTTTAGCAAAAGTTGATTAATTGCTAGAAGTCAATGATCTTTTCACACAATCATATCATTTTAGAGCTAGAGGAGCTCTAAAATGTCATCATCCAACTCTTTCATTTTAGTACTTTTAAGTTTTCCTTTTTAATGTGAACTTGCCATTCATTTTTCAGATAAATTTCTCCAATGCAACAAATATTTAACAAATGCTCCCTTGAATTGATATTAAATGCCTTCTATTTACAAGATAATCTGTTAGATGCTAGGGATATAAAAACAAGAATGCTAGTCCCTGACCTCAGACAGTTTACTGGAGGAATTCCAGTTCCAAAATTTACTGGAGTAATTCCAGTTTTCTTGGAGGAATACCAACTGTAAAAAGATAGGTATTTATATATCAAGTAGAAATAGAAGACAGCAGATAGTTTACATTCTATTGGAAGAATACCAAGAGCAAAAAAGAGAAATATATGATATTTCAAGTAGAGATAAGAGAGAACACCAAACTTTTAGAAAGAATAAGGCAGCTGTGCCTTAAAAGAAAATAGGAATTCTAATAAGCTGGGAGGGGAAGGAGGGAAGAATTCCAATCATGAAATTCTTGTATTCCCCTAGTGATGGAATCCTGAGTTTAGAGAAGAGCAAGTGGCCCAGTCTGGCTCAAACAAAGAATATTTTAAGTGGAAAGCATGTAAAACAAGTCTGGAAAGAAAGAGCAGGGCCAGATTTGGTCAAGGGGAGTTTGTAGTTTATCTGAGAGGCAGTAGGGAGCCACTGAAGGTGGTTGGACAGGGAAATGATAGTCAGACTGGTGCCTTTGGGAAGACATTTGGGTAGCTCTGTGAAGGATGGATGTGGGAAAGGAGAGATTCGAAGCAAGAAGGGACAAATAACATACCCCAAGCCAGCTGAACTAGGACTGTACTGTAGGAAGAGAGAAAAGGAAATGGATATGAGATATCATGGAGGTGAAATCGATGGGACTTCACGACTGACTGGATTTGGGGGTTGGAACGTCGGGAATGAGGGGAGTGGGAATGGAAGAGCTAGTCAAAGATGACACCCTGAGTCCCTAAGCTTAAGGGACTAGAAAAATGAGGGGAGGGACTTTAGAAAAGGGATGGGTAATGCCTTCTTTGGGGCAGGTTGAGTTTGAAATGTCTCCAGGACAAGATGTCCAGCTAGATATGACCAACAGCCAAGTAATGATAGATTGGAACAGAAAGATTGAGTGTGTGTATAGATGAAGAAGTCATCCGCATAGAGTTAATATCTGAATCTCTGAGAAGGGAGGGGATGGAGGGGGATAGAGAAAGAGAAGAAAGAGGTGGGGCCAAGAAGATGACCCGCAGCAGTGACCACGGGAGCACCATTACCTCTTTCCCTCTAAAATGCCTCCAAACAGATCTAGAAATGTACCAGACTAAATTCTAAGGGAGAAATTCAAGAGGAAAAAACTCCTAATAGGCACTTTTCCAGCCCAGGGAGACAGACAGTGAAGTTTGGACACTGTAGATGAGGTCTGCCAACTGTGCACCATGAGGAGCAGGTGCCACCTGGCTTTGCTGCCCACTGCCAAGTTCTGAGTCCCAGATCCTGAGCAGACTGCGAAGGGGAGTTGCACCTGGGGATGGAGACAGGAGAAAGTTCAAAATGAACTGCCCCCACCACCCACCCAGTAGCAGTCCAGGGTCTCTGTTCTAGCTCAGTTTGAAGCCCACAGAATATCCGGGGTAGGGACCCCTGACCAAAGGGGAATCTGATGTTCTACCCAGCTGGCTAATGGGGGCTAATTCCAGTCGTCAAGTGTTCAGACCCCAACCCCGACCAGAGAGCTCAGACCATGGGGAAAACAATCCAACTTTGTCTGAAGCAGACCACTTTGAGAAAACACTGAAAGATTGCGAGTGCCTCTCATTAAAAAGGAAATGGCTGGAAAAGTTACAGGATATAAATGTGAATATTATGCTCTAAGAAAGAATGAAGGGGACAGTTGTAGAGAGAAACCTGGGAAGACTTGCATGAATTGAAACAGAGTAAAGTGAAGAGAACCAGGAGAATCATACAATGACAACAATATAATAAAGACAAACTCTGAAAGAATAGGAACAGCAATTGGTATCATGGCCAACCACAAGACTAATGATGAATGCTACCCACCTTCTAATAGGTTTGTTTGGTTTTTTTTTAACTTGGCCAGTGCAGAAATTTGTTTATCTTGATTATGTATGTTTTGTAACAGAGATTTTGCTTTTTCTTTTTTCTCAATGTTGGAGGAGGGAGGTTGAGTAGTAAAAGGAAGGAAGGAAGGAAGGAAGGAAGGAAGGAAGGAAGGAAGGAAGGAAGGAAGGAAAGAAAGAAAGAAAGAAAGAAAGAAAGAAAGAAAGAAAGAAAGAAAGAAAGAAAGAAAGAAAGAAAGAAAAGAAAGAAAGAAGAAAGGAGAAGGAAGGAAGAAGGGAAGGAAGGAAGGAAGGAAGAAAGAAAGAAAGAAAGAAAAAGAAAGAAAGAAAGAAAGAAAGAAAGAAAGAAAGAAAAGAGAAGGAAGGAAGGAAGGAAGGAAGGAAGGAAGGAAGGAAGGAAGAAGAAAGAAAGAAAGAAAAGAAAGAAAGAAAGAAAGAAAGAAAGAAAGAAAGAAAGAAAGAAAAAGAAAGAAAGAAAAGAAAGAAAGAAAGAAAGAAAGAAAGAAAGAAAGAAAGAAAGAAAGAAAGAAAGAAAGAAAGAAAGAAAGGAAGGAAGGAAGGAAGAAAGAAAAGAAGGAAGAAAGAAAAGAAAGAAAGAGGAAGAAAGAAAATAAAAGAAAGAAAGAGGAAGAAGGAAAAGAGAAGGGAAGGAAGGAGGGAAGAGAGTAGAGGGGGGAGAGAGAGAGAGAGAGAGAGAGAGAGAGAGAGAGAGAGAGAGAGAGAGAGAGAGAGAGAGAGAGAGAGAGAGAAAAGAACCCAGTCTTGGGGAAAATCTTCAGCTAGGAGTAAGAAAGGGATTTCAATTTAAAAGGATGAGAAGATCAAAAAGATGGGTCTAAGAAAAGATTCAGAGAGAGGTTTTGCCCAAGATCACTCAGCTAGTTAAGGACAAAGATGGGACTTTGGGGCTATATTATCCTGTGGAGTCCTTTCATGTATGGGGTGGACTAGATGACCATTGAGTTCCTAACTTCTTTAATTGTGTGACCAAAAACAGACTTTTCTATGCCCAAGCTAGTTCTCATTTTGCTTTTTTGAGACTATTAAATACTCCTTCCTTGCAATTCTGTCTAACATAACTACTGTGAGTTTCCTCATTTATAAAATGAAGATGAGAGGAAACATGACTGAGTGAGAGAATCAGAAAGATAAAGTGGGCTCAGATGCTTCCTTAATATGAATCACCTATGCAGCCCCAAGCATTAATGATAAATTATAAGTGAGTTGTTGATCTGCATTATAAAAGGGAGTTTTCATAGTGGGAGTTCTCCCACAGTAACCACTCACGCACCTCCTTGCAGTTAATTACCTTATTACTTTACAAACCTTAAAGCGCCACAGAAATGATTATTGTTTAATAAATGATATTGCTATTGCCTTGATTTCCATGTTTTCCTGGCCCACTGTCCTTGGTACCATTACTCATTCTTTTCTTCTGCATCCATTTCTTATCCCTAGGGACTCCTTGACTCTAGATGTCCCTTGGAATTCTATTCTTGATATTATGCTCCTTTTATAATCCCTCACTCACTCTCTTGGCTTCAAACAAGATGGATGTGACTTCCAAACTACAACTCTAGTTTAGATAACGAGACTTACTTTTTTTATTCAACAAATGATAAGTACAGTGGAATCCTATATTCTCTACATCTTTTAATCAATTGTAAAATGACAAAAATGGGGTCCATCACTTGCATTAAACCTGCTTTTTCCCTTATAGTGCCCTCATCAAGGATGTCCTAAGTTGATGTGCAGCAGACTCTCATGATGATTCTGTATAATTGGGAGAGTAGGCTTATGGTCCATAGTTATTAATGTCCTCCTGATTACCATTTTTTAAAATATTGATAAAGTCTGAGCTTCCCACCCCCAACCTTCCACAGCCTTGGCATCATTCTTTCTTCAGATGCCCCCTATGTTGCTCCCTCCACACCCTCACAATTGTGTTGTCCCCAGTATCTCCTCCAGTTATAGTTGGTCCAATTGGGCTGCTATTCCCCTTCTCTTTTTCTCCTTAATTCCATTGCTACCCCCTTTATAAGCATAGCCAAGACCATGATGTTAGGTTTCAAAGGTGGTAATTCCACTGACCTTAAAAGAAGCAGATAATAATAATAAATAATTATTAATAATAAATAATAAATTAATAATAAATTTCTAATGAATGAATGAATGAATGAAAAAAACAAATGAATGATTCTCAAGAGTTTCTTGATAAAAAAAAGACAAAGAGGAAGTTGGACCAGATTAAACCAGTATCCCCAAATTAGTTTAAAATGTCCAGAAGCATCTTGAAACTTCTCTAGTCCTTTCAAAGCCAAGGAGTAACCTACATGTGGAGACCACAGATCTCTTGCACCAACTGGTCCATCAAGAATTCTCAGTGGCAGCTAGGTGGCACAGTGGATAGAGCACTGGCCCTCGATTTAGGAGGACCTGAGTTCAAATGTGACCTCAGATACTTAATAATTATCTAGCTGTGTGACCTTGGGCAAGTCACTTAACATCATTGCCTCGTTAAAAAGAAAAAAAGAATTCTCACAATTCTGGCCCACAGTAAGCTTTAAGAAATGTAAACAATAAGCATTAATAGATGCTTATAAACTGACTTATCTGAGAGAGATTTATGTAGCAGTAGCTACTTACAAAGAAAAAAATTGCTCAACCACCTTGGGGGTGTCTTCATTGCTTAAAGGAACCTTGAGTCATCTAATCTCTCCCCTAAGCAGGGTGTAATTATGTCACTTTAAAAATGCTTTAAAGTGTTGGGTTTTTCTTTTCTTTCTTTCTTTCTTTTTTTTTTTTTGAGTTTTATGCCCTGGTATGCAAGAAGATTTTGTAACTGCAAAATTTTTCAACTAACAATCTCCATCCGAAGACAGATGTATGAAGCGCCATGTGTGATGGTTGCTATGGGGATTATTTAATGCGAGGGTTATTTCATACGCTTACCCAGAAGGTTAGAAGAAACATGGAGAATCTTGAGAAGCTCTCCAGTAAGGAAAGAGGAAAGGAAAGAGGAAAAAAGGAAAGGAAGGAAGGAAGGAAGGAAGGGAGGGAGGGAGGGAGGGAGGGAGGGAGGGAGGAAGGAAGGAAGGAAGGAAGGAAGGAAGGAAGGAAGGAAGGAAGGAAGGAAGGAAGGAAGGAAGGAAGGAAGGAAAGGAAGGAAAGAAGGAAGGAAGAAGGAAGGAAGGAAGAAGGAAAGAAGGAAAGAAGGAAGGAAGGAAAGCAGGAGGGGGGAGGAAGGAAGGAAGGAAGGGAGGGAGGAAGGAAGGAAGGAAAGAAGGAAGGAAGGAAGGAAGGAAGGGAGGGAGGAAGGAAGGAAGGAAAGCAGGAGGGAGGAAGGAAGGAAGGAGAACCCAGGTTTCATCAGTATTTTCTGCCCCTGCTTTTGACTGGAGGGTGGAGAGTTCCTCCCATAATCTCTACTTTAGGAAGGTGTCCAGGTCAGGTGTGTGTGTGTGTGTGTGTGTGTGTGTGTGTGTGTGTGTGTGTGTGTCTGTGTGTGTGTGTGTCTTCTTCCATTGGGTTGTAAGCTTTCTAAAGGCAGGAAACTTGCCTTTGTCTCCCTATCATTTAGTACAATCCTTATTTGAGTGGGAAAAGAAAGCCAGGCAGTCAGGTTACCAGCACAGACTCCTAAGTCACTCTAATTTTCCTCATACAACTCCCAAAATGGGAAGGATTTGATGTCGGAAGACTTGGATTCAAAGCCTGCTCCTGTGGATCTCAACCAAGTCACTTAATGTACTTGGGGACTGATCCATCTATAAAATGTGGGCATTGGACTCAGTGGCCTCTAAGACCACTTCCAGTTCTAAATCTGTCATTCCACATGGTAGAGGAACTAAGTATTTTGAGAAAAATGGAAGTTAACCCTTGCAGAAATCGCTTCGATAGCAGACTGTAAGGATGCCATCATGACAGCCAAGACTTATCTTGGTGAGTTTCAATCTGACCTCAGACACTCACTAGTTGTGTGACCCTGGACATGTCACTCTTTGCCTCAGTTTCCTCATCAGTAAAATGAACTGGAGAAGGAAATATCAAATCACTCCAGTATCTTTGCCAAGAAAACCCCACATGCTGTCTCAGATATGGCTAAAATATAACTGAACATGCAATTATTAAAAGATGTTCATGTTTACATGTCATCTCATCTGATACCATAGGAATAATTCCTTAAACAGAAGAAGTCACAGACAAACCCTTGTAAAGGTTTTTGAGTACTAGAAAAAAATTGAGTGACTGAGAATTTTTTTTAAAAAAGGATGGAAAAAGAGTTTAAATTAAATTAAATTAAGAAATGATTCTAACTCCTTGAGGACTAGTGAGAAAGGTGTTAACTGGTATCCAAACTGTTTGATTCATTGAAATCTGCCAATGAGTATTTTACATAACAAATGATTAGTAATCTGAGTTTATGTTTAAATAGCTGTATCAAATAAAACTATTTTAAAAATATATTTTTTAGCACAGAAATGTGCCATTCTGCTAAGGATACCTTTGGGAAATTTCAAATATTAGTCCATAATTATGCATCATGCTTCACCTGGGAGTAGCAAAGGCTGATTTCATGCAAAAAAAAACCTTGGAGGTAATGAGCAGCTTTCTCAGAACTGGCCTTGCAAATCTAAACCCATGATGTGATGGGAAACTCAGGACTACACTTAATCAGGATACTGAATTTTCTACAGCTGTTGTGTTCAACATAATATTCCACAAAGCTGTCTAAACCAAAAGGGCTCCATTCTAGGCCATCTGAACCCACTCCAATAGCCTAGTGGGGTGTGGTCAGATAGCCTGGGGTTCCCCAAGTTCCCGGAGTGCCCATCCATAGGGGAATGGCTGAACAAAGGCTGGCATAAGAATGGGATGAAGAACCACTGAACTGGAAGAAAGGATGAGGGGATGGCTTCAGACTTGTAAGACCTGATGCAAAGTAACATGAGCAGAACAATTTTTCTAGTAGCAGAACTGTACAGATGAACAAAGGGTGGAAGTCTTTCCAACCAATGACCAATCCTGATTCCAGAGGATCCATAATGAGGGTCGTCAGGCACCAGATGGAAATGAGGGGGGGAAAGCAAACATATATTAAGTACTGTTTAAGAACCAGACACTAAGTGCTTTATAAATTAAGTCTCAATATGACCAGGTAAGGGAGGTGCTATTGGTATTCCCATTTTACAGTTGAAAATACTGAGGCAGATAAAAGTTGAGTCAAACATTTTTAGTGGGTACTCATTAAATACACATTTAATGATAATATTAGATTGGTCCAACGCTATCCTTCACCCTCAGGACAGATCAGAGCAACCTGAGAGGGGCCAGCATATGTAGGAAAATTTTTTAAAATACCATCATCTTGGTATTAAAAAAAATAGCATCTGAAGGATGACCTTGGGGATGCAACCTCAGTCATACCTAAGTACTCAACGTAGAAGAGATAGCAGTTATAGGACAGTTATTTATTTCCTCCACCATAAAAGAAAGATTTAAAATATAAGATTCATAGATGTATATTAACAAAGTCTAATGACACAAAACAAAAAATCAACATCCCTTTTATTCTTTCCTGGAGGGTAAGAATAATTTGGTGGAATTGTGGAAGGGAAATATCATACTGAGGTAGCAGCTCACCAGGCATGGCCAGAAATGGCACTTTGATCCCACTGGGGCTAGCAGGATCCTGTCCAAGGGGTCATCTCATCAGCTAATCAATTATCATGTATATACAAAACATACACAAAGATCCTCCCAAGAATCTCGGGAAATAATTGGTCTCAAATGAGGAAACTGAGTCTGAGAAATGTCTTCCGTGACTTTCCATCGTTGCCAGTTGTCTCGATTTATGTCTTGCCCCGGACTTCAATGACTCTAGAAAAGAGAGTGAGGTTGATTTTGCTCTGCCTCACTTGGCTCCAATTCAAGAGCTTGGCTAGATCTCCCTCTTGTGATGTCCCTGGTCCTCTTGGAGAACAAAGGACAGACAACAACAGTATACTGTGCCAACTAGATGCTTGCTGTGTCCTCTGCATGTAAAAAACATCTTTTACGGGGCAGGCAGCGCCATACGCAAGATTCCAAGTTCTTTCAAACTCAGGACATAGTCACCAAGTCCTGAGATGACCGTTGATCATCATTGTTGGTTGCAAACCTAAGTTTAGGGAAAGAGACACAAAGCAGAAGACAACTGGGGACTGGAGATTCAACCTCAGGTCCACCTAGAAAAGAAGAGTGTCCTCTTGTTGTGGGCAGATGGATAGCACCCTTACTGCTGAGGTAGATATCAAAATCCAAGGAAAAACCGGCCACAGGATTACGTTGTTAGGTGTTTAACACCTGAACTCTCAGGAAAAAAAAATACAAAAAAGAAAAAGCATGGAAGAAACTTTTCAGTTTAATCTGCATCATGAACACTTTTTTAAGCCTAGACAATCAACAAAACAATAAATCAAGACCTGGTTTGTTGGAGAGGTAAATGGACAATCAGTTGCAAGCCAGCTCTAGAGTCTCGAGGTATTGTGCTCTAAGAGAGAGGACGGAAACTTGTGAAGCAATTATAGTCTGAAAAAGGAGATTTCTCCTACCTCAGCTGCTGGGCATCTTCCAGAACCATCCCTGGGAGAGGAAGGGGTTGCTGGGTCAACTGGGTCTTCTACCAAGGAAACAAAGATGGTGCCTCAAAGACGTGTCAGAGCCCCTGCTCACTCCCAAGTCATCCGATCAAGGGGGCTCCCCTGGAAGAAGCAAAAAGGCAGGAAAGCACCATTCATTCTAACTAAATTTACTGTCCATGAAAGGTAGAATTAAAATGTTTTTAGAGGATTGTAACTTTATCATGTTCCAATGCAAAGGGGCCCTCAGATGAGGGAAACCAAGTATTGACTAATAGGTAACCGTAGGCAACTTGCTTTAATAAATCAAAAGAAGCTGTTATTAGCATATCAGCGGTAAGTCCATAAATGAATATTTCTGAAGTGCTTAGGAGTGATTGAAAACAGTTTGCTCTCAATTATTTGAAAAATTCCTCTTGCAATTTTTCACTTTTAATTTGCCAATTAAGTAGAAGTAGACAGCCCGGGTGGCGGGTCTCTTGGTTAGGTGGGAGACAGGGGTCTAAGACGAAATCCATGCTGGGCTATTAAAAGTTAGTCTGTCCTGAATTTGCCTCTGACCTGCTTTATTGTATTCACTCGGGACCTTGGCAACTGCCTCTCAACGGTCCTCAATTTGTCCTCTCAACGGACAAATCACTTCAGAGATTCGGGGCCTTGGTTTCCCTCTCTGTAAAAGAGAGGATTGAACTAGCTGAGCTCCTAGTTCTAGATCTAGGATCCTGTCCCTGAGGATCCCTCAGTTTCCTTATCTGTATAAAGAAGGCAGGTATCTCTTCCAACTCTGGAGCTATGATTCTGTATGTGATGGTGGGCAAGTTCCTTCCTGACTGGCACCTCCCTTTCCTCATCTGAGGTCCCTTCTAGTTACAAGATCCAATTTTACCCTCTTAGTTTACAAATGAGACGGGGGACTTGCCTATGGTCAAACAGGACTCTGGGGTGCAATGGTGGCGGGGGGCGGGGAAGAAAATATTGACTCTGGAGGCAGAGGACCTGAGAGGATCTCCTTTCTTCCTATAAGACTTTGAGTAAATATCTAACCTTCATCTTCCTCACATATAGATGTCTTCTGAAGTCCCTTCCAACTCTAAATTGAAAATCCTATCATCTTACTAATTTGGGAAAGTCTATTAAAGCCAGAGGCCTCAGTTTCCCCATCTGTAAAATGAGAAGGTTGAGTGAGGTGATGTTTGTGGTCCTTACCAGTTGCTTCAGACTCAGGGGGAAGATGAACCCCAAGTCCCTTTCCACCACACTCTGCAGGATCCCTCCTCCGTCCTGTTGGTGTAAGGATAGGAAGCCGCAAAGTTAGCGCCTGTTCCCCGGGCACCATATTGAGGGGAGCTCTGGGGTGGCCCACGTCCCCAGCCAAGTCTTCCTGTTGATTTTCCCCAAAAGGAGGAACCATGCCTGGACCCTTCCTTGGACCCCTCCCTCTGGTTCCTGATGCAGGAATCCACACGTAGATGAAACAGCAGTTTCTAAAAGTAGCCCTTTGTTTGATGCCTACACAACTCATTACACAGGAGTTTGGATCTGCTTAATTCAAACTGTTTCCTGATTACTTTTCCTTCTAATTACAGAGTCCAGCTAGCTCCCCACCCCCAGCCCCTACCCGGGCAGAGCCAGCTTTGTGAAATATAAAGTCAGAATCTCATTTCATACTTTACACTTGGCCTGTTTATTTCTTGACCAAAAAGCCAAAAGACCCAGACTCCCCTTTCCTTTTCCTCCTCCAGTCATTTGTCAAGGAAGGCCTTCTGTTTCTAACCTTTTCAAAAGGTTAATTGAGACCCAAAGTATCAGACTCTCAGATACAGAAGCTCTGGGAGCCCTAATTGTTTTTCTTTGGATTGGATGCCAAGGCTCGAGTCTAACATAAATATTTGGCCATAAACAGTCAGTCTAGAAGCTGGAAAGGGTTGGGTAGTGTGGTCCTTATAATGCAAGTTATAACATTAAAAATTCTGAATTGTTATATCAAGAATGTGAAATATTTCACTTTTACAAACCTATCTCAACTTACTTTTTTTTTCATAAAGTATATTGTTTTGTTTTGTTTTAGGGGGCAGCCAAGTAGTGTAATGGATAGGGTGCCAGATCTCATATTCCTGAGTTCAAATCCAGCCTCAGATATTTACTAACAGTATGACCTTGGGCAAGTCACTTAACCCTCTTTTGTCTCAATTTGCTCATCTAGAGAATGAGCTGGAAAAGGAAATGGAAAACCACAATCTTTGCCAAGAAAATCAAGTGGTGTCACAAAGAGTCAGATGTGACTGAGCAACACATCTGACCTTTTTTTTACATCACCTTCCTTCCCTCATACATCTTTCTCCTTCCCCTCCTTAGAGAGCCATCCCCTGTAACAAATAAAAAAAGTTATATAACATGTTAGAAGTCACCCAGATAGTAAATGACTGAACCAAGATTTGAATCCAGGTCCTTTGATTCTAAAATCTCCATTTAATTAAACCAGGAAGACTTAATCTGGAATCCACAGACCTCCAAGGAATCTGTGGCTAGATTTCAAAGGATCAGTGAATTTGGATGAGAAATAATATGCATCTTTATTTTCAATCATCTCTAAATAAAATACATCTTTCCTTTAATAATTTAAACCTATTATTCTGAGAAAAGTCCACTGTCTTTACCAAACTTTCCAAGGAATCTCTCCATGACCCCCGCCACCAAAAAATGATTAGTTAGGTTTCTTTCTGCTCAACTCAGTTACCTACTGTTAAATGATCGATTGCTCATTCTGGATATCTTCATTTCCTCCCCAAATTTCTCATGAGAAAAATAGAAGCCTTGCCTAGATCTTCTGAATAATATGAAATTTTGTGAGGAAGGAAAAACTGTGTGACCCTGGGTAAGTCTCTTCACCCTCTTTGCCTTAGGAAGTTCCGGGATCCAGGGAAGCCTTTATGGGTCAGAAGTTTATTTTTTGCCCAACCCATCTTTGCACAGCTGAGTAAAAGCCTAGCTCTTTACAAATTGCTAATAAATAGAAAATTCGGGGCAGCTAGGTGACGCAGTGGATAGAGCATCTGCCCTGGAGTCAGGAGTCCCTGGGTTCAAATCCGGCCTCAGACACTTAATAATGACCTAGCTGTGTGGCCTTGGGCAAGCCACTTAAACCCCACTGCCTTGCAAAAACTAAAAAAAAAAAAAAAAAGGATAGTCCTCCACATCTGCATTTTTCACAAGTCAATCACTGAGGGCTTAAAAATTTCTAAGCACAAATTTTAATAATGAAGATTTTTTTTAAAAAAATCAACTTTCCCTTTTAATTCACTTCTTCACGGAAGAGAAACTTAAACTTAAGTCAGATTAAACTACAAGCAATGCGGCTGTTTATTCATTCAAACAAATATTCCATCTGATTGAATTCAATAAATATTTATTGATCTTCAGCATGTACTTGGGATTCTGCAAGGTGAGGTGGAAGTCTAAAAAAAATTAGTAATAATAGGGGATGAAGAAATATTTATTAACTTCCTGATATAAACCATCATCCGGGCTCTCAAAAGTAGTACAATCTATGGAACTGCTAAGAGGGGCTCACATAATCCAGACCAGAGATTATACATGTGGGAACTCCCTCAAAGTTAGGTAAGACGGGTGTATATTCTCACTCTGATGCTAGTCACCATTGGGGGGGATCCCATTTTTTCTTCTCCCTTTTGGGGTCTCTTCCACAAAGCAATCCACATCACCTAAACGTGTACATTCCTTTGTTGTGCTCTTCATGGCCCCATTTGAAATGTTCTTGGCAAAAGAGACCAGAGTGGTTTGCCATTTCCTTCTCTAGCTCATTTTATAGATGAGGAAATTTAGGCAAAAGAGGGTGAAGTGACTTACCCAAGGTCACACAGCTGGTAAGGGTTAGAGGCTGCCCTTGCTGACTTCAGGCTCATTGTACCACCAACTAGAAGAATGGACATCTCCATTTATGGACACTGGAGGTTGGGGTGAAGGAATATTTAAAAGAGGCATGGGCTGGTCATCAGAAGGCATGAGTCTGAACCCTTGTGTGACCCCAAGCAATTCATCCAACCTCACATTTTCCTCATTTGTAAAATGAGAAGATAGACTATCATGACGCCAGGAGTTGTTCCCAGCTCCAAATCTACTATTCTATCACTGGGCTCTCCTGTTAAATCACCCTGCTTCCTTCTCCCCCTCCCCACTCCCAGGACTGCCCTCAATGATAGGATCTGGTATCTGAACATAGATGGAGAGCTGGGAGAGAGCTTCAGGGACATCTAGACTTCATTTTACAGATAAAGAGAGGGTAAGTGATTTCTCCTAGGTCACGTAGACAGCAAGGGACTCAGGTCTTTGGACTAGAACTCAGGTCTTTGGACTCAAAATTGAGTGGTTTTTTCTTCCATTGGAGCACAATGCATCCAATCAGCAAATCCAACCACAAACTAATGTATTCTGCCTTGAGTGCTTCCTGGACCTTTTGGACTATATGTCTATGCAAACCTTAAAGTGGCCTGTAAATGTCGGTTATTACTATGTAATCCATTTTATCAATGAACCTTTTAAAATGTGGTGATATGGAAAGAGAACCGGGGACTTCTGTTCTACTGGTCTATTGTTGTTCAGTTCTTTCAGTCATGTCCAACTCTCGTGACCCCATTTTGAGTTTTCTTGGCAGAGAGAGAGCAAAATGATTTGCCATGTCCTTCTCCGGCTCATTTACACATGAGGAAACTAAGGAAAGTGACTTGCCCAGGATCACACAGCCAGGAGGTATTTGAGGCCAGATTTGAACTCAGGAAGATGAGTCTACCTGCTTCCAGGCTGGCATTCTATCCACTGTACCACCTAGCTAGCTGGTGCCTGGCATTCTCATTTTAACCAATTCTTTGAGCTTAGTCATTCAAGGCCCCTGTTAAGATGCATATGTAATCTTGAAAGAATTATTTGCCGTTGGAAATCTGACTCAATCTGATTAGAACTAGTCAATCATCTCCCAGGGCTGGAAGGGAACAGAATCCAGGTTGCCTAAGTTTTGAGTAAGTTAGAGTATGGAGCATGGAGTGAGGGTAGCCACCTCAGGAAGGGTTTCAGGATAGTCTGCATCATGAAGGGACAGGGAACATGATAGATCACCTATACCCCAAAACTATTGCCTTCAATTATGAATTTCTTTAAAACTACTTGGTCCAAAGTGTGTGTATGTATATGTGTGTGTGTGTGTGTGTGTGTGTGTGTAGATGGAAGAAGTCTCTAGATTATCCATCCAGCACATCAAAGTCTCTAAAACAATTAGCATTCATCTAATCAACTTTTCCCCTGTGAAGAGATAGGCCAGCTTTTGTTTTAGTGATTCTAGATCTCCTTTAGAAAGCTTTGGGGGTTCAACACAGTTGCACAATGTCATCCTCAGAAGGAAGGAAGTCTTAGACCCCTCCTCAACTTCAACTCTGTGTCTAATGTCTTCCATGCCAGTGGTAAAAATTTTCATGGGGCGTATTTCTACCTGCTTTGTGCCTCATTGGATATTAATTGCCTAATTAATTGTTGCCTAACAGAGTTATCTGACATGAATAATCAGAGTTTTGTCTAACAAAGTTATCTCTGGTGTTACATCTTTCAAGGAATTTTATATGATTGTCATCTCTTGTTATCATGACAAAACAAAAGGCTCTTATATCTAGTCTTTATAACTTATATTTCATGATTACCAGAGGCAATTCTGATTTCTGGAACCTTCTAGGTGGTCTCCTTTGATAAGTTGTAACAAATCTATAGCCAGGATAAGGTATAGAGCTTTTCCTACTTGTTTCCTTAGGAATTAGATCGCTTATTTTGTGGTTGTCGTTTGTTCTTGGTTCTTAAAGAGGTTGAGGACTGATAATATTTTGAGGGTGATCCCTAGATTTGCAAGTGAATTGGATTTAAGTGAGCCAGAGCTGCAGAGTCCTCAGGCTCTCTCCCTCCTCGGATATCTACCTATTGATTGATTAATGGATAGATGATATATAAGAGACAGACAAACAAAGGACTAGCAGGTACTTGGAAAGCTATACCAGTAATTAATAGTCTTCCCTTAGATAGAAAAAGAGAAATTTATTACAATTACAATCATCTCAAAATGAAATGGGTTTTCTTATGAAACAGTCATTCTTAATCACTAGAAATATCAGCGCAGGGGTTATCTGTCAGGCCTGTCATACAAGAGATTTCTGTCGGAGGGGAGGAGTGCAGGAAGGGAGTGGGGGAGTCAAGTTGAGACTAGATTGTCTCCAGAGTCCTTCTGATTCTAAGTACTCAATGGTGAGGCCTGGACGAGGATGGCTAGATGGCTCAGTGGACAGAGCAGTGGTCCTGTGGTCAGGAGGACCTGAATCCAAAACTAGCTTCAGTTTTTACTAGCTGAGTGATCCTGGACAAGTCACTTAACCCTGTTTGCCTCAGTTTCCTCATATAAAAATAAGGAAATGTCAAATCATTCCAGTGTCTTTGCCAAGAAAAAGGCTCACAAAGAATGGGACACAATTGAAGAACCAATTAAACAGCAATAGCAACAAGGCAGTCAAAGGCTTCGTGAAGAAAGTAAGACTTGACTATAGTATATAAAAAATTCATGGTGGGTAGAGTAAGAAAGACTGGATTGGATATATTTTTTAAATGAACAGAATATGAATATTGATGTAGAGATAGATAAAGGTAGAACAACAATTGTATTTGCCCACAGGAATACATAAATTATTAGATCTATCCTGATCCCGTAGACTTGGAAAATGACTTTCATGGATCCACGGAGTAAGCAGGGTGTGATCTGAGTTAAAAGGGATATTTTTCACGCTAAGTGGAAGAGTAAAATAAATTTAATGTTTCAGTTGAGGTAGAGGAAAGGGAGTTCAGACAACAGATTTGATGCCTAAGGGCTTCTCCGGCCTCCTAACAACAAGTTAGTTGAATCTGAGTCACAAATAATGATATTAGTCAGTTTTTACATAATAATTTAAGGTTTCCAAGAACTTTAGATGCATTATTACTGCATTTGAACCTTGCAATAACCTAGAAGGGCTGGTGCTATTATTATGACCATTTACAGATGAGGAAACTGAGACAAATAGTGTTAAGTGATTTGCCCAGTGACTCGGGCTAGATTTGAACTCATGACTTCATAAGCCCAAGCATAGCACTGTATTTTGTGGATCAAGTAGCAGACAGAACAGAATAGCAGGCCATCACAGGAGCAGAGAAGGCAATTCATACTCAGATGGCTTTACCAAACTAGCAGGTGCCATCCAGGGAGCCTCAGGGATGTAAGTAAAGAGCCTCAGAGGCAGCAATAAGTCCCCACAGGTATAACACAACCCACCATCATTATTTACCCTGACATATAACCTAGGGATGTTTCTTTCTCTTTTTTTTTTTAGGTTTTTGCAAGGCAATGGGGTTAAGTGACTTCCCCAAGGCCACACGGCTCAGTAATTATTAAGTGTCTGAGATAAGATTTAAACTGAGATCCTCCTGACTCCAGGGCTGGTGTTCTATCCACTGTGGCACCTAGTCGCCCCTGGGATGTTTCCTATTTATGCACCTTCTCCAGCTATCATGTCTAACCTATGGGAGAGAGAATATAGGTGTAAGAGTGGTTTTCCTTTGTCTTTTCTTTTTCTTCACTTTTTTAATTAAGCGTTTGAACTAATAGCTCCATTCTGGTTGGCGAAAAACGTCGGTGGGGCCTCTTAGCTTTTGACTTTGAGTGGAGGCTGACCCAAAGCATACTGGGAAACTGATATAGACCATGCCATGAGTGGGGGGCGGGGGTCTTTCCTGGTAGAAGATAAATATTTACTTCTTTTGTGTAGTGATAGATTACCCAGAAGAGAAGAACTAGAATATACCCACAGTGTACAGGTAGTAAACGTTGATTCTCCTTGAGCTTTGCCTCATCACAGCTCATGTTAATTTTAAAATCTCTGTCCTTGACAATAGATCTGAGAAAATTTGAGTAAAAATGAGAGCTGCTAGACTATAAGCTAAAAGTCATCTAATCCAAATGTTCCTCCAAAACAGAAATCTGACAGCCATCCAACCTTAAGGTTAGGTGGGATCTTATGTAATCCCCTAGCACCTACCTTTATCGTCATCCCCAGAGAAGATCCAGGATTACTAAAGTAGTGTTCAAATGTTGCTTCCCTAGGGTCCGTGCATCTCTCTGCTACCTGTCTCGCTTAATCAGTCTCTAAAGGCCACAGATTGAATCTGAGTGGAAAGATGCCCATGAGACCAACCCCTCTTCAGCAAGCTGATTTTTATTATTTTATTATTTCATTATTTCATAACATCTTGATTGTGAAAATAATCTCTTATTTCTTCTACCTTTCTATCTACTCCTTGCCCTTTGGATTATCCAACAAATCAGAAAGTAGAACTCGTCAAATCTCTACTGTGAAATAAAAAAAGAACAGACCGTCCCAGGAAGGAAAGGAGTAACCCATTGATTCTGGACAGAGGATTTGAATTCAGTTCCCTGGACACTGGTTACTTCTTCCATCCACTTCTCTGGAGGGATCCCTATGTGAATACAATGAAAAGAGCACTGGCTTTGGCATCAGTGGACTTCATTTCAGATCCTATTTCTATGTTAAAAAACTTAGGGGATCTTGGCCAGGTCTCATTGAGTCAATAAGTCTTTCTCGTGCCTTTACTGGGGATAGGTATTTCATAAATGTTTTAAGTGCTGATCAACACTCTAGGCCTCAGTTTCCTCATCAGTAAAATGAGGGGGATAAACTACAGTTCTAAATCCATGCAGCCCAAGGATCTCAGAGTCAATTTAGCTGGTCCTTTAAACTCATCCTCTGTACTCATATGGCAAAAACCTTGGAACATGGCTCAGGAAAAGCTGATTAAAAATATAGCATGTCTCCTTTGTCCTCCTGACTGAATACTGCCATTAAGGGTTGAATGTCCTCTTTGTTCCTTTAAATAATAGGGTTAGACTAAGCCATTCGCTCTATGATAGCCTCTCCTCTCCACCCAGCTATCTGTTCCAGATCGGTAAGCAACTCAGGTTTCCCAGGTCCTCCTGTGTCGGTTAACCAGGGGCAAACAATTGTGACGTTAAATGGCCCATGCCATTGCCTAGACAGTTTTGCTGCCCTAAGTACAATAAAGAGGAAAAATGAGGAAAAACTATATTCTCCTATATTGCTTTTAAAAATAAAAATGATATTTTTTAAAATAGTGGTGCCATCTTCAGGATTATTGCAAAGTCTTTTTAATAGGCAGCAAGCAATATGATTGATGAAGTCTCCACTCAGTTTCCTGAGTTCCCCAAAGCTGCGTCCTGTTAACGCACCAGGAGGAAAAATGTAAGAGTGGGAGGAGGATGTGGGACTAGCTCGGAATCACGCTCAACGTTTTAAAAGCCAAAAAAAGAATAGAAAGCCTTTTAAGTCTCACTTCTACAGGCTTCTGTTGTCCCTGGTGCCATCTGTGGTGGAGGAAATAAAAAGTGAAAGGCAGAAATTAAAAATAAGTTTGGGAATCAGTGAAGGATTGAAGAAAGTTGAGTTTTTGCTGTGTGTGTGTGTGTGTGTGTGTGTGTGTGTGTGTGTGTGTGTGTGTGTGTGTGTGTGTGTGTGTGTTTTTCCTGGGCAAGTTAAGATGGATTTAGTAGAGAAGGAAATATGCTATAGGACTGAGGGCTTGGGCTTTTTCTTGTCCCATCTCCAAGTTGCTGCTTGCCAGGAATTTGTTTTTTCCATTTGCCATGCTCCCAGGCCTGCCACAAAGAGCTGAAGCTTGGGTTCCCATAAGCCTTCACTTGAGACTGGAATGAGATCTTCTACCTAGGAACCAAGGTTCTGAGCCAGCGAGTGGTTCCGTGGTTCTGAAGCTCCCATTCTCACTTCTCTCCCAGCTCTTTCTCTTTGAACGGCCACTGCCCTTTTAATTCTTTCCCCCTTTTTGTCTGTACCCAACCCTTCTTCCACTCTGGGTGGTGGTGGTGGCCGAGGGGCTCGCATTTCCCGGATCCGCTGGCATGATGTTGCAAGAGTTTGTCTTCTGCACAGCAGAGGCATTGTGCTCCACCTGGTCCCACCTGGAATCTGGTTTCCTGGTCCTTCGGTTACTTGTGTGTGTATGTGTTTCTGTGTATTTGCTTGCGGATGTGTGGTTTCTCCATGTCTAATGATGTATGTTTGTGTGCATAGCATTCTGCTTGCATTTGTATGAGCCTGGCCTGGTTGCATGTTTCTCTATTTGCAAGTGGGTGCATGTGTTTCTCTAGATATGTGTATTTGCATGTATGTGTGTGTCTGTATGTATGGGTGTCTATGTGTGCGTGTGTTCACCCAATGTGCAGAGTCAGATTAGAATCAAGTGGACCAGCTTCACAAAGAAGACTCTATGGATAAACTCCAGTTTTTCTGGTCCTTTCTTTTCTTAGTCACATCTTCCTTGGGAGATATGGAGGCCTGGCAGTTAGCATTTGGGGTTCCATTCCACCCCACCCATCCCTTCCTCTTCGAGGCTGAGTGGCCCAGAGAAAAGCCACGGGTCACAGAGATGCTGAAGGCAGTTCCCTCATTCTACAGGTGAGGAAGTTGAGGCTTGCAGAGGTTAAGGAATATGAGCCCGCATCTCTAATCCACCCCTTCTTCCCCCTGAACCACGTTTTCTCCTCACTTAGGAGTCAGCTAAGGTCCCAGGATATCAGATTCCAATCTGGAGTGAACTCTGAATTCGGCCCGGCCAAGTACCTGCTTGTAGGGGCAGGGGAGGCACCAAGGCCAGAGGGTCTCTGGGCCGGGGCTGATGCTCTCTCCCCTGACCTCGGTGCTGCCTTCCTCACATGTTGCTGGAGGCTCAGATGAGATGGGGGAGAGGAAGAAGAACTTTGGGAAAATTGGAGGTCAATGTCAATATTGGTTATTATTGTTTCTATTCATCAAAGGACAGTTAATCAAATGTAGTGAAAGGAGGGGGGAGGAGGAGGGGAGGAGGAGGAGGGGAGGAGGGGAGGAGGGAGGAGAGGATGGGGAGGGGGAGGGGAGGAGGAGGAGAGGAGGAGGAGCAGGAGGAGAGGAGGAGGAGGGGAGGAAGAGGAGGGGGAGGGGAGGAGGGGAGGAGGGAGGAGAGGATGGGGAGGGGAGGGGAGGGGAGGGGAGGAGGAGGAGAGGAGGAGGAGGAGCAGGAGGAGAGGAGGAGGAGGGGAGGAAGAGGAGGGGAGGGGAGGAGGGGAGGAGGAGGGGGAGGAGGAGGAGGAGGAGGAAAGAGAGAGACAGAGACAGAGACAGTGAAAGACAGATGGAGAAACAGAAGGAGAGGAGAAGAGAAAGACAGAGAGAGAGACAGAGAGAAAGAGACAGAGAGACAGACACAAAGAGACAGAGACTGAGAGACAGAGAGAAACAGAGAGACACCACAAAGAGACAGAGAGAGAGAGAGAGAGAGAGAGAGAGAGAGAGAGAGAGAGAGAGAGAGAGGAGAAGAAAGAGATAAAGAGAGGAAGGGAGAGAAAGATAGAGACAGAGAGACAGACACTAAGAACAAAGTTCTATCTACATATGAGAGCAGAAAGGTAGACAGAAAGCAAAGTGATTGAGACAAAGAGGAATAGAGACATATTGACAGAGACAGATAGATAGAGACCCAGGCTGAAAGAGATAGGGAGTGGGGGGTGCAGAACAGAGAGTTAGAGAGGGAAGGAGAAAAGAGGAGAGAGGAAGAGAAAGAGGGAGTATTGGGAGAGAGAATGAGAGGAGAAGAAGGAAGAGGAGGAGGAAAAAGAGGGAACAAAGAAGGGAGAGGAGGAGAAGGAAAAGGAGAAAGAGGGAGCAAAGAAGGGGGAAAGAGTGAAAGAAGGGGGAGAGGAGAGAGAGAAAGGAAAGGAGGGAGGGAGACAGAAAGAAGAGAGGCAGAGAGAACTAGACATACAACCCAAAGAGTAAGAATAAGGGAGAAAATGAGAGAAGAGAGAAAAAGCCGGGTCATCAACACCAACAAATCACTGTGATTTCGTGCGACTAAATCAGAAAGTCCATCCCAAAGGAGAAGCCCCGTTGCCTTTGCCCCTGCCCGCCTGTGGGCCCCGCTGGCTCCCATGGAGCACCCTGGCCCTCATCTTTCCCGGGTGACTCATCCTCCCCGGAGAGGCCGGTCTGCCAGAGGAGGGGGAGACGGCAAGGAGAGCCGGCCCGCCCCATCTCCTGGGGGAGGATGGGAGGGGTCCCTCTGGCCCAGACCCAAAGGCTAGGAGGTGTCCAGGAACTAGGTGGAGGCGCCCAGGCTGCTGGAGCCGATTCCTCTCCACTTGGGTCGGCAGTCAGATGGCAGTTTTCTGAGCTCCTGGAGGAGAGGCCTGGGCAGCTGAGGGCTTAGCCTTGAGGTGACATTCCCTGGGAAACTACTTTATTAACTGGTCTGGGATAATATATTAAGGCCTTGAGTTCTTTCCATGCATATTTTGTAGCTGGAAAGGACCTTAGACATTACCTAGCTGTTTTTCCTTTTGTTTTTAACATACAGAAATGAAGGCCTATTGGCCTAAAGTCATCCATTTGGAGCTCAGGATTCAAACCCAGGTCCTTGGACCTGGAGCTGGCAGAGGACCCAGAGGTCCTGCAGTCCATCGCTCCCCCTCCCCTGCCGCACCCCCTCCGATTCTCCCATTTTACAGATGAGGAGGTCAGGGACTGGAAAGGGCAAATGATGACAAGGTCACAGGGTTCCAACTCTGGTTCTCAGATTTGGAATCCCTTCTTTTCTTTCTTTTTTTTTTTTTAACTGGACCTCACCGACTGTCTCTTTTTGTGGTGCCTCCATCTTTCCAAGTACAGAAAAATTGGGAGTTGTTTTATTTTTAGAAGTTATAAATAACATTATCTAACTGGGATAAAAAGGAGATGAGGAGATTTGAACTCTACCACTTTCTTTGAGGGGAGCAAGGAGCTTCTGGAAAGGTTGGGGGCAGGCAAAGGCAGGAGGATATGGAGATGTTCCTTTGATTAGTCCAAATTGAGGGACCATTCTTTACTTGTTTCTTGTGTGGACAAGCTTGAGTGTGTTCAAGCACTGAATCCCCAGATAAATTAAAAGTTCTCCAAAATACAATGCTCAACATTTTAGGCAATAAAGGCTGCTGAGTGATTGACGCAGGAGATAAAAGAATGCATGTCTGCTGCCACATTTAATAAAGATCTAACATGGAACTGGGGTGCCATAAATTCAATTTTAGTCCTTGGAGAATTTTGAAAAGGAGTTACTACCAAATACTTCTCATTTCATCGATTAAGACTCTCTCTAGATATCAGCACTCTTGAGCCTTTGATTAGAGGGAAGCTGGGTAGGGGGCAGAAAGTGAGTGACATAACAAAGGACACCCCAGATCCCCCAGGGTATCCCTAGACTTCTCATGGGAAAAGCAGTTAGTTATTAGCCTCCCTCTGCGAACCCAGTAATGGAGTGGGGAAGTAGTCCTGGATGGAGTGCTACATATTCAATCATTTCATTGCAAACATTCATCAGAACCCATCTGCCCTTAGGATCAGTATTGGTCACTATTTCATCCATTTTATTCATCCATAAAATGAGAGGATTGGATGAGATGACCTCTGAAGGCCTTCCCAGTAAGATCAACTTCTGAGTTCATTGCACTTTTTTTATATCACAGACACTACCTAATAATTCAAACTCGTAGAATCCTCAAGAAAACTGCCTAGCCAAATATTCCATCTGAAACCTTATTCAACTTTCTACACCCATAGTTGCTTACCTCTCTACCAAAAAGAAAGGAAGTCACACAGTATTCTGTTCTCTCTCCTTTCACCCTGCTCCTCTTCAGAAATGTGTTGTATCTGACTCCCCTCTCCCATGATCTCCCCTCTCTTCTATCATCTTCTCCCCATTTCTCCTCCCCCATCCCTCTTACCCCATTCCCCTTCCTCTCCTACTTTCCTCTAGGGTAAGATAGATTTCTCTACCCAGTTGAGTGTGTGGGTTGTTTCCTCTCTGAGTCACTTCTGATGAGAATGAAGGCTCATTCATTTCCTCTCACCTTCCCCCCTTCCACAACATTGCAAAAGTCTTTTACATGAACTCCACCTCTCCTTTTCCTTTCTTCCAGTACATTCCTTTCTCCCCCACTAACTCCATCTTTATATTATACCTTCATATTCAGCTCCCTCATGTCTTTATAAGCTCCTTCTAATTGCTCTAATAAAGGAGAAGGTTCATGAGTTATCAGTATCATCTTCCCATGCAGGCATATACGTAGTTCAACATCATTAAATTCCTCATTAGTCCATCCTGTCCACCCTCTCTATGATTCACCAGGACTTGAAGATCAAACTTTCTGTTCAGCTCTGGTCATTTCAACAAGAACATTTGAAACGCCCCTGTTTCACTGAAAGTCCATCTTTTCCCTGAAAGAGGATGTTCAGTTTTGTTGAGTAGTTGATTCTCAGTTGTAATCCAAAATCTCTTGCCTTCTGGAATATCATATTCCAAGTCCTATGGGCCCTTAATGTAGAAGCTGCTAAATCCTGTGTCATCCTTATTGTAGCACCATGATAATTCAGTTGTTTGTTTCTGGCTGCATATAGTATTTTCTTCTTGACTTGAGGATTCTGGAATTTAGCTATAATATTCCTTGGAGTTTTTATTTGGAGATCTCTATCAAGAGATGATTGGTAGATTCCCTCAATTTCTATTTATCCTCTGCTTCTAGGATAGCAGGGCAATTTTCTTGGATTGTTTCTTTAAAAATGACATCTAGGTTGTTTTTTGTTTTGTTTTGTTTTGTTCTTGGTCATGACTTTCAAGGAGCCCAACAATATTTAAATTACCTCTTCTTGATCTGTTTTCCAGGTCAGTTGTTTTTCAATGAAATCTTTCACATTTTCTTCTAGTTTTTCATTCTTTTGCTTTTGTTTCATTGTTTCTTGATTTCTCACAAAGTCATTAGCTTCCCTTAGCTCCATTCTACATTTGAAGGAATTATTTTCTTCAGAGAGCCTTTGTATGTCTTTTTACATCTGGCCACTTCTGCTTTTTGAGGCATTCTTCTCCTCATAGGCCTTTTGAACTGCTTTTTCCCATTTAACCCAAACTAGTCTTTTAGATGTCATTTTCTTCAATATCTTTTTGTATTTCCTTCATCAAGCTGCTGACTAGGTTTTTATGATTTTCCTACATCTCTCCCAATTTTTCCCTCTTTGTCCCTCACTTGATTTTCAAAATCTTTCTTGAATTCTTCCATAACCTGAGCCCAATTCATATTTGTCTTGGAGGTTTTGGATTCAGAAGCATTGACTTTGTCATCTGAGTGTGTATTTTGATCTTCTATAGGACTAAAATAATTACCTGTGATCAGATTCTTTCTCTTCTGTTGTTTGTCATTTCTCCCCATGACCTGATTTTAACTTTTATTAAGGTGGGCTCTGCTTCCGAGGGGAGGAACATTGTCCCAAGCTCTTGAGAGTTTTTGCAGCTGTTTTCAGGGACACCCCCCACCCGCAACCTGCAAGTTCTCAATTCCTCCAATGTCTTTTGAGAGACTCTGACTGCTCTCCTGGCCTGTACTCTGATCTGTGGATGACCACCAGCACTGCCCTCTGCCTTGGAGCTGTGAGGAGGATCCCTGCTCCACTATGGCAGTATGGACCTCCTCCCCCAACTGTGACCTGGATCTGGGCACAGGCAAAGCCACAAGTGTCCTAGATAGGTAGAAAAGAGTCCTCTGTGATCTCCCCTGACCCCCTATCATTCAAAGGATTGAACGCTCTGGAAGCATGCATGGGGTGACTCTCCAGGCCTGCTCCTGGTCCCCAGAGGCCCAGTCTACACTGAGGCCTATGCTGGACTGGGCTCCACACTCACTCTGATGTGGCAGAGCTTTCCTGCTGCCCCTTCCAAGTTGTCCCTGGCTATCCCTAGGCTGAGAGGTCTGGAAACCGTCCCACTGCCATGGACCCAGGTGTCCCCAGGGACCCAGGCACCCCCCCAAGGGCCCAGATGCCCCCAGAGACTCGGGCACCCTGGGACCCAGGTGCCCCACGGACTATTCCTGAATGACTGGAGCCAGTTTGCTCCGGTGCAGCCTGGGCTGTGCAGTAGCTCTTTCTACCCTCGGCGTAACAGACTTTTCTGATGGATTTTCCAAGTTGTCTTAAGCTGAAATTTTATTTTGCTCAGTCTTTTTGTGGGTTCTGCCACTCTAGAATTTGGTTGGAATCATTATTTAAAGGTATTTGGAGTGGTCTGGTGGAGAGCTGCTGGGATTTCCTGCCTCCACTTTGCCATCTTGGCTCTTCCCCTGGTGCACCTGGCTTTCATTTCTCTATATCAATCTGCCCCATGCTCTGAATTCCTCATATTGGCTATTTCTCACTATGTGAAAATATCACATGAGATTCTTTTATTACTACCCCCCAGATGGTGAGCAGTCACTTTGTCTCCAGGGTGGTTATTATTGTGGGTTTGGTTGTTTTGCGATCACAAAGAGTATTGCTCTAATAATGGTAAAAACATTCACATAAAGTTTTAAGACATACAAATAATAATAGCTAATATTTATACAGAATTTTAAAGTCTGTATATGTTATTTCATTTGATTCTCACAACAAACCTCTTGAAGCAGTTGCTATTATTTATTTATGCCCATTTTATAAATATTGTTATTATCTCTGGAAGCAGCTATGTGACTCAGTGGACAGAGCCTTGGATCAGGAAGACCTGATTTCAAATACTGCCTCAGATACTTTACTAGCTATGTGATCCTGGGCAAGTCACTCAATCCTGACTGCCTCAGTCTGGGGAAGGAAATGATAAACCACTCCAGTATCTTTGCCAAGAAAACACCATGGATGTTATAGGTATGTATTATCCATGGGGTCACAAAGAGTCAGAAACGACTAAACAACAATTATTATCTCCATTTCACAGATGAGAGGTTAAGTCTCACCCAGGTTCACACAGCTAATAAACATCTGTGTTTTGATTTGAACTCAGTTCATTTTCAACTTACATCTAATAAATTTGGAGCAGAAGTGTCAAACTCTGGCAGCAAAACTCCCTAGTACAGCCCAAGCCTGATGAAAATGTAATTTCAATGTTTAAAACTGTTAAACATTAAATCTTTAACAAAATAAAATAAAAATATAATACAACATGGACATCATTAATTTGTAGTTTACTGAATCAAAGTAAAGCCTGCAAGTTTCTATTTGAGTTTAACATCATTGATTTAGAGCATAGAATTTAGGCCAATGTAATATAGCCCAAAGCTTTTATTTTAGATGGATACCCAAGAGGATTCTGGCAGAAGATAGGTTATTCACTCAGGTGTCCACATGATCCCACAGTCTCCATTTTTCTCTTCTCTCCTTTCCCTTCCCATCTCTGCCTTCCTTGCTTCTCTGTCTCTCTTTCCCCATCTCCTTCCAAGCTATAAGAAGTCACTTCTTCCACCACAGATAAGTCCCTGCCTACAAGAACTGAATATTCCTTGAGGAACATTCATGTGCAATCAAGACTAAGTCTATTTGTGGTTCATTCAGTCACCACCTGAATGAAATCAGAATCCACAACTCCATCTGAGTGTTTATAAGATAGCTAGACAGACAGAGAGACAGAGACAGAGAAAAACGTGTGTTTGTATTCGGTGTGTCCATGGGATTCATTAGAATACTGAGGAGAAGAAACAAAAATTAGTCTATCATTACATAACTGATGTTGATCAAAAGATAAGTACAAACCTGCCCATGAAATTATTCTTCAGGATTTTTCAGGCCCTGAAGGTAAGAAAGGAGCAAGAAATTGGAGCCCTGAGGTCTAGTCCCAGTGAGTTTGGCCTTGGTTTACCCATTTGCCAGATAGAGATAATCCCATTTGACATCTTCTTCATCCCCAGATCTCTGGGCTAGCTTGAAAGGGAGCTGAGATGGACATTTTTTTTTAACAAAAGGAGAAATCTGAGGCCCACAAGGTTAAGTGACTGGTCTGGAGCCACAAGTGGAGTCAGGAATCAGGATTTGAACTCAGATCACAGATTGAGAACAGGAAAGGACCCTCAGGCAGAAGGCACCTATCCCAGGCTGATGCTTTTCCTCCTTCCCTCCTGCCTTCTTGCTCTCCCAGCTGCCTTCCCAAGGGAGAACTTTATCAGACATCTATTGCCTTTGGAAGTAGCCTAGAGGTACTGAGTGACTTACCCACTGCCACACAGTTGGTATGGATCAGAATCAGGACTTGAACCCAGGTCTAACATGACTCCACAACCTGCTCTTGGAGGTGTATTGGTAAATGTTTAACAATCAGCTCTCTCTCTCTCTCTCTTAGGGAAAAAATGTATACAAGATACTTTTAAGTTTAATTGTCTTTATTAACATTGTCTCCATTACTTTCTCAAGGCAATCAATAGACAATCAATCAAATAAGAAACCAAGTCTTCATTTGTAGTATTTATCAAGCTCAATCTTACACTGAAAATTTAACAATAGGCTCTCTCCAGCCAGCATGAATTGGCTCCATGAACAGCCCTGCCCACTCTCCACCCACTGTAACACTCATTTTCCTCTTAAATGAGATACCACACATGGCTGTTGTGAGAATCAAATGAGAAAGCACATGAAAAACTGCTTTATAGACCTGAAATGTTATGTAAAAGCAACGGGAGACAGCAGCTTCTACCCACACAGAGGAGACAAGGGAATCTGTGTGAATCATGATATTAACTTTTTTACTTATTTATTATATATTTTATTTATTACTTATTTTAAAATTATTGAATTATAGTTTTAACATATATATAATATATAAACATATAGCAAATATATATATAATATAAAACATAAAGGAAAATTAGTGCTTTAAGTGGTTTATATAATAGTAGTGTATTATTTAGTTTGCTCTTTCACTGATGATGGTTAATACCTGTGTGGATTTGGCTCAATTGCTTAACCTTTGGGGGCCTCAGTTTCCTCCTCTGTCAAATGAGGGGGGCAGGATTAGATAATCTCAAAGGTCTCTATCATCTCCACATCTGGGATTGTAGGACTTCCCTTGGGTTTCTCATCTAGCAAGGGCTGGATTTGAATCAAGATCTCTGTGGTTTCCAGTCAAATTGCATCACCTACACATCTACTGGAAGTGGAGGAGGGATGGCAGGTGCAAACAAGATAGTAAGGAGAAGTTTTACAAACCTTTATAGCTCTCTCTAGACGTTAGCTATCATCATTCATCTATTATCTACCTTAGAGGTTTGCTGTGATGAGAGTATTTTATAAACTGTAAAATGGATATAAATGTGCTTTCAACATATTGTCTAGGGAAATGCGGGGACTTGCCAAATATTTTAAAGTATCAACTTGAACATTACACAGAGTTCCCAGAATCCGAAGCATACTATCGACCAGAAAAGTCTCGACACTTTGAAAATACTTCCTGAGATCACAAGGGAATCCTTGGGTGCTATTAACATTTCATTCTTTGAGTATCCAATTACGAAAGGAGATTTTTGAGTACTTGGGTCTAGGAGCAGAACCTTCGTGACCGTGGGGGAGTAGCTTTCCGGCAAGCTTTTTTAAAAAGTTTTGCTCAGGAACTCTTTAATATTCTCTAAGAAAAAGCATGTGAGGCAAGTTTCAGGAACAGAAATATTGGGTGGTGAAAGACCGTGAATAGAAAAAAGGATCCCTGAGAACTATGGGGCAAAGCAGACAAGTCTCCACATTGACTTCTTCATATAGCTGCATCCTTAAGGATGGTTTGCTAGGGTGATTTAATCAATCTCTCAATCAACTAGCTTCTATTAAAGATCTACCATGGTGGGGGGGTGGCTAGGTGGAGCAGTGGATTGAACACTGGCCTTGGAGTCAGGAGTATCTGAGTTCAAATCCAGCCTCAGACACTTAATAATGACCTAGCTGTGTGGTCTTGGGCAAACTACTTAACCCCATTGCCTTGCAAAAAAACTAAAAAAAAAAATCTACCATGTTCTAGGCCTTGGGGGATAGTAAGACAAAAATAAAGAAATAAATGACTCACACTCTCAATGAGCTTCCATTCTTTTGAGGAATAAGACAGCATGATCATAAACAAACATATATATATAGAATTATATATATAATATGCATATATAATATATAATTTTATATAATAAATATTATATATTATATAATTTACATATATGTATTATATAAATAAGTATATACTAAATAATATGTATTACATTTATATGTATGTACACATGTGATACATATATCCAATGTGTGTACATATGTGTATTATATGCTGCATTGTGTTGTAATAGGTAATTATACAAATAAGCATATGATTTTTAAATTATTATTTCTATGGAATAAATAGTATGCGGTATACATGCATGTGACACATATCTCTAATGCATATGCATATATGTATTATGTGTGTTATGTGCACATGTATAATAGGTATATAAAATTATATGAATAATAAATATATAATTTAAAATTATTATTTATATTATATATTATTATTCTGTATATACTTGTTTATGATCATGCTGTCTTATTCCTCGAAATAATGGAAGTTCATTGAGAGTGTGAGTCATTTCTTTATTTATTTTTGTCTTACTACCCCCCAGGGCCTAGAACATGATAGATTCTTTTTTTTTTGGGCACTGCAATGGGGTTAAGTGGCTTGCCCAAGGCCACACAGCCAGGTAATTATTAAGTGTCTGAGGTCTGATTTGAACTCAAGTACTCCTGACTCCAGGGCCGGTGCTCTATCCACTGTGCCACCTATCTGCCCCCTGTAGATTCTTAACAGATGCTTGTTGATTGAGTAGTTTGGAGAGATGGCCTCAGGTTTTGAGGGAAAGGAAAGGTATCATGAAGAAGGTGATGCTTTGGTGTATCCTGAAGGAAGAGAGGGATTCTTTACAGCAGAGGAGAAGAGGGAGGACATTTCAGGATTGGGGGACAGTGTCCCCAACAGAATTGGAGATAGGAAATGGAGAAGTCTGTTTGGCTGGACTGGGGTGTGAGCAAAGGAGAGTAATGTATAATGAGCCTGAAAATATCTGTTGGGACCAAAAATGAAGGACTTTAAAAGTCATTTCTCTTCTTTGGGAATCAAATTAATCATCTATAAAATGAGTGCATGGATTCCCATCTCTTACATTCCTCACACTTCTTGACTTTCAGTAAACCTTTTCATACCCTCTAATCAACAGAAAATATGTAATATTTATCATAAATATGAACAAAGAAATAAAATAGATTAATTCATTGTAATAGGATAACTTAGTTATTTCCCCAACATCTCCCACATCCTCTTTAAAAAAGCTTTTGATACCACCTAGGATAGGAATCAGGAACACCTGCATTAGATGATCTCTTTGGGTGATGTCCAGATAAATAGCCTTATTGCATTAGAATGTGAGTTCCTTGAAAGCAGGAAGCATGGTTTTGCTTTTCTTTCTGTCCCTAGCACTTAGCACTTAGTAAGCCCTTATTTGGTTAAGCAGCTAGTCGATGAAGTAAATTGCATACTGAATCTAAAGTCAGGAAGAACTGAGTTCCAATCCAGCCTCAGACACTTACTAATTGTATAACCCAGAGCAAGTCATTTAACTTCTCTCTGACTCAGTTTCTTCTTCTGTAAAGTGATGATAAGAATATGCTTATCTCCCAAGGTGGTGAAGAGGCTCAAATGAGAAAATATAGATAAAGCACTAAATAAATGCTAGCTATTCTTGATGTTCATTAATGGTTGTTGACTGAATTTATGGTGATAATCCTATGCCAACTTCCCATACAGTTTTTGTCACACTGAGATCTAATTAGTGGGCGCCCCCCTGAACTTTAACAGTCTTCACTAGGGCCCTCTGATCAATCTCTTGCTCAAATATCTATCTTCTCTCTATCGCTTTCCTCTGTCTTCTATCACCTTCTGTCTGTCCTGTCCAAGTCCCACATCTCCCATTTGTTCCTCTACTTTCAAAGCAGTGACTTGGAAGCATCACTTTGGAATATAATTCCCTCTCCTACTTCAACCAGCTCCACCCCACCAGGCTCTCTCTCATGCATCCTTTTGCACTTCTACCAGGCTATTTCATGAGGGTGTGATTTTTGCCACTGTGAATAGTCTCTCCACCAAAACAGATTGCAGCTCTTCTATGACTCAGAGAATGATATTCTTGAGTTTGGGGAGCTGAAAAATTCATCATCCCGCAGCCATCCTTAATGAAATACCTATCTAAATTGACTAGGGATCGACTTCGCTTGACAGACACTCAATCCATGAGCAAGCTATATACTTAAACATTTCTATCTTGGTAACTCTTAACCAGAGTATACAGCTCTTACCAGAATATACAAATCTAGATGAGAGCTCTAAAAAAATGGAGGGGGGAGAACCTTTTATACAAAACTATTTATGGAAGTTCTTTTATGGTAGCAAAAACCTAGAAGTCAAAGGGATCCCATTATGAAGAATGAGTGAACAAGTTGTGAGATATAATAGTGATGGAATACCCTAAGAAATAACAAGCAGGATGGTCTCAGGAAAACCTGGAAAGATATAAACTGATGCAAAGTGAAGTGACCAGAACCAGAACATTGTACAGAGCAATGTAGGGGGATGATCCACTGTGAACAACTTAGCAATTCTCAGCAATACAAAGATCCAAGATGATTCCAAAGGACTTAAGATGAAAAACATTATCCTTTTCCAGAGAAATGGAGTCTGAATGCGGATCAAAGCATACTTTTTTACTTTTTCTTTTTTTTTGTTTGTAATTTCTTTTATACCATGATTAATTTGGAAACATATTTTGCATGACTCCATATGTATAATCCATATCAAAGAGGGAAAGAGAGAATTTTGAACTAATTTTTTTTTAAATTAAAGATTTTATTTATTTTGAGTTTTACAATTTTTCCCCTAATCTTACTTCCTTTACCCCCCCCACAGAAGGCAATTTGTCAGTCTTTACATTGTTTTCATGGTATACATTGATCCAAACAGTGTAATGGGAGAGAAATCATATCCTTAAGGAAGAAACATAAAATATAAGAGATAGCAAGATCAGACAATAAGATATCAGGTTTTTTTCCCTAAATTTAAGGTAATAGTCCTTGGTCTTTGTTCAAACTCCACAGTTCTTTATCTGGATACACATGGTATTCTCCATCACAGACAGCCCCAAATTGTCTCTGATTGTTGCCCTGATGGAATGAGCGAGTCCTTCAAGGTTGATCATCACCCCCATGTTGCAGTTAGGGTGTACAGTGTTTTTCTGGTTCTACTCATCTCACTCAGCATCAGTTCATGCAAACCCCTCCAGGCTTCCCTGAAATCCCATCCCTCCTGGTTTCTAATAGAACGATAGTGTTCCATGACATACATATACCACAGTTTGCTAAGCCATTCCCCAGTTGAAGGACATTTACTTGATTTCCAATTCTTTGCCATCACAAACAGGGCTGCTATGAATATTTTTGTACAAGTGATGTTTTTACCCTTTTTCATCATCTCTTCAGGGTATAGACTCAGTAGTGGTATTTCTGGATCAAAGGGTATATGCACATTTTTGTTGCTCTTTGGGCATAGTTCCAAATTTCTCTCCAGAAAGGCTGGATGAGTTCACAGCTCCACCAACAGTGTAATAGTGTCTCAGATTTCCCACAACCCTTCCAACAATGATCATTATCCTTTCTGGTCATATTAACCAGTCTGGGAACTCAATTTTTTAAAAATGAATATTAAAATTTGTTTTTACATATAATGTGAAAATATATAAAAATCTCCCCCCCAAAATGGGATTGTCTTCAAGCCATCATGACAAAAACAACATGGTTAAGAGGAATTTTTTAAAAGCATGGCTAGTCTTTGGAAAATAAGATGGTGGTAACCATTTTTTTTAATTGGTGGAGTTCAATAGCAGCACTCATAGAAAAGATTGGAAGGATAGAGGATAGCAAACCCAGGTTCTTCTTAAGAGTATGAATTTCTTAAGGGACAGAGACTATCTTTTGTCTTTTTTTGTAGCCCCAGTGTCTGGCTCAGACACATTCTAGCTGGCTGATCCTGGACAAGTCATTTCTCAGTGTCCTTAGGTGACCCAATAAATCGAGAAGAATGACTGTTCTGCATCAAGGATGGGAAGGACATCCCCAGCTACGTCACAACTATAGCAACAACAATATCACTTGTAGGTCAGGACCAAAAGAGAGACAGCTCTGGGGGAGTGAATAGGGAAGTAGCTTTGTCATTAAGAATGTCCAGGTTCAAGTGTACCCTGGCAAATCATTCAGTCTCTAAATGACCTTAGGTAACTCTGATATGATAAATTGTCTGGGCGTTTCCTTACCAGGGAGCTAATTCCCTTCGTTGATGTAATTGCAGCTCGACAGCCAAAATTATTATTACTACTCACAATCTTCTGCTGATGCTTCAGTACGTGACAGTGGAAATAGTGATGGATTTGGAATCCGAGGGCCTGAGACTTGGGCGATTATTACCTGAGTGAACTTGGGTGAATCACTTAAGAAAAGGTCCCAAACTTCAATACAAGAGGGAGATTTTGTCATCTGGGAGTTCTCTACAGCAATGAGATCAGAGGCCTGGTCCTTATCAATATTATTATCATCTTTATGTTTAACTATGGAACTTAAAACTTCACGAAGGATTGTCTTATGGGAGAGGTGGATGTGGGCAATGGAAAGAATACTGGATTTGAAGTCAGAGAACTTGGATTTGAATTCTCTAATCTTTATTAGATGTACAATCTGAGATAAGTCGTGAAACGCTTCTGTGCTTCGGTTTCCTCATCTATCAAAAAAAGAGATAGTTGACCTTTAAAGTTATTTTCAGCTTTAAATCTATAATCCAGTAGCTCTTCTGTGCCTCGGTTTCTTAATCTATAAAATGAAGTGGTTGGACTACATGGACTGTAAGGTCCTTCCCAGTTCCAAATTGCTAATTCTAGGATCTCATGATCATGGTCTGGAGGTGACCCCTAGGTTCCAGTTGGGGTACAAAGTTGGTTCTCTGAAGCTGGTAAGGCTTCAAACAGAAGCCCCAGGATGTTGTCACCCCAGCCAAGTTCTGAGAAATTCACCATGAAAGATAGCTGTTGGGGGAGGGGATGGGGTTTTTTTTTTTTTTTGGTTTTGTTTTGTTGGGGATTTTTTTGGCCACAGCAACTCAAAAAAAAAAGGTCCTTTAAAGAACTGAGATCTGCATGGGAGGATGGAGCACCCACTCACAAAGCCAAGGATCAAGGACTGAAGTGTTCTTCTTATTAGTAACAGGGGAGTAGGGAATAATGGAGTTTAAATGATGTTCCCAAAAAACCACAAAGAGTAATGTCTTTAATTTAGCCTCTTCATTAGACTTTGAAGATTTGTTTTTTTTCACAGAACCCTAGAGATCACAGAGTCTGAGAGAATATGATCTCATCTCATTTGAACACTTCAGTAAGGGTGGGATCTCGTCCATGTGTAGGGTATGTGTGCATATCCATGTAGATTATGTGTACAACCACATGAGTTTGTCTAAACACATCTCTCAGGAAGGCATGATTAGATGTCTCTGAAAGCTCACCCACACGAATATTACTAGTCTAGGAGAAATGATGTTATGTTTAAGCTGCTTTCCTAGACTGTTCCTTAACAGGGACAGGGTGCCTCAAGCTATATGCAGAGGCTTGACTTCCTTCCCACCAAATGCCAATTACACAAAGACCATCAAGAATAGTGAAAAATGAAGAACGAATAAATGCATTTATCCAAGCAAAAAGGAAATGGAAATCAATGAAGGGGAATATTATATAAAATTTAATATTCCAGACAATGAATGATTTCTCCCACTAGAAGTGAGCTAACCTAAGAGATGCAGCACCTGATCTTATCCAAGGGGGAAATTTCTCAAAATATAGAAAGAGAGAGGTGAAGAACACATGGAGATCCCATCTCTTTCTTCCCTTCTCCCTCTTTGGGAATCTCTCCATGAAGAGACCATGGAATTGTGTGTTTCCTCTCTCAAAGTCAGACACCAGAAGAAGGGAAAGCTTTCCTCTTCCAAGTTCCTACCAAGTCTGTCTCTCCTACAGGCGTGGAGCAAAAAAAGTCCTTTCCACCAAGGAGAATCTTATGGTAAATGCACCAGCCTTGAACCTTGGATTACTTAGGTGAATACTTTTTCCATTGGTAGAGGTCTATACCATCCAGGTCTCTTCTCATGGACTTGTGTCCATGTCTTCCCATAAATCATGTGTAGAAGTTCCTCCCAGTACATTAAGGTATTTTCCTTCATTTTTTTTTTACACCAAATACAACAGATATTTATGGTGCTCCTACTAAATTTCTTAATTGGATGCTGTATCATTTTCTCATATCTAAGTTGATGTTGATTTTGATCTTTAGTTTAATGAGTCACCGGAGCCACTCTAAACAGATGGCTGATTTGGAAGTGATATTTGTTTCCTGTCTGTTAAGATAAAGTAAGTTCTTTTTCTAAGTGGTATTACTGTTCTTCTGCAAAGTTCTCCCACTCCTATGCCTCTTTGTAACATGGAAGTGAGCTGAAGGCACTGGCCAGTTCTGCTGGAAAGAATTCCAATAGGCGCAAGTGTCTGATCTGCCTAATTAGCCACAGATAAGGACATAACCAGAAGGCTGACCAACTGGGCATGACATTTTGTGGGGGAGGCCACAGTTGCCCACAAAACTACGTTTCACATGATGGAGAGGCCCAGATGAATAATGACCTGCACCAATAGAGAAAACTCTTGAATCAATGACATCTGAGATACACGAGGACTGAAAGAATATTCAATGTTTAACATGTCTGCAGGTTCCCAAACCTCTTATTAAAGAAACTATGTATAGGATGTGGTCATAAGGCTTAATCTATAAGCCTTTGGTGTCATTTATATCTAGATCTAGAGTCTGAGTTTGAATTCTGCCTCAGATTCTTACTTTCTGTGTGATGGTGGGCAAGTCCCTTTGCTTCCTCAGATTTCTCATCTGGGAAATGGGGAGTAATGCTAGCCCTTTCCTACAGGGTTTGAATGGGGAATCAATATATGTAAATTGACATGGAAATCTTAAAGTTCTGGGATACTCTTCCCTCTTTCTCCACCTATTATTATTGCTATTAATTTTAATTTTTTTTCCTCTTTCCTTTATTTTATCATCCATGCAGGTCTATATTTTTTGGGGGAGGGGGATTATGTTTACTCTTAAACAAGAATATTTTAGTAATGTATAAAAAAATCATTTGTACAAAAGTAAGAATAAATTAAAAAAAAGAAAAAAGTTCCGGGATACCCTATATAAATGTTAATTTATTGTTCAACTTTTTTTTTGCCATCTTCCCCTATACCCACCTTTACACATAAGTCATGTGTATGAGTTTCATTCAAATATGCTTGATTCAATTGTGCTTGATTCAGTTTGGAGAATCTTCCCAAGTCCTTCATCTCTATTTAATCTTTTCTGTCTTTTGGTAAAAATAGTTGATACTTGCTAGCTCTTATATGAAGCTCTAACGTTTGCAAAGTGATTTCCAATTGCTATCCCCTTTGATCATCACAACAGCCCTGGTGGGGAAGATGCTATTTTTATCTCCATTGTACAGATGAGGGAACTAAAGCAGATCCAGGTCTAAGTGAATAAATGGTCCACTGATTGAATCACTGGGTCACTTTACCTGCCTACATCCTATAAAACCTGGGGACCACCCTCTTAGACGAATGCTTTTAAAAGTATAAGATAAATTTTTGCTTACTTATTTGTTCATTCATTCATTCATTCATTCATTCATTCATTCATTTGTTTATTTTAAAAGTTCACAGACCAGGGGCGGCTAGGTGGTGCAGTGGATAAAGCAGCAGCCCTGGAGTCAGGAGTACCTGGGTTCAAATCCGGCCTCAGACACTTAATAACTACCTAGCTGTGTGGCCTTGGGTAAGCCACTTAACCCCATTTGCCTTGCAAAAAACCTAAAAATAAAGTTCAGAGACCCTAGGTAGGAACTAGGAACTCCAGCTACAAGAGAGCAAGAAGATGACTTATAGTCAGGACAACACAGGTTCAAATTTTACCTCAGACTTTTACCAGCTATGTGATCTTGGGCAAGTAATTCAATCTCTGTGAGTCTCAACTGTTGCTGTTTTTTGTTAATTTTTTGGAGAGAAAGGCAATTGGGGTGAAGTGATTTGGCCAGGGGCCCATAGCACCTAAAGGTCTGAAGTCAAATTTGAACTCAGGCTCCTGGCTCTAAGGCTGTGTTCTCTCCCCTGTGCCACCTAGCTTCTCCTAAGGACCTCACATATAAAAAGAGAGACTTGGACTTGATGGTTTCCAAGTCCCTTCCCAGATACAGATCTGTAACCCCATGATAATGAACCAAGAAAGAATGGAGAGGAACCCTCAATTTTTCTATAACAAACAATTTTTTGCCATCAATGATAGTGAACTATAATGTCACAGATTCCAACATGTTCCACCAAGAGACAGATAATAAAGAAAACAAAGATGGGCAGAAAAGCTGAACCAGAGGAACATAGGATTCTGAGGGCATTGAGGGGCCAATTCCCAAGATATGTGAAGGAAGGGGAGGTGTGAAGTATGCCAAATGTCTGAAGAAAATCTTGGATCTTGTTGTCAAAAAAAAGTGATAATATTAGCAATGACTAATACATGTGCTAACATTTCCATCATCTCTTTAAAACCATCATGAGACGATCCTCCACATGCATTAAGGTCATCTTGAATGAAGGTCTGAGAAGGGAACATGCAGGCTTTTGCCAATGATATTGATTCCATGATCTTATGATATCCGAGAGGAGACCACATCTCATTACCCTCACACCACAGTATCCCAGTTTCAGGGAACTTAGTTCCCTTTACCAGGACAGTACTTTCCTGTTGCAATCCACAATAAAGATTGGATTCAAATGGAAGTTAATTTTACATAGGCATATTTATAATTTATAAAGAAACAGAATCAGGAAGTAAAATGGTGGAAAAAGATTCCAGGCTCCAATTACTGCTATCAATGATCCCAGTTCTTGCTCCACAATCTTATCTCCATCCCCCTCCTGGACATTTCCATTTGGATGTCCCCACTATCACCTTACGAACACATTAAAAACCCAAACACATTATCTTCCCTAGCCAAACCAGATACCTCCCTCCAGTTTGCTTTCTTTGTCAACAGCATTGCCATCTTGGACTTTCTTTTAGTCCATTGATCCAGTCACCAGGTCTTATTCATTCTTCCTTCCAAGTCCTTCTGGTAAACCATTTCCTTTCCATCCTCACTGGTTTTACTGACCACCTAGCTTACTTCATCCTTTGAGCAGCTTTTCTTTCCAGCTCCAACCATCAGGGTAAATGTCCTAAAAATGTTATTGTGATCTCCCTCCTAATCAAGAATTTACAGAAACTCTCCATTCCTTATCCAAACCAATCTAAATGCTTCTGCCTAGCTTCCTGAATTCACCAAGATTATGCTCCTTTTCTAACAAGTCTAGAAAGCACATGGCCTATTATTAGCGACAAAACATTGTGTTTCAAGCCTGTGATTGTGCCACTCTCACATCTATTTCCATGCATTTGCTCTTTTCTTTGTCTTCTTCTTCTCTTGACTTAGTCAAATCTCATCATTGATCGCTTTCTTGGGTTTTTTTTTTTGAGAAGGCAAGAGGGTTAAATGGCTTGCCCAAGGTCACACAGAGAGGTAATTATGAAGTGCCTGAGGTCGGATTTGAACTCAGAACCTCCTGACCTGATCTAGTTGTCCTTTATTCTGTTTTTTTCATTGATCCCTTTCAATACTTAGCCTTTTCTTTTTGGTGAGGGAAATATGGAGTTTGATTTGTAGAGAATTCCCAGCATTGAAACTTCCCTACCAAGACAATCAGCTATTGTTTTTCTTTTTGGAGCTTTTAGTGACTTCCTCAGGGTCACACAAAATTCTGTGTCAGAATTCAGGACTTGAAATAGTCATCTTGAGTGAAGAGGCAGTAAATAAAGGCAGTATAGTGAATAAAATACTGGATCTGGAGGATAGAAGACCTGAGTTCAAATCTGGCCTCAAATACTTGCTACCTGTGTAACTATTTTGCCTCAGTTTCCTGGAAATGGCCAACCACTCCAGGATCTTTGTCAAGAAAATTCCAACTGAAATCACAAAAAGTTAGCCATGACTAAAATGATTCCTCAACAACCACAGCAGCAGCAGACTGGTGAGACCAGCTGCATCCTAGCCTCAGTGATAAAGAGTTTTCCACCACATATAAAGTCCAAGGCGGCATGGCATGATGGATAAGCCTAGAGCCAGGAAGATCTGGATTCAAATCCTGCCTTTGACACCCACTGCCCAGTGACTTGGAACAAGTCACTTAACCTCTCTTTGCCTGAGATATAATGACGAGAATCCCTAGGTTTCAGGCTAGCAATCTCGAGGTCTGCAGGGACTTTACAAATTTATCTCATTTGATCCTCACAATACTTCTGAATTCTAATTATTCCTATTTTATGGAAGGGGATGCTAAAGCAGACAGAGGTGAAGTGACTTGCCTAGGATCCCTAAGGCTTGAAGTTGTCAATTTGCAGAGTTCCTGGATCATCTCATTGAAATCCTATGTCCAGACCCCTGGAACCTAAATCTTTTGAAGTATATTTTCTCTATGAAGCCTTGCTTGACTCTTGTGTTTTATGTAGATTTTGCCCCCATTTCAGTTTTAACAATCTTAGTAGACACTAAATTTAAGGAGCTTAGATACTAAGTATTAGGTACCAGAGCCGTGGAAACAAAAATGAAACTGCCCCTGCCCTCAAGTGCCTATAATCTCCCTGAATATGAGGACGCTACAACCAATACCCAGACACCATACTACAAAGTAGGGAGAGGGGCAGGCAATGACAAAAACATATCAGCCACATTTGGGGAGGGGGCAATCTCTAAAAAGTGGGGGGATTAAGGAGAGGCTTCATGGGGAAGATGCCCCTATGCTGAGCCATGAAGGGAGATAAGGCCTATGAGAAGTGAAGATGAGGAGGAAGTGTTTTTTAGAAATGGGGGGCAGTCTGTATGAAGGCATGGGGCTAGGGGGTGGCATGTTGAATACACGCAACGAATCTACATGAAGGGGGAATAATGGGAAGGGCGGCTAGGCGACACCATAGACCACTGGTCCTGGAGTCTGGAAGACTCATCTTGTTGAGTTCAAATCCACCCTCACACACTCACCAGTTGTGTGACCCTGGGTAAGTCCCTTCACCCTGTTTGCCTCAGTTTCCTCATCTGTACAATAAGCTGGAGAAGAAAATGGTCAACCAATCCAGTATCTCTGCCAAGAAAACCCCAAATGGGGTCATAGCAGACACAACTAAAAGGACTAGACAATAACAGTATAGGAGTAGAGAGATGAGCAAGTCTGGCCCTTGTGCATATGCCTTCTTGGAAGGGGTGCCTGTAGGGTTTAGGACCTGGTTTATCACCAAGCCTTGGCTCCCCTATGTGCATGTCCTAAGCGTCAATAGTAGCTGCAGCCTTGTCTGCAGCTTGTCCCTTGTCCAAAATATACCTCTCAGCACAATGACTTTTTAATAGACTCTTTTTTAAGGCTTTTGCAAGGCAAATGGGGTTAAGTGGATTGCCCAAGGCCACACAGCTAGGTAATTATTAAGTGTCTGAAGTTGGATTTGAACTCAGGTCCTCCTGACTCCAGGGCCGGTGCTCTATCCACTGCACCACCTAGCCGCCCCTCAATAGAGTCTTAAAATGGTATGTTATAAGAAAAAAAAGTCCTCATCCACCCCCAAGTATTTCTAGAAACCCTTTTTGGAATAACTAAGAAATAGAAATAAAGTTGATTCCCATCAGTTGGGGAACAGATAAACAAACTGTGGGACAAATGTAATAGAATATTTCCATGCTATAAGAAATCATACATGTGATGAAATATGTAAATCATACATGTGATGAAACATGGAAAGATCTACATATTCTGAAGCTGAATAAAGTAAACCAAGCCAAGAAAACACCATAGACAATAACAAAGGGAATGGAAAGAACAACACATCACAAAATTAAAAGTACCTGTGACAAACTTACAAAGATCTCAAGTGAAGAGATAAAGGAAAATCTGCCCCCTCCTCCAACTACTGCTTCATGGAGTTGGGAGGTCCATTCGTGTCCTATGTGACACATATTTTTGAACTTTCCCAGCATATTGATCAGTTGTGCTGTTTTTTCCCCTCAAAAAAATAACTGCTGTGTGTCATCTGGGAGAGTTCTCAGGGAGGGGAAGCAGGAAGGACACATGGGATACCATGGTGATGTAAAAAACAGAAAACATCAATAAAAAAGAAAGAAAGGGAATGCTTCTTCAAAACCTCAAAGTTGGTTTCATTTGTATCACTGCTAACTGAATTCAACAATTCCAGAAATATTTGTTAAGGGCATATTATACATGAGGAACCGCCTTAAGCATGGGGAAACAATGACAAATTGTTTTCTCTTGCTCAATACTGACATCCTCCCTATGGCCTGGGAATAGAGAAGAGGGAAATTCCCATGATTCCAAACTCAACTATCATGTACCCAGTTGCATCCACTCCTGTTATATTTTCTTGTGCCGATATCATAAGTTGTTCAATTTGTTCTCATGTCATTGAAATTGTGTTTTTATTAGGGCTTTAAATGTCATTTGGATGTCCACTCACATGATTGTTCTCCTGTCTATTCAGTCAGCAAACTTTAGCCAGTGATTACTATATTCCAAATTGGATTTGAAAAAATACAATTAACTGGATTAATTTTCTTTGACAGTCAACAAATATTTATTGAGCTCTTACTATGTTCTAAATTCTATGAACAGAATATATAAAGAATAGGCAAAAACCATCCCTGCCCTTCAGGGACTTCACACTCTGAAGGAGAAGACAACATACAAAATATTATTCATAAATTTATATATATATAACATACACCTATAGTGTTGGTAGAGGATAATTTCAGAAGGAAGACAATGAGCAGGGGGGGTGAGAGAAAGGTCTGAGAAAATCCTCCTGCAAAAGGTGGGGTTGGAACTAAGCCTTGAAGGAAACCAGGGAAATAAGGCAGAGGTGTGGACAGAGAACACTCCAGGCACAGTGTAGACAGTTTAATAATGATAGTATTCATTGTAAGTGTTTTAGGGTTTGCAAAATGCCTTACAAATCTTTTCTCCTTTGATCCTCACAACAGCCATGGGAACCCCCAACAGTGTACTGGAATCAACTCCTACCAGATCTTGAGAGCCTATTGTTAAATTTTCACAATAAGCATTTATACCTCGGGAACTGGTAAAAGTTCTAAATCAGGGGTGGCTAGGTGGCACAGTGGATAAAGCACCGGCCCTGGAGTCAGGAGTACCTGGGTTCAAATCCGGCCTCAGACACTTAATAATTACCTAGCTGTGTGGCCTTGGGCAAGCCACTTAACCCTGTTTGCCTTGCAAAAAAAAAAAAAGCTCCAAATCAGACAACTTGAATTATTTTTTGGACTTTGCTGATTTTCAAGTCTTAAGTTTTGAAGAAAATATTAATAATGCAAACTAAACTTAAAAGTATCTTTTTTTTTAGGTTTTTACAAGGCAATGGGGTTAAGTGGCTTGTCTAAGGCCACACAGCTAGGTAATTATTAAGCATTTGAAGTCACATTTGAACTCAGGTCCTCCTGACTCCAGGGACCAGGCTCTATTCACTGTGCCACCCAGCTGCCCCTAAAAGGTGTTCTTTCTTGCATAGTTTTCCAGAGAGTCAGTTGTTAATTATTATGTTCATTTATAGATGAGGAAACTGAATTGGAGAGAGGTTAAGTGATCTGCCCAGGGTCACACATCTGGATTTGAACTCAAGACTTTCTGACTGCAGGTCTAGAGTCCATCTCTTGGCTGGAGCCATCTCAGAGTCCTGGGTCCAGGACTAAAGGCTTTTGATGACGGCCACCGTTTTGGAGTGAGGGACCTAGGGTTTCTAGATCTGATTCTCCCTACTGGCCTCCCTAGAACCACTCACTTAGAGACCTTGGGACTCCCCCAGTCTTACCACTTCCATCAGTCTGGGAGTTCCCCAAGATGATGACTAGGTTGCTTTCTTCCTACACCTTCCCCTAGAGCATTCAGCTGTAGACTGCACACATGGCACCGCCTCTGGGGAGTACGGCTAGCTGCTGGCACAGACGCTTGGCAATCTCCACCTCCTCTTTCTGGGACAGAGTTAGTCAGCTTAGTTTTTTTTTTTCCTTTCACAAATATGAGGGTCAACACACTATATTTCACACTATCATCCTCTTCATTGCCCTTCCTTTCTCCCTCCCTAGTTTTCTCTCCTCTCCTCTTTTCTCCCTCCCCTCTCCCATCTTCTCCATCTTCTACTGGAATCAGCTCCTACCAGATCTTGAGAGCCAATCGTTAAATTTTCACTCTGGGCATTTATATCTTGGAAACTGGTAAACGCTCCAAATCACAAAACTTGAGTCAGTTTTTAGACATTGTTGATTTTCAGTACTTAAGTGATGGAGAAAATACTAATAATGCAAATTAAAATTAAAAGTCTAACTTTCTTGTATATTTTTCCTGGAGACCTAATTGTTAAAAACTTACCAGCACTCTCTTCTCCCCGCTACAACTTCATCTCTCTTCCTACTCATTCCTGGCTCTTTCTCTTCTTCTTAGGTCTCCCTCTTTTTCCTCCTTGCTATTCCTCTAACAGGACCCCTTGTCCCCCTCATCTCCCAATCTCAGGGCATTTGCCTTGGTTCTCCCCCTTTCTGTAATGCTCTTCTCTCCTTACTGCCTCCTCTTCCTGGCTGCTCTGGTTTCCTTTAAGACCCAGACAAAATCCTGCCCTCTGTGCCAAGTCTTCTGCCCCTCTTCCCCTTGCTTTGTTATAGTCATGTCCCACTCTTCATGACCCCATTTGGGGTTTTCTTGGTGACGATGCTGGAGTGGCTTGCCATTTCCTTCTCCAGCTCATTTTACAGATGAGGAAACTGAGGCAATCAGAGTGAAGTGACTTGCCCAGGGTCACACAGCTAGGAAAACAGGCCAAATTAGAACTCAGGAAGATGATGAATTTTCCTGATCCCAGACCTGACACGAGGGTGCCACCTAACTGCCCCCCATTTTTGTTTGTGCCTTACAAATACCTTCCCTCCAAGATTCCCTCCAGTTTATACTCCGATCTATCCTCTATGTACAAAATTGTTTGCTTGTTGCTTCCCCACCTTAGAATGTCAGCTCCTTGAAGGCAGAGGCTGTATTTTCCTTTCTTTGTATCCTCTGAACTTAGGTGCCTAATAAATGATTGTTGATTATCCATTGGCTGTTACAATATAGAAATGTCCCTGTGCATCTTGGGACACCATATGCCAGTCATCATAATGTTTTGTTTCTCCAGACTGAGATCAGTGAAGATCAATCAAGGTAGGGGCTACAGGGGGATGGACTAGATGACCTCTCAGGTCCCTTCCCACTCTGTGCTGCCGCGCTAAGAAAATTAGAGGTAAACTCTGTAGGAGCAAATCGGAATCCCTTGCAAGTGTGATATGGGACTCTCAACAGCAGATGGCACTTTTGTACTGTAAATGAATCCTCACATTCGGAAGGCCATCTATTGGAGAACTTACTAGATTCATTGATTAAAGAGATAAGAAATTTCATTTTTCAGCATTAGGAGGAGGGAAGGCGGGGTGTTTTATATCTATCTATTTGGGCCAGACCTCGGATTTCACTGCTGTGCAGAGCTCCAGAATGTAGAAACTTCCTTCCTCAATGTAGACCAGCAACCGTCTATCATTTCTAGGCTTTAAAGGTTGTTTGAAGAGTATTGAGAAATAAAGTGACTTAGGGGCTGGAAGGTGGCACAGGAGACAGAGCACCGACCCTGGATTCGGGAGGAACTGAGTTCAAATTTTCAAATTTGACCTCAGACTAGCTGTGGGGCCCTGGGCAAGTCATTTAACCCCAGCTGCCTATGAGAGAGGTAAAGGGGTAGAGGGGGAAGAGAGACAGACAGACAGAGAGAGAGAGAGAGAGAGAGAGAGAGAGAGAGAGAGAGAGAGAGAGAGAGAGAAGAAATAAATGATTTACCCAGTATTACACATGTCAGAGTCATTTTCTGGACTCCAAGGCAAGTCCTCTATGTAGTCCATGGCACTGCTTTTAGAATTAGAATGACAACTAATTTACAGAGACTAGTGAATACAATGGTGTCACAATAGTATGCTGTTGACATTCGACTCCTCTGCATGAAGATGGATGCAAATTGCTTATTAACGTGGATGTCATTATTCAGAAATTCAAATATTGTCATCATGAATCAGAAAAACCAAATTGCCTTCAGCAACACTTGAGATGGAAACAAAAGGAAATTTGATGGGCTTCTCGCATGCTGAGCGATCATGTAGTGTCATATATTGCTTTTTCAGGTGTGAGAAGAACAGAAAAGTCAAGGATGAGGAAAGTAGTTGGGGCAGTCTGCAAAAATGGGAGAGAAAAATTACAGGCACCAAATGAACAGGCATGTCCCTTTCCCTTACCTCAAGCCATTCCCATACGGAGAGGACAGAGAACTAAAAGTGAAGGACACACATGTTCATCTCCCGCTTCAGATACAGCCTGGCTGTGTGACCTTGGACAAGCCATTTAACTTGTCAGTGTTCTCATTTGATACGCTGCTTCGATGTCCACCTGAAATGGAAGAGAGTTCCCTTGTCTAGAATTCATGGTTCCTATAGAGTTTACCTTTATTTTATTTTATTTTATTTTAGATTTTTCAAGGCAATGGGGTGAAGTGGCTTGCCCAAGGCCACACAGCTAGGTCATTATTAAGTGTCTGAGGCCGGATTTGAACCCAGGCACTCCTGAGTCCAGGGCCGGTGCTCTATCCACTGCGCCACCTAGCTGCCCCTACCATTAATTTTCTTAGCATGGCAGCGTAGAGTGGGAAGGGATCTGAGAGGTCATCTAGTCCATTCCCCTGTAGCCCCTATCACGTATTAGCTGTGCCCCACCTTCACTGATCTCAGTCCAAGAAGCAATAATCATAATGACCGGCATATAATACCCCAAGATCTACAGAGCCATGTATAGATGGCAACAGCCAACGGATAATTAACAAGCATTTATTGGGCACCTAAGTTCTGAGGATACAAAGACAGGGAAAAAACAGTCGCTGCCCCTTGGGCTCATGCTAATGGAGCTACTATTGTGTAGGGAGCATTTCTCCAAGAGTGTTTTGACTTTGTCCTATCACTGGACTTCAATGACTGTGGGAGAGAGTGAGGCTGATAGCTTGTGTGACTCTGCCTCACTTAAATTCGATTCAGCCAAAAGGCAAGAAATCACCCTCCTGATGTCATTGGTCCTCTTCAAAAACAAAGGACTAGGGCACCTAGGTGGCGCAGTGGATAGAGCACCGGCCCTGGAGTCAGGAGTACCTGGGTTCAAATCCGGCCTCAGACACTTAATAATGACCTAGCTGTGTGGCCTTGGGCAAGTCACTTCACCCCGTTTGCCTTGCAAAAACCTAAAAACAACAACAACAAAGGACCAAGAACAGAACATTTCTATCGCCAACTGGGATCTGTAGGAGAAAAAAAGTCTGAAGTAATTTATACAGATTCTTCACTCCAACCTCACCCCCTTATTTAAAACTCCAAAAAAAAGTTTAACCTCAAAGTGGAGAAAGGAAAGAATATTCTAGGCCACCAGGGGAGGTGGCCAGTCAAATTAAGCAAAAGGATGGGGGGGCGTATTAAAAATCGGATCTGGACAAGAGAATGAGCGGAGGCTCATTAAATATGGAGAGAGGTACTTGAAATTCCCAAAACTTGGAAACTTGGGTTCAAATCCTCAATTTAATAAGTAAGCTAGGTGTGATCTTGGGCCCTTCTCCTCTCTTAGGTTGTTGGTTCATCTTAAAAAATGGAGCCAATAAAATTTACAGTCCTGTTTTTATTGGGTGGTCCTGAGAAATGTGCTTTATAACCTCTAAAGGGGCTTACAAATTTGAGTTTGTATAATCATCCACATCCTGGGCAAGTCACTTATGTTTTGGTTTCAGTTTCTTCATCTGTAAAACTGAGATGGAGCTCCCCATCTCCCCTCCCTCCATTGCTCCTCCGTCCTTCCTCCTCCCATCTGCCTTGCCATCTCCCCTCCTTCTTACCTCACATAGCTGTTGTGAGGGTCAAAATGCATTAAAATATTTTGTAAAATTGTACAAATGGTCATGATTATCATCATTATTATTATTATTATCATTATTATTTAGGTTTTTGCAAGGCAATGGGGTTAAGTGACTTGCCCAAGGCCACACAGCTAGGTCATTATGAAGTGTTTGAGATCAGATTTGAACTCAGGTCCTTCTGACTCCAGGACTGGTGCTTTATCCACTGTGCCACCTAGCTGCCCCTAAATGGTCATTATTATTAACAGATAGAGATTGGATTTGGGATTTAAAAAGCAGAGGGATCACTGTAGTGAGGGGCCTTTCTCAATCAATGCTTTCTGTACCTTATGTTTTTGGCGACCATTGAGAGATGGTGTTTCCAGCTCATACAGCCAGGCTACGGCGTAGGCTGGACTGGAATCCAGGTCTTCCTGCCTTTAAGGGCATGCATGCTGCTTTTTAATTGTTATTATTACTATCCTCAAAGCGCTGAAGGGGCAGGAGATGACGGAATCTTTCCTGTGAAGGGAGAGGACCCCCAGAGACAGCAAGGTGAGGGTAGGAAAGTGAGTAGGGGGTGATGAGGGAGGGAGGGAGGGAGGGGAGGGGGGGAAGGAGCCAGAAGGAAGATGGAAGTGGGGGAGACGAAGAAGAATAGAGAGTTGGAAAAGGAGAGAAGAGAGGAGAATGGAGAGAAGAGAAAGGAGGTGTCGGCCTGGCAGGGGAGATGAGGGGAGAGAAGAGGAGGGAGGGAAGTGGGGAGAATGTGGAGAAGAGAAATAAGAGGCGGAGGAGGAGGGAAGAAGAAAGATGGGGAGAGAAGGGACGTGGGAGGGAGATGAGGGAAGCAAGATGAAAAGGGAAAGCAGAGGGGAGCATGGGTCAGGAGGGGAGACAGGAAGGGGATGGAGGGGTGCGGAGAGGTGAGTGCAGGGCGGGGCCTGGGGAGAAGGGATGGGAGGGTCCAGGAGGAAGAGTGAGGATGGAAGGAGGAGGAAGGATGGAGGAGATGAAAGAGGGATAAAGAGAGGGGAGATGGGGAGGGGCATGGGTGAGATGGAGGGGGGATGATGGGGAGGGGGAGGGGTGAGATGGAGGGGGATGATGGGGAGGGGTGGGGAGGGGGATAGGTGAGATGGAGGGGGGATGAGGGGGAGGGGCATGGGTGAGATGGAGGGGGGATGATGGGGAGGGGGAGGGGTGAGATGGAGGGGGATGATGGGGAGGGGAAGGGGTGAGATGGAGGGGGATGATGGGGAGGGGGAGGGGTGAGATGGAGGGGGATGATGGGGAGGGGGAGGGGTGAGATGGAGGGGGATGATGGGGAGGGGGAGGGGTGAGATGGAGGGGGATGATGGGGAGGGGGAGGGGTGAGATGGAGGGGGATGATGGGGAGGGGGAGGGGTGAGATGGAGGGGGATGATGGGGAGGGGTGGGGAGGGGGAGGGGTGGGGAGGGAGAGGGGTGAGATGGAGGGGGATGATGGGGAGGGGGAGGGGTGAGATGGAGGGGGGATGATGGGGGGAGGGGTGAGATGGAGGGGGGATGATGGGGAGGGGGATGATGGGGAGGGGGAGGGCTGGCAGGGGTGGCAGGGGCAGTGGGGCGTAGCGCTGGTCTGTGTTCGGAGAGTCGCCGGGCCCCTTGGGCTGGAGGTGCCGTGTCTTTGGGCCTCAGTTTCCCCTTCTGTACGGGGTTGCCACGACAGGGACGCGGTCCCTTTAATGCAGAGTCGATCACCGATTGCGTCGATGCCAACAGCTCCCGCTTCCCCTCCCGCCTCCCCTCTGCTCTGGGCGCGGGCTCCCGCGCGGTCCTAGCGCCTCCCGAGGCCGCCAGGGACGGGACCGCGAGCCAATCGCAGGCCGGGGACGCCCGCCGACGCCCCGGGCCGGAAGCGAAGGCGACCAATGGGGCCGGGCGGCGATCGGGGCTCGCCTCGCCGGGGCTGGAGCGCGGGGGGGTCCGCCGGGCCGCCGCCTTGTTGTGACGGGCCCACGCCGCGGCCGCCGCCAAACGGTTCCGGACTCTGCTCGGTTCCGCCCGCCGGGGCCGCGCCCCCCTCCCCTCGGCGGCGCCGGCGCGGCCGCGTCCTCATGGCCTTCGCCCCGGTAAGGACCCGGGGGGGGCGGGGCCGGGGCCGGGGCGGGGCTTGGGCCGGGGGCGGGGCCGGGCTCAGAGCTGCGCCCCGCCCCCTCCTTGTGGGAGGGAAACTGAGGCACGGGGCGGGGCCACCGCGGGCGGGGCGGGGCCGGGGGCGGGGCCGAGGCTGGGGGCTCGTCCCGGGAGCTGCGCCCCCAACAGCCCCGGGGCCATCTGCTGGGGGCGCCGGGCACAGAGACCAGTGGGCACCGGGCACAGCCTGAGGCCGCTGGACACCGGGCACAGCCTGAGGCCGCTGGACACCGGGCATAGTCTGAGCTTGATGGACACCGGGCACAGTCTGAGGCCGCTGGACACCGGGCACAGCCTGAGGCCACTGGACACCGGGCACAGCCTGAGGCCGCTGGACACCGGGCACAGTCTGAGGCCGCTGGACACCGGGCACAGTCTGAGGCCGCTGGACACCGGGCACAGCCTGAGGCCACTGGACACCGGGCACAGTCTGAGGCCAGTGGACACCGGGCACAGTCAGAGACCCTTTGGACACCGGGCACAGTCTGAGGCCGCTGGACACCGGGCACAGTCTGAGGCCGCTGGACACCGGGCACAGTCTGAGCCTACTGGACACCGGGCACAGTCTGAGGCCGCTGGACACCGGGCACAGTCTGAGGCCGCTGGACACCGGGCACAGTCTGAGCCTACTGGACACCGGGCACAGTCTGAGGCCGCTGGACACCGGGCACAGTCTGAGCCTACTGGACACCGGGCACAGTCTGAGGCCGCTGGACACCGGGCACAGTCTGAGCCTGCTGGACACCGGGCACAGTCTGAGCTTTCTGGACACCGGGCACAGTCTGAGCTTGCTGGACACCGGGCACAGTCTGAGCTTGCTGGACACCGGGCACAGTCTGAGGCCACTGGACACTGGGCACAGTCTGAGCTTGCTGGACACTGGGCACAGTCTGAGGCCGCTGGACACTGGGCACAGTCTAAGCTTGCTGGACACCGGGCACAGCCTGAGCTTGCTGGACACTGGGCACAGTCTGAGGCCGCTGGACACTGGGCACAGTCTGAGCTTGCTGGACACTGGGCACAATCTGAGGCCGCTGGACACTGGGCACAGTCTGAGCTTGCTGGACACCGGGCACAGCCTGAGCTTGCTGGACACTGGCACAGTCTGAGCTTGCTGGACACCGGGCACAGTCTGAGATTGCTGGACACTGGGCACAGTCTGAGCTTGCTGGACACTGGGCACAATCAGAGACCCTTTGGACACTGGGCACAGTCTGAGGCTTCAAGGACGTCGGAACTGGATGATTTGGGCCTGGAAGGGAACTTGAACATTTTAGACCAACTCTCATTCTTCAGATGGGGACCCCGAGCCTGGAAGTGCTTTGGCCAGTGCGTCTTGCTGAGTGGGTGGTGACGCCCAGATACGAGCCGTCCCCTCGGCTTGGCTCCTCCTTCAGAAGGGGGTCAACTGGACTGGCCCTTCTGATGTGAACTTCTGGAGGGCAGGGAAGGTTTTTGCTTCTTTGTAGCCACCTGTAGCACACAGACAGTAGCATGCTTCATAAATGTTTGTTAAATCACTAAACATAAGGGGCAGCTAGGTGGCCCAGCGAATAGAGCAGTCCTGGAGCCAGAAGGACCTGGGTTCAAATTTATCCTCAGACACTTCAAGTCTACTGCCTTGCAAAAAAAAACAGTAAAAGTTCTAAAATTCACCCAAAATATGACTTCCTGTTAATTGGATCTGTACTCCAACTCCGCCTTGGAGGTATATCCTTCACTCCAAGCCCTGTCCCCTAGAGGAGGTTTTCTCAGTCTCAGAAGCATCCAGACTGAGACTGGAAATCCTAAAGAAAATCCTAAAACCATAGAATTTAAGAACTTCAAGGGAGATTAGGTCTCATTTAGTATAAATGTCCTTAACCCATTCATGGTCCGTGGTCACTCAAGGGGTCTGTTGTTAGATTTCAAGTTATCCTTCAACACGGTTAGGAAACAAATTAAATATTATCATTTACTCCTTTCATTGAATTATTTAAAAACAAATTTCTGAGGAGAGATGCAAAGACATCATCAGATTTTGCCAGAGGGGGTCCAGGCCACATAAGGGTTAGATCTGCTGGTTGAGCAGCATATTACTTTACTCATTTTATATTACTTACCTGAGACTTTTTTTTTTGTTGCATTCTCTACTTTCCAGAAGAATTGGGGAAGAAAAGGAAGGGGGGAATGAAGGATTGGGGAAGAGGGTGGTGGGGAGGAGAAAGATTGGGAGTTAACAGTGAACCACACACTAATAAGATCTGAGACTTAATGTGAAGGAAAGGCTTGTGATTTGTGAGTTGATATGACATGTGGAGGGAGAGGGAGCCTAAGGAGAAGGGATTGCCCCTATCCCTTGTATTTGGGGTTCTTAACCCTTCAGATTCTGTTGTAAAAAAAAAGAAAGAGTGATTGCTGGGTGGTTGTTTTTTTTTTAAGATTGAGATTTAGATTGAGATCTGATCGATCTGTGTGATTTGGGGCTAGTCGAGGCATCTCCCTAAGCCTCGGTTTCCTCATTTGTCAAATTAAAAGTGGGGCAGTTATACCACAAATGAGCCCAGAGTCTGTAAGATCTGGGTTCAGATGTGACCTCAGACCCTGATGAACCTTGTGAGTCTGGGCGAGTCACTAAACCCCATTTGCCTCAGTTTCCTCACCTGTAAAAAATGAGCCGGAGAAGGTGATGGCAAACTACTCCAGGGTCTCTGCCAAGAAAGTCCCCAAAGGGGTCCCAGAGAGTTGGCACAGCTTGAAAAAAGCAATTAACAACCAAAGTGGAGGCTCGCTCCGGGGGCCCCAAGGACTCCTGGCAGCGGCGAGTCCTGAGGCTGCTGCTCCGGAGCCCGAAGCCCAGGGCCGGAACGTCGCTCCGAGGACCCTTGGCGGATGAGCGGAGGCGCTTCTGCCCTTCTCCCGGGCCGGCTGGCCGGGAACTGGGCCTTCCTCATTCCAGAGCCCGGGTTGTCGGGCCGCCGCCCCCGGGGCAGGTCCGAGGGGTCTCTGGGGTCGCGTTCCCCGGGGAGGGCGTGCCGGGAGGGGGCCCGGGGAAGTCTGCTTGCGGACTGACAGGCCGGCGCCCTCTCCTTGCAGGAGGACCCCATTTTGGAGCGCTATTTCAAGGGCCACAAGGCTGCCGTGAGCTCCGTGGACTTCAGCCCCGATGCCAAGCGCCTCGGTAAGTCTCGGGCCCCGGCCCAGAGGGCGAGATGCCCCGGGAGCGGGGGGGGGGCGTCCCCTCGGCGGACGGGGGGGGTGGGGGCCCCCGGCCGCGGGGAGCGGGGCCCCGGGGCCCGGCCCGCACAGCTGGAGGCGCAGCTGGAGCCGGGCCCCAGGGGGCGGGGCGCGGGCAGGCCTGGGGAGGCGGGCCCCGGGCTCCCGGGCCCGGCGCGCCTGCGTGTGTGCCAGTGTGCGTGCGCCCGGGGGAGCGGGAGCCGGCCGGCCCGAAGTTGCGGGGCGCGCCGCAGAAGTTTGGGCGCGGGGGCCCGGCTGCGCGGGCGGCCCGCCTCGGGCCGGGGGCGCGGCCCCCCCAGCCCCGCGGCATGAAGGTGAAGGTGCGCGTCCCGGCCAGGGGGCCCGGGCTGGCCCGGGGCTGCGTGCTGCTGCTGGGCGCGCTGCTGGCGGCCTACGGCGTCCTGGAGCTGTCGGGGGCCGGCAGGTGGCCCCGGGGCTTCCCGGGCCCCGGGGGCCAGGAGGCGGCGGCCGCCCTGGGCCGGCCCCTCTACGAGAAGCCCCCGGCGCAGCCCGGCGCCCTGGGGGAGTGGGGAGAGGCGGGCCAGCTGCGGCCGCGGGGCGAGGAGGAGCAGAAGCGCGCCGAGGAGCTGCTGGAGAAGTATGCCATCAACATCCACCTGAGCGAGCACATCTCCCTGCACCGCCACATCCGGGACGAGCGCATGTCCGAGTGCCGCCTGCGCAGCTACGACTACCGCCGGCTGCCCACCACCTCGGTCATCGTGGCCTTCTACAACGAAGCCTGGTCCACGCTGCTGCGCACCGTGCACAGCGTCCTGGAGACGGCCCCCGCCGTGCTGCTCAAGGAGCTCATCCTGGTGGACGACCTGAGCGACCTGGGCCACCTCAAGGCCCCGCTGGAAGCCTACGTCAGCCGGCTGCGGAGGGTCCGGCTGATCCGCACCAAGAAGCGCGAGGGGCTGGTCCGGGCGCGCCTCATCGGGGCCACCTTCGCCACCGGGGAGGTGCTCACCTTCCTGGACTGCCACTGCGAGTGCGGCGCCGGCTGGCTGGAGCCGCTGCTGGAGAGGGTGGCCCAGGACCAGTCGGTCATCATCTGCCCCGTGATCGACACCATCGACTGGAACACCTTCGACTTCTACATGCAGGAGGGCGAGCCCGTCATCGGGGGCTTCGACTGGCACCTGACGTTCCAGTGGCAGGCGGTCCCCGAGCACGAGCGCAGGCGCTGGAAGTCCCGGACCGACCCCATCCGCTCCCCGGTGATGGCCGGGGGCCTCTTCGCCGTCAGTAAGAAGTATTTTGAGTACCTGGGCACCTATGACACGGGGATGGAAGTGTGGGGCGGCGAGAACCTGGAGTTGTCCTTCAGGGTCTGGCAGTGCGGGGGGACCCTGGAGATCCACCCCTGCTCGCACGTGGGCCACGTCTTCCCGAAGCGGGCCCCCTACGCCAGGCCCAACTTCCGACAGAACACGGTCCGGGCGGCCGAGGTGTGGATGGACGACTACAAGGAGCACTTCTTCAATCGCAACCCGCTGGCCAGGAAGGAGAAGTACGGGGACGTGTCGCAAAGAAAACTCCTGAGGCGCCGGCTGAACTGCAGGAGCTTCGAGTGGTACCTGAGCAACGTCTTCCCCGAGCTGCGGGTGCCGGAGGACCGGCCCGGCTGGCACGGGGCCCTGCGCAGCCTGGGCATCTCCTCGGAATGCCTGGACTACAAGTCCCCCGAGCGGGATCCCACGGGAGCTCACCTGACTCTGTTCGGCTGCCACGGGCAAGGGGGCAACCAGTTCTTCGAGTATACCCTGGCCAAGGAGCTGCGCTTTAGTGTCCAGACGGAGTTATGCGTGATGGTCCCCAAACAGAAGAATCACGTGGGGATGCAGTACTGCCCCAAGCTGGGGTCCCCTGCCCCGGAAGAGATGATTTGGCATTTTAAAGAAGATGGCACAGTTTACCACCCCAGGTCCAACATGTGCCTGAGTGCCTACCGGACAGCCGAGGGGCGGCCTGACGTAGAAATGAGAACTTGTAGCCCCGGTGATAAAAATCAGATTTGGAGGTTTGAGAAGTAGAAGGGATGTGGGCACGGTAGTGTTTATAATTTATGGTAGTCTACAAAGTAGCCTCACTAAAGATTGTATTTTGTTTAAAAAAAAAAAGAAGTTATTTGAATATTGACTGAGATCATTCCAGAAAAGCTGGTTCATTATCTTGTCTAATACACTGAACCTGGTGATGGGCCCAAAACCACTTTAGTAGATGCCTTATGGACTGAATTCACTGTCTAAGCCAAACCAATTCCCTTTCCCCTCCTCACTGGATGAATTGTTTGTATGTAAGCGAACCCCCAAAAGCCTTAAGTTCCAAACTTACAATTCAAGTGATCAAAACAAAGCAGTGTGAAATATGGCTTATATTAATGCATCAATTACTGGTGTTTGAAGATTATATGCAGTGTGATTTACACTAAAGCTGTTCTGGCAAATAGATTTTTATTTTCATCCACTAGTTTGAGTTTTAGGGGTGTTATGCTGTTAAAAACTAAACAGAACCAACAGGTGGGAGAATGCATCACTGACTTGTGTTTGAATGTGAAACCACAGTTCTCAAACATGTGAATAAATTTTGTGCTTAGGCATCTCAAGAGATAAATAGGTGTCTGCATGAAATGGAGAGATAGCTTCAGTTTTTCTTGAGTCACTACACTTAACCCGATGGCCTATTTTTACCTATTACTCCGACTTGATAAGAAGTCCTGGTGAATTCCTTTATATACAGGCACATGCTTATTCTCTTGGCGCAGTTCTTTCATTTCATAAATCGAGGAGAGCCAAGGAGGTTGTTCTCCCCTCCCCTTTTTTTTTTTTTGTTAATGTTTAATCATTTAAAGTAAACCCAGGAGATATATCCCTGAACCTAAGACCGACAATATTTACATTACTGTATGAATTGAAAAGTAAATACAGTTTGACCATAATATCTTTTCCTCCTTCTGGTTGTCAGTTAGGAAAATGAAGCATTTCTTGGCACTGCAATCTTCAAATCACTTAACATCTTTCCCAACTTATATGTCAGTGTTGTTGAGCAACAAACCTCTCATCTTTGAAGCTTGAAAAGGGTTGTCTTTTGTTTTTAAATTTTAAGTGAGCTGAGCTTAATGAAATATCTAGGTTTTGGTTGGGGAATGAAAGTTAGCTGTAATTAGCCGGTCACTGTGTTTATGTGGTTTTGATAATTGTTGAATAAACTTTTTTTTTAATTTTCTAAAGCAGTCTTTTGGATGAAGATTGAGAAATATTTCTCAAACCAAATTATTTGAGAAGCAAAGAAAATTATATTTTCAGTATTAAAAAAAACACTTGGTTTATTTTGTTTCTTTCAATGAGACCATAAATGTGAAAATAAAAGTTCCTAGTTCATAAAGAACCAATGCTAGACATGATTTTTAAACTTGAGGCTTATACTTTACTTTTTATTTTTTTAAAGGGGTTTATCAACTCATTTAGGGGGATGCCACCATCCGTGTTACAGTTTGCCTTCAGGACATTATTTTGCTTGCTACACTTCCAGGCTTTAGGTGTACAGTAACATCAGAAGTGGAAACAGTAATCTTCAGCTCCTACATTGCTGTGACATTTTACTTGGCCACTTTGCTGTTCTTTTAGGAAGCCAGATTTCTCTAGATCTGAAGCAGCTTTGGAAAGCAACTTTAGGTTGCAGCTCAGTTAGCATCACCAGTGCTGAGAGGGGACGCTGCCTCCTGATTATGTGCCCCTATGTGAGGAACTCAGGGCAGGGAAGCCTGGATCAATCGATCAATCAACAGTCATTTATTAAGTGCCTATTAATATGCTAGACACTGCTGAACACTGGGAATTCAAGGACAAAAGTGAAGCTCCTCAGAAAGGCTGATCAGCTTCTGCATCCTTGAATAATCTCACCAGAGTTGTAGCTTCATGTTCTAGTTTGACCTGTTGTAATACAAGTACTAAGCCACAGTCCAAAATCAAATATAAGTGATTATTTTTTTCTACCTGAAGTTTGTGTTTCTCTGCACCATCTTTCTCTTGAATGTAGAAAGTTTAAATCATTCTGCTTAATAGTTGCCCTGGTAACGTTTTTGATGAGAGAGGAATTCGAAACTCTGGGTCAAAATGAGGTGTAGGAACTGGGAATTAACATTGTGGACTTCAGATTTCCACCTTAACCTCCATTAATATGAATAAAGTAAGTGTAGGCATTTTTAAATAAGGGTGTGCCAATTTGCTTGCAGCTGAATTTAGTTTGCCCAGAAGGATCTGATTAACATTAAGTTAGCAAAGTAAGTCTCTTCTTGGTTGAAGACAAGAAAATTTCATGGTCTTTATTTGTTTGGGTGTCTAGTTGTCAATAAATATTCATTCTTTGTCTTGAGTTTCTATTTAGAATAATGTATGAAAGAATATTGAGGTTTCTAAGTCCATTGTAAAAGGTGAACAAATGGCTCTCTATGGACCCACTTTTTTATCTCATTGTTTTAAAAGTGATGTTGGAAGAACATTAACTAAACTATAACTTTTTTTTCATAAGCAGATGCAGGCATTTTGGTTTATTCTCAGAGAATCAGCTCTCACTGAGAGCCATTATTGACAGTAGGTAATTTTGCTTTATAATTCTCTTATTCATTCAATAAACATTTATTAATTGCCTGCTATGTGCACCTGGGGGGGGATACAAAAAGAAGCCATGGTTAGTCGCTGCCTTCAATCTAATGGGGGAGAGAACATGCAAACAAATATATACAAAGCAAGCTCTATACAGGATGAATAGGAAATTATTAACAGAGGAAAGGCTTCTTGTCAAAGGTAGGATTTTAGTTGAGACTTAAAGAAAGCCAGGAAGGTCCACAGCTAGAAAAGGGGAAAGAGGACATTTCAGGCATGGAAACAGTCAGAGCGAGTGCTTTCCTTAACTCTCTCTAAGAAGCCTCCCTTTGGTCATTTTCTCCTATTTATCCTGTATAGAAGTCATTTGCACATGCATGCTGGCATGTTATCTAATGCCATTTCCATGAATTTGTTGCCCCCCATGACTTCTTTATGGCATGTGCAGAAAGAGGCAGTGCAGTGTAGTGGAAAGAATCCTGGAGAGTTCTGGGTTCAAATTCTGATAACTAGCTCTGTGACCATGGACAAGTTGCTTGACATCCTTATCTGTATAATGGGAATGATAAGCATCTTCCTCCTCTCCTTGTTGTAGGGTCTAAATCAAATCCTGTATGTAATTTGTTTAATAAGCCAACTAAGCACCTTGGAAATGTCAACAGGAATCATTAGTTGACTTGTTATACCAAATATTAACTTGGTGTATGTTTACAGTTGATTGTGTTAAAAATTAAGTGACCTTTTTTCTTATCCTGATTTCTTTAAATAGAAACAAAATGGAAGGCTAGATTCTAAAATCATTTTTCCTAGTACTATGCCCAATTAAAATTTTACCAAAAACTATTTTGATTATGACTTGTTGGGAACCTATGTAGGTAAAGAAGGGAAAAGTACTATTCAGGTTGAAAAATCATGTATGTTACCTTCTTTGAGCCTCACAATTTTCTTCTGACCTGTTGAAATTTTCCTTTAGAGTGTGTATAAAAAAGAAATGTGACTTTCTGAGGTGCAAGAGTAATTCCATTTGGTACTGTTGCAAGTCCCCAAAGAAATGGTTTTTCAAAATGGAAAAGATCAGAGTTCCTGCTTCAGAGAGACCTAAGTCCTACTCTAGGTTAAGAACAAGAAGAGAGACTGGTCCTTCCTGGATCTTTCCATCTCTGCTAGTTAGCAACTTATCTGTGTCCTTTTCTACTTTCTTTCCTCAAACTCCCCACTTAACCCCTTACAATCTGGCTTCTGACCTCAGCATTCCACCTAAACTGCTCTCTCCAAAGTTCCTGATCATCTCTTAATCACCAAATCTAATTCTCTTCCTTCTTGACCTCTCTGTAAGTTTGGACACTGTTGATTACCCTCTTCTGGATATTGTCTTCTTTCTAGATTTTGAGATACTAGTCTCTCCTAGGTTTCCTCTCCCTTTCTGATAACTAAGTCTCCTTTGCTAGATCTTCATCCAGGCTCTGTCCATCTATGCTGTTTCATTTGATGATCACCTCAGTTCCCATGGATTCAATTATCTTTGTGCTGATGATTCTCAAATCTTATCTAACCCTAACCTTTCTTGTGACCTTTCCTCTCACATCACCAACTGCCAGTTGAATATCATAGAGATCTTAAACTCATCATATCCAAAACTGGCCTCTATATTTTTCTGTCCAAATCCTCTTCCTAACTTTCATGTTATGACCGAGGGCATCACCATCCTTTCATTCTCTTAGACTCCTAATCCAGGTGTCTTCCTCAACTTCTCACTTGCTCTCACACCCCATATCCATTTTCTTGCCAATACTGGTTGGTGTTAACTTTGTAATATCTCTCCCATATGCCCCCTCTTTCTCCTCTGTCACTACTCACTACTCTGATGTGGGCACATATCACCTCACTCCTGTACTCAGGACCTGATAGTTTTCCCTGCCTCAAAATCTCTTCCTCACCACAATGCATCCTCAACTATCAAATTAACCTTCCTAAAGTACAAGGCTGACCATCTCAACACCTCTATTCAGTAAATTCAAGTGACTCTTACTTGCTTTCAGGATCAAATAAGGAATCCTCTTTTTGACTTTTTAAAACCCTTCATTTCCAGGACACACTTTGACACCAACCCTCCCCTTCTATCACCCCCAATACTCTGCAATCCAGTGATACCAGCCTCCTTGCTGGTCCTCAAACTCAACTTTCCATCTTTTGATTCCAGATTTTTACTGCTTGCCACCCCATACCCCATGCTTTCTCTCCCTCATTCTTCTTTCCTTCCTCCTGGCTTCTCTGGCTTCCTTCCAGTCTCAAAAAGCTCACTGTCTAAAAGAAGGCTTTTCCAGTCTTTCTTAATTTTAGTGCCCTCCCTCTATGATTATCTCTGATTACTCATGTATGCAGTTTGTTGTATACAGGGTTATTTGCATACTTCTTGGGATCACAGACTGGTTTGAACCTTTGTAACCCAGTACTTAACATGATGCCTGGCCCATGGTCATTGCTGTTTACTGACTAGAGAGGTGACATGGTTGGAATAGTGCTTTAGGAAAATTGATTTGACAGCTAAATGGAGATGGACTGGAGCGGGCAAAGACTTGAACTGAGGACACCAACCAACAAAGGATTGCAGTAATCCACATGTGAGGTGGTGAGGGCCTGTAACAGGGTGGTGGCCATGTCAGAGGAGAAAAGGAGGTATATACAGTGAATACACTGGGAAAGAAGGTGGAAAACCTACAAATTAATGGCCTTGATGATAATAGGACAATTTTCAATTCAATTGACTGTTCAATACACGTTGTGAGCATTTCAAATTAAGAAGTAGGGGCCTCTAAGAATGAGTGATATTCCAAAGTCATTTTATTTGGTTTTTGGTAAAGTGACCAGTGTATATGGATTTCAGCAGGCATTTGGCGGAATAGCTTTCCATATCTTAATGAACAAGCTGAAGAAATGTGGTCTAGACGGGAGGAGTTAGGGAGACTCATATGTGACTGAACATGGCAAGTTACATGCATGTTCTTTCTTTCTATACTGCCCTTCCCCAGGAAAGGTCACACCAAAGTCCAATATGTCATAAAAGAAAAGGTTATTTAGTTATGGATGTCGGTGCAGTCCTAGGTCAGCTTATAATCTACTGTGGTGGTGTAGCACGTGGCTACTCTTGGCCCATTTTTGATCAATGACTTAAAGACAGAGAGCAGGACCATAACATATGTAGATGACACAAAACGGATGTCTTACATATTAACATATCTTATACCTTGCTGGTGGGGCTTTGGGGTTTGCAAAGTGCTTTAAAGTTTGCATATGTTAACTCTTTCAGTTCTGTAAAGTAAAAAGTCTTGCATTTAGGTTAAAAGAAAATCAACTTCAGAAGTATAACCTAAGGAAGCCAGACTTCAGGGTATTTTAGGGGATGAAAGACTAAAGGTTTTGACTGGAAATTCAGCAGGAACGAATTTAAAAATTCAGTTCAAATGGGAGCATATTAACTGTGTGAAATCATCAAATAAGTCCACTGGGTAGATGAGTGCTTGTGGATGGCAGTTGTTTGCCCTGAGGAATCGGGTAAGGCCTCTTCTTCCTCCTGAAAGGGTGACGCAGGCAGATTTCACAAAGAGGAAAGTGTTTTTTTCAGAAGAGATATCGTGGGTGCCCTGGGAAGCAGACCTCCAAACTGCTCAGTTCTAGAGCTTCTCCACTGAAGGGGTCTCTGTGCTGCTGACAGCCCTGGGGAAATGCTGGGTGACTGTGCCAGTTATTCCCCAGGAAGCCAAGCACACCTGTTCCTGGATTTTTGTTATTTTCTCTCTCCCAGTTTCTCTCTGTTGCCACCCCTCTCTTTGTCCCCTTGCTCTAACCCCAAAGGCCACACACAAGGCTCTATGAATTGGCTGAAGAAAAGAATTGCTCATTGGGCCACAAATTCACATCTTATTCAGGAAACTTAACCAAAGACTTCATATGTGGACCTGTGTGTATCAGCTGACTACATTCACAACTCCATTCCTTTGACCTTTCATCTCCAGAAGGATCCATTCAATGATGAATGACTCAAAACCACTGACATTTTTAATTATATGTCAGTGTTTACCCAGGGTGGAGTTTTAAATGGATATATTCAAAAGTAGATTATAAGCTGGCCCAGGACTGCACTGACATCCGTAATTAATTCATCTTTTCTTTTATGACATATTGGACTTGGGAGTGGCCTTTCCTGGGGAAGGACAGTATAGAAGGAAAGAACGTGCATGTAACTTGCCAGTATTTTATAAAAGTGCAATGAAGTAAAAACCTATAAAAATCTCGGCTTCGCTCCCCACTCATGTTGATAGGAGCATCTCATGCATCAGTCAACTGGTTCAACTTTTTCTTTGCTGTGCTGGCACTATTTGTCTCTGTCTTGTGTCAGATGATGTTCCTAGGTCTGGGGCTGGAAGATGAGACCCAGAGAGGTGGAGGGACTTGCTCAAGTTCCCAGGGGTGCCACGTGACTCTGCTGGGTCTGAGCAGACAACCTCCAAGTTTACCATCCTCAGCCCGTCCAGTCCTTACTGCCACATCTTACAGTGCAAATGGAGGGTTCTCTGCCTTTTCTGGGCTACCTATTGCTGAGTCACTGGACCCAGCGGCCAATGTTTATGGAAAACCTGACCGCAAGCAAAGCACCGTGTGTGTGTGTGGGGGGGGACTATATGGAAGACGGGAGAGAATCATAGAAGCTCACGGTTGCAAGAGAGCTCCAAGAACACCCAGCGAGACTTCCTGACCCTTGAGAATTTGACTAATTAAATAAGCTACCGGAACAAATGAATAAATGTAATGGTTATCTTTCCTGGCTGCAGATACTGTACAGAAGACAGAAAGATGAAAATAGTCTGAAGGCCAGCCTAGCTAAGATTAGGCTTGTCTAGATGCATAGCTCCTGAACTGTTTGATTTATACCACGTACTAAGGTGTCAAGGGCTATGCCACAAAGTGGGGAATAACTATGCTTGAGAGCAAGGGTAACTATCAGCTGGCATTGCCCACAAGTTGTCTAGAGATGTCCCATTTATTCTAATTCAAATTAGAATCATCATTTTTCAGTGCTCAAAGACCTATGCTTTTTTTGATTGAGTCTCAGATGAGGCTCCCAGTTTAGCTGTAACCTAGGGGCAACATGCAAAACTCTGTAACCCCTAAAATGTTATATAAGTGGGAACTTGACGTAGGCCTCTAACCAGTGAGAACCAATAAACGCTTCACTTCTGGACGGAGGAGCATAAGTAACCCAAGGAAGCGTTGGATGAGCCGCAGCCCTGATGTTTCCAAGGATGATCGGTCTCTCCTCCAGTGGAGGCCAAAGCCCCCTCATGCCTCGGAAGACAGTTTTATGAGGCACCATGGCCATCCCTCTGCTGTACCATACCACTGTACAAATTAAAAGAGGATATTTAACCAACTTAATTCAACAAATATTTATAAATGTGGAAAATCCCTTTAATTTTAGTTTTCATAGAAACAAATGTACTGAGTTCAAACAGTTTTAATGTATTTGTTAAGTAAATTACAAGATTCTTTGAGACAGACTATAGCTCAGCTCTCCTCTGTTGTGCCTTTTAGCAGTAGGATCTTGGTTTGGAACTGGAAGGTCCAAGAAGCTGACCACTCTGACCCCCTCATTTTACAAGTGAAACTAGGGCCCAGAAAGATTAAGGTTTTCACCTGAACCCAGGTCTTGTTTGTTTGTGTGTTTGTGTGTGTGTGTGTGTGTGTGTGTGTGTGTGTGTAGCTTTTTCCCATCTCCAACCCCCACTATTACCGTGTTATTTGATATAACACATTGTAATGAAACTCAGATATTTCATTCTCACTTTTCCCTATGTACAGTTAACTCTGGGCACAACCTGGATTGATTTGCTTGAACAAAACAATGATCATTTCTTCTTTTCTTGATAGCCAGTGCCTCTTGGGATACCTTTCTCATGCTATGGGATTTCAAGCCACAGCCTAAAGCGTTCCGCTATGTGGGTCACAAGGACGTTGTGACCAGTGTACAGTTTTCACCACTTGGAAATTTAGTGGCATCCGCCTCACGAGACAGGACTGTTAGACTATGGATTCCTGACAGGTAAGTTTAACTGGCCAAAATGTTTTCTGAAATTGAAATGTGAAGGGAATGAGGTGTTTGATTATGGGGGGTTTTGCCTGAGTATAGTAGTAGTAATAATAATAATAATAATAATAGCAAGTACAACAACTAACAATTAAATAGCTCTTACTGTATGTTCATCTTGAACTGAGTACTTTACAAATATCTCTTTTGATCCTCACAACAATTCTGAGAAGTAGGTACTATTATCCCCATTTCATAGATAAAGAAACTTGGGCAAACAGAGGCTAAATGACTGACATAGTAAGTCTCTGAAGCTGGGTTTGGACTCAGATGTTCCTGATTCTAGACCTGGTTCTTTATCCAGCAAGTTGCCCCATTACTCCCTACAATCACAGAGAAAAGCATAATAAAATTTTTTGTCATAAAATCGATATGTATACATTTCCTACAGCCTCCAAATTGCTGAATCCTCTATCTACACTAGACTAAGTTTCAGGATATAAAAAACTTCAAGCCTTCCATAATTCTCCTCTCCCCGACTTGCTTAACTGAAAATCTTCCCATATATATATATATATATATATATATATATATATATATATATATATATATGTATATTATATCACCAGGAAATTGGGGGCACTTGAAAAGAGCTCCCTTTTCTCTCCTGATCTTCATCTCCCATCACTCATATGTTTTCCCTAATTACATACTCATTTATCCTTGCTTCATATAATGAGGTGACCTTTCTCCTTATGAAGGTAAACCCTTCTACATGCACAAATAATTGCATTCTTCATCCCATCTTCTCCAGCAGAATGCTCCCTCTATCATCCCATGCTCTTCTTTATTTTCAGTCTCTCCCTGCCTTCTGGCATCTTCTTTGTGCCTACAAATATGCCTTTGTCTCCCTCATCCTTTAAAATTCCACACTTCATCCATTCATGTATCCCTATAACACTCCTCCCCTTCATGGCTAAATTCCAGGAGGAGGCCATCTAGAGCTAGATGCCTTCATTTCCTCACTTCAAAACCTTCTGTCTTCATCTTTCAATTGAAGTGCTTTCTCCAAAGTTACAAATAATCTCATAATTACGTAAAGCAACTTTAATTTTTCTTAAATTTTTAAAAAAAATTTAAAGAATTTAAAAAAAATTTCAATTTAATTTAATTTATACATTTACTGAAAGTCTTTATCCTTTTTGAACTCTGTTGCCTTTGATCCTGTTGATCATTCTTTTCTCCTTCCTCCTCAGCTTGAAGTCACTGTTCTTTCCTGGTACTCTTGTCTGACCACATTCTTCTGACCTGATCATTCTCCTTTGCTGGATCTTCACCCAGGGCACACCCCCTGACTGGGGATAGCCCCCCAAAGCCCTCTCTATGGAATTCTCTCCCTCTATATCACCTCCCCTTGTGATCTCATCAACTCTCATAGTTCAGTTGTCATTTCTTTTCTTTTTAACTGGTTTGCTACTTGGATGAGCATACGGTGGCACTTCCAAATTATCTTAATTGGCATTTTTCTAATGATTAGAGTTTAAACAAATTTTTGAGTAAAACTTATTCTTCACATTTTCATTCCAGCCTTTAATCAATTATTCCATTCAGTTTAAAGCCTTGTATTAGGCATACTCTGATTCAGAGGTATAAGGTGAGAGAACCACTGTCTTCTGCCCATCCCATACTGCACCTGTATCATTACATTCAATTTTTGATGCTACATTTCAGAAAGAACTCTGAAAAGTCAAGAGGCTCCAGAAGAGAACAACCAAGCTAGTGAAGGGCCTCAAGATCACACTGTATAAGGAATAGATAAAGGAACTGAGGATGATTAACCGGGAAAAAAGAAGTCTCACTGGGTACATCATAGCTATATGAGTCTGAATGGCTCTCATGTGGAAAAGGGATTAGATTGGTTATTCTTGGCCTCAGAAAGCAGAAATAACAGGGATGTGCAAAAACTATAAAGAGATAGATTCAGATTTAATGTGAAGAAAGAATTCTAGCCATTTAGATCAGCAAACATTTATTAAACATCTACACATACTAAAAATTCAGAGATAAAAAATGATATATATATATATATATATATATTCCTGGCCATAGGAAGCTTATAGCCAAATGGGGGCAAGGGGATAGGGCGTGGAGGGGAGTGATGTTTTGTACACAAGAAATTAGTGGTATATTGGAGACACCTTGTAACTCCAAAGAACAATTGTTAGATTTTTCACTCAAGGCTTGTTTTGTTGTTTTGTTGATTGTCTAGACTTAAGAAAATGATGGAGAAAATGTTAATAATACAAGTTAAACTTAAAAGCACAAACACTCTTCCTTCCCCCCAACCCCCAGAGCTTATTGTTAAAACATTTACCAGCATGCCCCTGTGTTTCTTTGGTTCAGTTTAGCATGTGATGAGGGAAAGAAGAGCTGGATAAATTTCTATGAGAATTATAAGGTGGGAGAAATTGCTTTCTTTTAAAAAATAAATCTTATTGATGTATTTTGTTTTTTGTTGCTGTTCAGTTACTTCAGTCGATTTTTACTTTTTATGACCCCTTTTGGGATTTTCTTGGCAGAGATATTAAAGTGGTTTGCCATTTCCTTCTCCAGCTTATTTTACAGATGAGGAAACTAAGGCCAATGGGATTAAATGACTTGCCAAGAATCACACAGCTAGTAAGTGTCTGAGGCTGGATTTGAATTCAAGAAGTCAAGTCTTTCTTACTCTGGGTCTGACTTGCTAGGTGGCACAGTAGCCCTTTTTTTTTCTTTTGATTTTTGCAAGGCAGTAGGTTTAAGTGCCTTGCCCAAGGCCACACAGCTAGGTAATTATTAAGTGTCTGAGGCCAGATTTGAACTCAGGTCCTCCTGATTCAGGGCCAATGCTCTATCCACTACACCACCTAGCTTCCCCCCCCTGCCCAATTTGTTTTTACAACCCTAAATTTTCTTCTGTATCCTTTCTCTTCCCTTTAGAGAGCCATCCCTTAGTACAAAGATATTAAAAAAGAGAAAAAAATCAGTAAAACCAATTAGTACATTGGGAAAAATGTGACATTTTACACAATATTCCATACCTTTGGTTACCATCGAGGCTTTGGTGAGGAGTAGAAGGAGGGGTCTCCCCATATCCAGGAGAGATCACTTTCATCAGGAGAGTCAAAGTAGGCATCATGAAAGCATCTAAGTTGAGGCTTCAAGGAAGTGGAAAAATTTCAACAAAGAGCAATGAGATGAGTGTTCCAAGGATAGGAGGAAGTATGTGAGCAAAAGGCCAAGAGGTGGGAAAGGCTACGGTGAGAAGAGAGCGCACAGAGGAATTCACTTTGTTGGGACATGCATTACAGCAAGGGAATCAACATGAAATCTGGCTGAATCAATAGGCTTTTTGCCAAGGGAGGAGCTAAAATGTTATTATGGGGGAATTGGGAGCTAGTGAGGGTTTGGTTTTGTTGTTTTGTTTTTAATAGAGGAGTAGTGTAATCTTAGTGTTTCAGCAGATCACTCAGGAAGCAATGTGGAAGAGGGATTAGAGAGGTCAGAATTTGCAGACAGGAAGACTAATTAAAAATTATTATCATATTCAAGGTGGGAAGAAATCTTAAATAATGGTTATTGTGGGAGTGGAGAGGAAAAACTAGGTCTGGGAAATATTGTGGCTCTAGAAAGGGCAGCTTTTGGCAGTGAACCAGACATTTGGGGTGAGAGAAGATTAAAGATAGTGCCAAGAGGGATGTTAGAGGTACTATTCACAGAGATAGAAAAGTTTAAGGGGAAGATGTCAAGCCTTCTAAGTAAAGATACGAAGCAGGCAGTTGGAAATATGAGAGAAGAATTGTAGAAATAAATTTGGAGTGGAGTGCCAGGTTTGGGTGTTTCCTGTAGAGAAATTGAAGCTATGGGAACAGATGAGATCATTTAGGGGAGTGTAGAAAGGTAGAGGGCAGAAATTTTAGTAACATAAACATTTAAGAAGCAGGTAGAAAATGAAACCAAGAAAATTGGGGCAAAAAAGGAGTTAATCACTGAGGAGGAGGAGAACCATGAAAGCCATGTCTTGGAAGCCAAGACTGGAAAAGGGTATCTTGTTGGAGGAGGTGACCCAAAGGAAATTTAAGGAGACTGGGGACTGAAAAATATTTCACTCATATTTCTCAATTAGGATACTATTGATGACTTTGGGGAGAGCAGTTTCTTTTTTATTTTTAAATTTATTTTTAACATTGTTTTAAAAAAATTTAATTCCAAATTCTCTCCTTCCCTCCCACCTCTCTCCCATTCATTGAGAAGACAAGCAATATGATATCAATTATAGATGTGAAGTCATGCAAAACATTTCCAAATTAGCCATGTTGGAAAAAAAAGGCAAAAAATATAAAGTAGAAAAGGTACTCTTCTGTTTGCACTCAGAATTCATCAATTCTTTCTCTGGAGGTGGTTAGTTAGCCCTTTTCATCATGAATCATTTAAATTTAGCTTAGATCATTGTATTGCTGAGAATAGTACTGTTACCTGCTTCTGCACATTTCACTTTATATCAGTTCATAAAAGTCTTCATCATTTCTTTTAGCACAGGAGTATTCCTTCACAATCATCCATATCACAGCTTGATCAACCACTCCCCATTGATGAACATCATCCCATATCCAACTCTTTGCCACCACAAAAAGAGCTATTTCAAATATTTTTGTACATATCGGTCCTTTTTTTCTTTTGGGAGACAGTTTCAGTAGAGTGGGGGAGGAACAGACTCTTAGGACTGAGTGGCTGCTGAGAAATTAGAGACACTGAGTACAATACAGTACTCTACTTTCTGAGAATTTGTCAATGAAGAGGAGAGAATAAGGATTTGGTAATAGTCTCAGGGTGGGGGGAGGTAGGGGATGGGGTAGAGTGGGACTGGATGTTTGATTTTCTTTGAGAAGAAGATACAGATACTGGAAATCTGAGTATATAGAATGGAAAAATCCTCAGTAGAGAAGGAGAGATGAAAGATGTGGGCTACGGAAGGAATAAATGATAGTGAGATAAGAGGGCAGGAAAAAAAATCAAGCATACAGGTGGAGGAGTTTACTTTTGTAAATTGAGGGGGACCATCTCTGAAATTGGAGGGAAGGAGAGGATGGATGAGAACAGTGAGAAGAGGAGGAGACTTTTGAGCTCTCAAGTTGAATGGTTTCAATAAAAGAAGGAAGTATATGAATGAATGAAAACATATTTATTAAGGACTTACCATGTGCTCTATGTTGGGAACTTATGCAAGAAAAAGAAGCCAGTCCTTTCTCGTGCCATTTTGGGGAGACAGTTTCTGTAGGAGGGTATAACTATACAGAGCAGATTGGAGAAGTCTGGAGGTTCTAAGTGTGATACAGAAGCATCTTTGGAGAGGGAAGGAGGCTCTTATGGAGTTGGGGGCCTTGAAAAAGAAATAGAGTTCAGGGCCATTACTATGGAGAGTAGGGTAGAGACTTAGGAAAAGGAGAGGGACAGATAGTTGTTGCAGAGGAGGGAGAAGATGGTTACAGGGTTTTGAGCCTGGTTATCTTTCTTAAGGAAGTGAGGAGAAAGGAGCTTTGAGAGGAAGATGATTCAGCTTTGGATGTTTGGGGTTGAAAGTGAAGGTTAGCTTTACCCAAAGGAGATAATTCAAGTGACTTAAAAATGTTCATGAAAACCTGGGGAGAAGTTGGGGCTGGAGATATAAATTTGGCAGACATGTATTTCAAGAAGTAATTGAAGCCATAGGAGTGATGAGATCATGAGAACCAGGTCCCAACTCCTTGAAAAAGGATAGAGAATGTGACCTAAAAATCATTATATTTTGGCAACAGGATATAGGAGCATAATTTTCAGGCTATTTTCTGACCATTGACACAGAAGAGGAGACAAACTTTTCAAGGAACCCCTCCTATGCCAACACTAGTAATTGATTTCAAATTTCAGATTAGAATCAATATTCAACTTGATTGATATAGTTCAGATTAGGGCAAAACTAAAGATAGAATATTCACCTCTCCATGAAAATTCCATTAACTTTTCATTTTTAATTATGTCATTTTATGAAACTTCTTTTTTTAATTGACCATAATAAAATCAAAACAAATCAAAACAAAATCCAAAACTTGTTGATGTCTGAGCCTACTCTGCATCCTGTACGTACCTCTTTGATTCAAGGATAGAAAAATTCTCACTTAGAGCAATGAGAAAAAAATTATAGCTTATCTTCAGTTGCTATAATTTTTATTATATGCATTATATAACATATATATTTGTCAGGATCTGAAGGACCTTTGATTTTTGTGATAAGGGTCTCCTGGTGCATTCACCAATGCAGAATACAACCTTCTTTAAATTAGTCTGAGAAAATTGTTAGAGGAGCAGAGAGGTATGTGACTTGTCTAAAGTTACACTGCTCATTTTTATATTTATCTTTAAACATCTTTATCTTTAAAATTTTCTTTTTTAATGTTATTTTAGTTTCTCAATTACATGTGAAGATAGTTTTCAACATTCATCTTTCTATAAACTTGTGAGTTCCATAGTTTTCTACCTTCCTCCCTTCCCTCCCTCCTTCCCAGATTACAGTGAGTAATCAGATACAGATGATTCATAAACACAATTTCTTCTTTCTTATTTGCATTTTAATTCAGTATTAAAGAAATCAGCCAGGAATCACCCCTATCCTATAGTGAGAATTGGACTCCTAGAAAGATCTCTCCTACCCCTTGAATAGAGATAGATCCCCTTCTATTGGGGATAAATGGAAGAACACATAGTTGGGTCATGATGTGAACCAGTGAAGGGCTGGATGAAATCAAGTGCTTTGGATCAGACAGTTAAAAGATATTTAAGCCCCAACTACTTGCAAGAGGTGCACGTTAAAAAAAATATAAATAATTTTCCAAGAGGAATTATATATTTATCAACTCATTTAATAATTATGAGCATGACTCTGGAGCAGGATCCTTCACCTTTTTTGTGTTGTGGCCCCTTTGGTGATCTCTTATGAAGTCTACAGATTCCTCAGAATCATATTTTTAAATGCATGACAAAAAAGAGGATGGAAAAGGAAAAGAGTTATATTGAAATAAAGATATGCTTTTATGCTCTATTCAAGTCAATTCCATGGGACCCTGAAATCTCCCCAAGGGTCTCTTGGGGGACTGTGGACCCCAAGAGAAGAAGCCCAACCCTAAAGGCTGCCACAGTACTCAGCCTAATTTGGAATCCTGATTTGCCACTTGTCATGGATGTAACTTTAGATAAATCATTTAACCTCTTAGGGCATCTTTAAGACAAGAGGCTCTGACCCAGAAGTTGCCAAGTTCCCATCCCGCTCTTAGCTCCTCTGAATCAAATGTCTGAGGCCTAAATGTTTCCAGCACTTAGAGAGCAAGTAGGGCAGAGTGACCAGGGCTTTGTTTGACATTGGGCAATTTGCCCTAAAACAGGAAATTTCAAGGAGTTATAAAAAGCAAGATGATTGTGTTTTTTCAGAGGAAAGAGGCTTGAGGGAGTGGTACTAATGGGGCCAGCAGACAAGGCAGGGAGAGGAAGTTGGTGACCTACTTGATTGTCTCCTGCTTCCCACAGGTAGTTCCCAAGTTTATGGGGCTCGAGTTCTGGCTAGGTCTCAGGGTGAGGAGAGAGCCCTGCCCAGTCAAGTCAGCTCAGGGCTGACAGCTTCAAGGCCACCTCGGAAGAAGGGCAGGCAGATCAGAGACTGGTGACAAGCTGCGAAGGGAGACAGTCCAACCGGCCCTGATGTGTTTCTTGAGAATATTTCTGCCTCCCTGATCCTGGGACCTGTTGTTTTCTCCCAAATGTTGCCTTCCCTGATTCTCAAATCTTTCCCAGGCATTGACAGGAGCACCAGGGATCCCAGGGGCTGTCCTGGGGAAAGGGAAATGTTCAGACCTAGGCATTCTTTGCCATTGTTGTCAGAATAGTAACACAGCAAAATCTTACTACTGCCTGGGTGGCCTTGGGCATATCTCATCTGTAAAATGAGGAGGTTGGATTATTCTGGGTCTAGATGACCTCTGACATGGGGTAGGGCGTCCTTCAGGTAAGGCATGAGAAGACACTTAGCACTCCCCCTTCATCCTTGTGTTTTTTCCCTCAAAAATTTACCTTCCCAAGCTTAAATAGAGCAGAGATGTGTAAATGGAAGCCTTGAAGGGCCCTTCTTCCACTTAGCTGCTTATACTGAATCAGGAGACCAGATCCCATTGCTTTTGGAAGGCTTCATACTAAGGGATGCCATATTTCTACAGTCTGGCTGAAAAAAAGACCACAGACTAGCTTTCATTTAATATGGACAAATATGTACACAGTGAATCCTGGAAAGATCTCAATGAAATAATGCAGGGGATAAATAACCCAACTCTAATGTTAGAAGGGCCAGTAAATGAGAATGAATGGACAACATTTCTGGTGTTTCTCTGAAGGCGTGACTGAACTAGTGTTAGGATGTTTTAGGAATCCAAGAAGCATTGAATAGTGGAAGGCTAATTGGCCCTGAAGTTAGAGGACTTTGACTCAAATCCTGGCTGTGCCCTGTTGGTACCTGGGTGATGTCAGCCTTCCAGGCCTCAGATTTCTCACAACCAGTGAGGGAGTTTGGATTGTAAGACTCTGAAGCCCTTCCAGATCTTTGAGCCTAGGATTAAATTAAATGTAAATAGTTTCTAAGCAAGTTGACTACATAAAATATTGGATTCCATCTCAGCTTGGCCCTGTTTTCCATAAGAGTTGAATGAACCTCTTGGACTTGGGGCTTTTATTCTCTCCTCATTGAAAATAAGAATTTGAGCTTCAGGATTTTTTTTGTTTTTTCTAAGTCCCCTTCCCCTAGAGCATTCTTCTGTGTGCTGTAAGTGAACACTCTCCCCTTCTCACTCTTCTCTGACTCCACATAATCAGGTTTCTTGGATGCCAAATGTGAAGAAACACCTCAGCCTAGCACATAGTTGTCAAGAATTTGTTTAAATAGAAAGTTACTAAGTGGCACTATTCCTTGGGGGCAGGGGAATATGGGTGCATAGCCTCCGGGCACCTGGAGCCTCTGTGTCTCTCCAGGTATGGGGTTAACCTCTATTTGAACCTCCTTTCCCCAAGTTGCCCCTGGAGACATTTACAGTGTTCATCCCAGGTACCAAGCATCATCGTTAAGGCTACATGACCACAGGGAGGTCATCTAACTTCTCTGGGCCTTAATTTTCTCATCTCACTGTGGTAAGGGAAGTGCTTTGTAAACTGGAAAGCTTCATGATAGTGATCTAATATCATTATTGTAACATTAACGTTATTTAAATTTATTATACTATAGGAAGACCCGTAGATTGTTTTGTGCTGGTGGGATCAAGCCCCAGAACATTGCCTAGCCTTTGGGAAAGAGGTTTCCAGAGAGTTTGACCTGATCGTTGACATGGAAAAGATCAAGTATATGATAAATGTTTGTTGTTCAAACATATTCTTGGATGGACATACCACATGCATACACACACACACACACACAAACATACAGCAAAGAGCTCAGACCCAGAACTGAATGGGAGGAAAGCCAGTTAGACTAACTTCACGAAACTGCACACCCCAAGCTTCCTAAGGAATCAGTGGTGTTAACTCTTTAATGCCAACATTGTACTGGTATTGCTGGAGGGCAGGGAGATCCAGGTTGCAGTAGTCTCTGAAGAAATCTAAAGGCAGATCACAGTATATTATTTTCTCCATTTCTGATTTAAAACAAAAATAGCATCATTCATGGGACAAAAAACAAGAACAAAAACACCTTCTAGGATGAGTGGTTGCTTCTCCTAACCAAGCAAATTTAAAAATAGTCTCATAGAAGACTACAAGTGTGACAAGAGCTGTTCAATTCTATCGACAACAGGTGATTTTTTTAAGGTTACTTTTAAGTAACACATTAAAGTCAATTTGCTAGTTCTGAATGAAACCTAAGTTAGTGTATTCTAACATCCTTGGTGGGAAATATATAACCTATATGTTTCCAGGAAAGGGAAATCTTCCGAATTCAAGGCGCATACTGCCCCTGTCCGAAGCGTAGACTTCTCCTGTGATGGCCAGTTTCTCGCCACAGCTTCTGAGGACAAATCCATCAAAATTTGGAATATGTATCGGCAGCGCTTCCTGTATTCCTTATGTCGACATACCCACTGGGTATGCTGTGCCAAGTAAGTTTAAAGGGAATCAGAGTCAACTTAGGTGGGGGCTTCCTGATGTGGGTCAGGTTCCCATAGCATCTGTACTTCAGCTTTTCCTTATGAGTTTTTAAATATATGAGTGATAAAAATTGGGAGGGGGTAAAAAACTACACACCTTTTTATCAGAATACCTAATTTCTCTGTAGGTGTTCTTTTTTTTTAAAATATGTAAATTCTGTTTGTGAGAGACAGCATGAGATCCTCCTGGTCAGGAATCCCTGACTAAAAGAAGAACCTCTAGTCTATCCTGGCTGCATGACCCTGGGAGTCACTCAACCCCTCCATCCCCTTAACAGTTGACTTTCTAAGACTCATAGTTGCTAAGCTTGTACCAATCTACAAGAAATACCCCTAAATCTCTATGGAAAATTTCAAATTTGCAAAACTGTTACAGTATGGGAAATAACTTGTTTTGTATAACCTTGAAGTCTTGATAGAAAAGAACTTTTCATCTGGGGTCCATCATCTGGCTCGTGGCAACACAAGTACAATGTGATTTCTTTATTCAAATGTGTTCGTATGTTATAGATAATGATCTTGGAGTGGGGAAAGGAATGGAAAACTAAAAGAGTGTCTGGAACAATTCTCCAAGGACTCTTCAGATATCATGGTTTTGGGGGTGTTCATAACATAATACTGAGCATGTTGCCAACTTCATCTTTACCTAAAGTTTTCAATTCAGTCTGTGGATGTGAGTGTGTAACTGATCCTGATTTTATAATGGAAGTCAATGGGAAAATGGATGGATAAATGAAAACAGGGATAGGTAGGTAGACAGAGATAAAGTGATGAAAGAGAACAGAGAGGATAGGTTGAGGTAGAGAGATGACAGGGGTAGATAGATATAGAGATGACAGAAAAATAGATAGGTAGATAATGACAGAAAACAGTCATGTAGAGATGATTGATGTTTGGATGAGATGATAAAATAGATAATTTTAGAGATAGAGGAATGGATGAATAGAGCTGATTAGAGTTAGGACAGATAGAGCATTTATTAATCTTGCTGTTCTAGTCACCAAGCTAAGTGCTGAAAGAATACAAATATAAGTAAAAAAGAAACTCTCTACCCGCAAGGGGACATTTTGATGAGAGAAGTTAACATACCAAAGGGTACTGGGAAGTAGGGAAGTGGGGAGTGTAACCCAAGGAACATGAAGAAGTTCAGAGAACAATTGATAGAACAAGGAGAGAAATGAGTATATCTGACCCAGGTACTTCTTGAAAAGGTGGTCCTAGGCAAGATCTCACCTGCCAATCAGAGAATGGGGCCACAGGAGCCAGGACATCTTGAGGATGAGAAGACTGTTGGTTCTGAGGTGGGAAGGTCTAAAGAGTCAGGAGCAGAGGTGGAAGAGAAGTGAATTTACTGAAGCAAAGTATTTGTTAAATGTCAGTGAATAAATCCATCTAAATAAAGGAATCAAGAATTGCTGGAACAATATAAATATTTTAAAATTGGCAAAGTAAAGGCAGCGAAAGGAAATTACTAAGCAAAGAGGCTACTTGAGACTTGTTTTTAAAAGCTAAAAGTGGAGAGTTGAGACAGTCACGTATATACCACAGAGCCCCCAACTTACTAAAAGGGACATTAAAAGATTAGCAGAATTTTAGTTTTTTGTTTAAAATAATTCTCATAAGAAAAAAAAATCTTAGAATCATTACATCCCACCTGCTAAAATGGACGTTGCATCACTCTAAACAGAAGTCATTCTAAATTAACTATCCTTTCTCCCACACACAAAGTTCCGGCTAGTACCAAATCATTCATGATTAGAGACTCACAAAGAAAGGACTTGCTACTGCCACTTCCTTCCCTTTGCTCTCAGGATGTGGGAGGAGGTCATGTTAGTGGAGGGAAATGTTGAAGAGTAACCCTTTGAGGCCAGCATTTTGACATTTGTACAATTGATTTTAATAATTAGCATCCTTCCTTTGACTTTCTTTGAATATGAATGTCTTGTTACAAACCAAATTTATTCTGTTCTATATACAATGTTTATGCCCCTTAAATGTAAAATAAGGTTACTGACCATTCTGGCAACTCCGCCTGGCATAACTCCTTTCTGTTCATGGAATAGAATTTCCGGAAATACTTTGAAGATAGGCCATCTCTACAGAGTTAATAAGTAAGCCTTCTGTACATGTGACCTTCCTTCTTAACAATGCCTTCAAATTCTGCGAGATTATTTTCTAGTTTCTTAATTGCAGAGAATTTTTTTTAATTAAAGGCAAGTTATTTCAATTTGCATTGAAATATTGTTATTATGGAAGCTTTTAGGGACAGTTTATTTTTAGGCGTGAGAGTTTGTATTTACTTGATTTCACTAATTCTATTGTTTTTGGACAGAAGTTTAATTCAGTTAATATTATGGTGCTTACTATGTGCTAGGGACTACAAATGCAAAGAAAATAATGAAACAGTCCCTGCCTTCAGGGAGTTGCATTCTATTAGGGGACTATGACACATACACAAATAAGTGTATTAAGAAGATTTGAGGGGGAGTAACAGATAGGAGGAACAACAGAAGCTTCTTGAAAGAGGTACCTGAGCTGCACCTTGAAGGCAGTTACAATTTCTGGGAGGCAGAAATGAAGAGGAAGCCTATTCCAAGCACAGAAACCAGAATGACTATGATTCCATAGAGTTGGACAATTGAGAAATGAATGCATTAGTAACTAGTAACTCACTGTATCTGGAACAAAGAATCATCCAGGGGAGTGGTGTGGCATAAAGCTAGAAAGAGAGGCCTTAAATGCCAGGCTAAGAGTTTTATTTTCTTCTCAAGGTAGTGAGGAGTGATTTTGAGTTGGGGTGGCACCTGGTTTGCCTTGGACAGTAGGTAGATGATTTTTGAAGTTGTAAGGAGATGGGTGTGAAGATGGTAGAGATTCTTTCCTTGAAGGTTCGCTTTGGGGGGATCTTTCTGCTCTTTGATCAGTTATGGCTTTCCATAACTCCAGATTAAAACCCCACCCATTGCTGAGGTGCCATGTGCTTGGTGAGCTAGGCTAGTCCTTCCAGTTGGATGACCGGTCATCCCAGGATGTGATGAGGGCCTAGTCTGGACTGGTTGAACTTGAGTGGAGAGAAGGGACTGGGTGTGAAAGATGCAGTGAAAATAGAATCATCAAGACTTGGCAACTGCCCAGAGGTGGAGGGGATTCAGAGGATGGAATTAAAGATGACTCCGAGGTTCTGAACCTAGGTGACTGGAAAGATAGCATTGTCCCTGACCTAAATAGGAAAGAGATGAATTCTGTTTTAGGTTTCTATGAGATGTTGAATGTGACTTGATGTGTAGGCTGGTTGGTGGTTGTCTTTCATTCTCAAAAAAGACCAAAATGGCATCACTAAATTAGAGTCAATTGACAGCATGGCTGACTGTGATTGATCAGATTAAGAGGAGCTCAAAACGCATTACCACAGGTTGGGCACAAATAGTCCATGCGAATATTTGCTTTGCATCTCTAAATTTTCACATCTCCTGCTCCTTTTCAACTACTACATTCTTCTTTGCTCTTATAGAACAGCCCTTTTCTCTGATGATGGCACACCATTCTGCATGGTCCTCTGTCAGTGTCTCCCATGTTGCACAATCAATTCCAAAGTTGTGTTTTTTTCCCATGTTGATGGAAAATGCTATTTTATTGACTTGAGTCATTTGTGATAATAATAAAAAAACAAAAAACAACAAACTATTTCCTGACAAAGTCTACAAATGAGACATAATCAACATCCCCATGTATGGGCAATTAATATACTTGTTTATCACAGCAAATGAGACTCTTTGAATCAGTTTCACCTTCATATTTCACTGCTGTCTCTAAATCTAAGAACTTAATTCAGTTAAATGGGTTCATTGAGGAGGTAGCATTGAGTAGTGATTCCAAAGTTCTTTTTTGGTTTTTGCAAAGCAATGGGTTTAAGTGACTTGCCCAAGGTCACACAGCTAGGTAATTATTAACTGTCTGAAGTTAGATTTGAACTCAGGTCCTCCTGACTCTGGGGCTGGTGCTCTGTCCATTGTCCCACCTAGGTTCCTCAATTCCAAAGTTATAAGAGAAACCTTGAGAAGGTCCATGTGTCACTTTTCTAGCCACCATGTGAGCACTAGCCCTGGGTGAGTTCTCCATAAAATAGTCTTTTTTGGCAGTAAATTCTCTTGGTAGATTCACCCAACAGTCTTAACCCTTCTGCTGAGGGTTTTTATATTTTGTGAGTGGTTATTATCACCCTCTCTTGTTCCCTGAGCAGTCATCTGCTTTTCTAGGGAATCTGTTGATGTCTTTGAAGTCTTTTCTCGCATCCAAATACTACCAATAATATACTACAGATTGACTTACAATCACCATGAATCTTTCAATTGCCTTGCAAGTCACTTGCTACTTAATGGAACCATTGTGTCTCATGATTCTTAGCCATGTGGCATCATCAGCAAAGTACTGGATTTTGCAAAAGCAAAAAACTTGGATTCATTAAAACCCTGTGCTGTTTCTCAAATAGAGGTCAATCTGATGTTCTCCCTTCTTTGAGTATGGCCCCAAGATGTTATACATCAATAGCATGTGCACGCTTACACTCACACAGGGTCCCAAAGTCTTAGTGCCTTTTGAAGCTTAAAAACAGTAACACTAAGACTTTGAGACACAGTGTATATGCCGATGGAATGATTCAGGGAACTGTTCTTTCCACTCCCTGTATTTTCTGGTACCCATGGGTTTTTCATTAATTCTGCTTTTGCAGTGTGAATAGCTAGGCAAATCTCTTTCTTAAGGAGACTTTATCACGTTCCAGAGTTTAATGAAATGAGTGCAATAAAAAGGAACCCTTGCAGAACCACCTCATTACTCAATCATCCCTTTCCAATTTGGTCTCTGCACGGGACATCCACCTCACCTGGCTAGTGAACAAAGTCATCTTCACAGTGGCAACACAGAAAGAATTTTGGGTGACTTTTCCAGGTGGAAGACTTCTTGTTTGGAAGGAGCCAGTAAGGATGCATTTATTTTACCTTTTCAGAAGATTTGTTGAAATCAACAAACAATAGGCATAGTGACTTCTTATATTCCCTGCACCTCTCATGTGGGAATTCTAAAAATGCATGCAGAGATTATTCTCAGGAAGATTTTTTTTAAAGATGAGAAAGTAAGCAGATGAAGTGGTTGTGGTTTTCTGCTTGTTGCCATTTTGTTTTTTATAAAAGTAGGATCTATGATCTTTTCTAGTTTTTAAAAATAATTTTCTCTTTGAGAAACATTGAAGCATAATCCCCAAGAGCATTTAAAATTATTTCATCTCTAGCACAGATTTTTTTCTGTATGTATTTAGTTAGGTTCCATTTCTCTTCTCTGCAAATGAAGTTGGAAAGATGTTTCATTTCTACTTTCTCACTGAGTATATTGGCTCTTGGCTCTTGAGATGGTAGAGTCCAAATGCAGCGGTGGTTGTTGTTAAAAATAAATTACAATTGGGGCAGCTAGGTGGCACAGTGAATAGAGCACCGGCCTTGGAGTCAGGAGTACTTGGGTTCAAATTCAACCTCAGACATTTGATATTTACCTAGCTGTGTGGCCTTGGGCAAGCCACTTAACTCCATTGCCTTGAAAAAAAAAATCTAAAAAAAATTAATAAATAAATCACAATAGTAATGGCAGCATTCTCTTTGAGTTGATGTTTGTTTGTTATATTCCTTCCAATTTCAATTACAAAGATACCAGATGATTTTGCTTAGCTGGGCTCACATAGGTTGCTTTTCATTTCATGAGATTATTGCTCATAACCTCCCATCTTCTTCCCCCTCCATTATGTTTCACAAACTAGTTTGTACTCTAATCTGGTGGTATGCTTGTTGCTGTGGCTTATCACTTGGCAGGGAGATCCAGGGTTTCCTAATGGAAATGGTTTCTAAATTCCAGAGCTATCATAAAGTGAGGCAGATTAGGTACTAACTTGCCAGGTGTACAAAATTGAAGGACACCCAAAACAGGCTTAAAACATGAATCTACTCCCCTAAGTCCAACATATACCCCTCACCATTAAGTTAGTGGGTCACCATTTCTAATTGTAGTGTCAAGGGACCCCATTGACCTCCTTGAACTGAGTGTTTGGGGCCAATTAAACTTCTAAGATGTGGTCATTTTCATATCTTTGGTTGTTTTATTTTTTTTTTCTTTCCAGTTTTTCGGAGCTTACAATGTTTAAATAGGCAAGGGTGGAGCTGCTATATTTACACAAATTGTTTCTTGCCCATAAATTTCTTGCCCTTCCTCTAATTTACTATTGACTTTGAACTTTACACTCACATAGAATCAGAAATCTGATATTGAATCTGAAATGACTCATACGTTTGTTGCCTGTTGTTTCTCCTAACTGAGATCTAGACTCAGTTTAATTCTTAGTTGTGAACTTGCTTGGGTAGATCACCTTGTCTTCAGAGCCCCAATGATCCACATAACTGCCTACATCACCTCAGAGGGAGGAGTGAGCCTGAGTTCACCGTCCATCAACCTGATTTGTTATTATTAGTTATCTGCTATTATTATTTTAATTGATTATTTTATTTAAGGCAGTGGGGTTAAGTGACTTGCCCAAGGTCACACAGCTAGGCAATTATTAAGAATCTGAGACCAGGTTTGAACTTAGGTTCTCCTGACTCCAGGGCCAGTGCTGTATCCACTGCACCACCTAGCTGCCCCTATTACTGAGAATTATTAACAACAACCAATGATCATTCTTTCTTCTTTGAAAACAAAGGAGAGAGGAAGCCTGACCCGGAACAGGCAGTTCAGTGGTAGAAAGGAAGCATTCTGATTAGGAAAAGTAGCTGCTTGTGTTGTAGTAAATGATGATGTTTAACCACAAGTGCCATTAATTCAGTTATTTTTTAGTCATATCCAACTCTCTGTCACCCCAATTTTGGGTTTTCTTGGCAAAGATGCTGAGGTGATTTGCCATTTTCTTCACCTGCTCATTTTGCAGATGAGAAAACTGAGGCAAAAAGGTGAAGTGATTTGCCCAGGGTCATACAACTAATGAGTGTCAGAAGTCAGATTAGAACTTGAGAAAATGGATCTTCCTGATTCTATGCCCAGTACTCTATGCACTATGGCATCATTAATAATCATATTAATAATAGCAATAATAATACCAATAAGTAGCATTTTTATAGTCCTTTAAAGTCTGCAGAGCACCTTACAGAATTATTTCATTTGATCATCACAACCACCCTGGAAGGGAGGTGTTCTTCTTATTCTCATTTTATAGATGGGGAAACTGAGGACAACAGAAGTTAAGTGATCTGTCCAGGTTCATGCATCTAGCTGGTATCTGAATCAGAATTTGAACTCAAGTCTTTCTGAATCCAGATCCAGTGCTCTAACACCTAGCAGGTGAGAGATTAACCAGGAGAGATCAGAAGAAGAGAGGAATTACTGTATTTGGTGACTCCCTGATGAGGCTTATTATCTTGGAGCCTGTGGACAGGACCCGAGGACTGCTTCTCAATTCTGAGGATTCCCATGGGTACACTCAAACCTGCCCCAGGGGTTCAAAGAAGTTTTGCTAATGATTGTGAAGTCCTGAGCATGGGAGTGCAGTGAAAGAATCCTATCCTGCCACTGGTGCCACCTCCCTCCTTCCGGCATGGGAATCCAAAGAGACAGAGAGAGAAGCAGTTTTGGGAACAGAGCCTCTCTTCATGAAAAATGGAGGGGGGGGGCACCTAAAGACAAAATGTGAACTTCCTTTTTTTTTAAGTTGGAGTCAGTCGGGGTTAAGTGACTTGCCTAGAGTCATTCAGCAGTAAGTGTCTGAAGCCAGACTTGCACTCAGGTCCTCCTTACTGATCCACATAGCTATCCCATGAATATGAGCCTCTGACCCGCAAAGTGGAAGATAAGAACAGTGAGAGGATGCTGACCTCTGTTGTTGAGCACAGTCTGGCTACTTAGAGGAGAAAGAGAAGCTCTGGAGGAGTATAGACAGGCATTCACAGGGGCGGTCCAAGCCTGGAGCTAGTCATCAGTCCATGACCTCATTGCCCTCCGGATGAATCCTAGCATCACAGATGTGGATCTGGAGGAGACCTCAGATGAGAGCCAGCATTTGCATTTTAAGGTTTGTAAAGCATTTTACAAAAATCCCATTGGATCCTTACAACAACCCTCAGAGAAAAGTGTGATTTTCCTCATTTGTCACATGAAGAAACTTCCCAGGTTCAGAGACTTGCCCAGGGCCACCCCTCTAGTAAGTGTCTGAGATAGATTTGAATTGAGGACTTCCTGATTCCAGCTCCAATCTTGCCTGCTAGCTATTCCAAATCCAGAGGATGCCTGGTTTCCAGTCCTGCTGCTGCCGCCCCATGCTGCCTCTAACACTTAGGCAATAGCAGCCACTTGACAAGTGCAAAACTGGACAGCAATGATGAGACAGCAATTCATACGAAAAATGTCTGGGAATTTTAGTGAACTTAGAGTACTCAGTGATTTGTAGCCTATTCATTCTTGTGACCATTTATCTATTGAGGAGATATCTTATCAGAACCCCCCCACTTTGGTGGTTAGCATGACATTGAATAAGTATTTTAATTTAGATAATAATCTTTTCTTATTACATTTACATGGCTCAATCACAGATACTGTTTCCCCATTTATTAGGTTTGTCTTTATTTCTGTAGTCTATTTTGTGTGTAGTTATACAATTCTCTTTGGTAGATATATATATATTCATATAAATATATCCATTTTGATATGTGGACTCCTATTTTATAAATCTCGTAGTTATTTTGAATGGAATTTCTCTTTCTAGCTCTGCCTGTTGGGTTTTGTTGCCAAGATATAAAAAAAGACAGACAATTGTATGGGTTTGTTTTATATCCTCTCTCTTTATTGATGTTCTTCTTTCAATTAACTTTTATTGGAATCTCCAGGATTCTTTAAGTAAGTCATCCTACTCTGATTTGCAAAAAATCAGTATTTCATTTCTTCTTGGACTATGCTTATTCCCTCAGTTTATCTCTTTTTTTAACTAGGCTGGTATTTTGACAAATATATAAAGCAACATTGATGACAATGAACATCATTGCATTACCCTTATTCTAATGAGAAAGGACTTACATTTATTTCTCCATTATAGATAATACTAGCTTTTGATTTTAGATAGAAATGGTTTCTCATATTAAGGAATAGTGGGTTTCATCAAAAGTCTTTTTTCTGCATCTGTTGACAAAAATCAATATGATTTTCCTTGTTTTTATTTTTAATATCATCGATTATAATTTATTGTCTTTCTATATCTAAATTCCTTATTTTCTTGGTACAGATCTGTCATGGCTTTAATGTATATAACCTTTTAACTATACTGTTGTAGACTCTTTGCTAAAATCTCTTCCCAGGGCAGCTAGGTGGCTCAATGGATAGAGCACTGACCCTAGTGTCAGGAGGTCCTGAGTTCAAATGCAGACTCAGACACTTAATAATTGCCTAGCTGTGTGATCTTGGGCAAGTCACTTAACCCCATTGCCTTAAATGAATATTTTTTTTAGGTTTTTGCAAGGCAATGGGATTAAGTGGCTTGCCCAAGGCCATGTAGCTAGGTAATTATTAAGTGCCTGAGGCCAGATTTGAACTCAGGTACTCCTGATTCCAGGGCCAGTGCTCTATCCACTGTGCCACCTAACCACCCCTAATAAATAAATTTTTTTTTAAAAAAGGAAAAAAAGAAAACCTCTTCCCATTATATTTTGCCCATATATTCATTAGAGATATTGGCCTATAGGTTCCCCCCCCCCTTTTATTTCTCACTGGTTCAGGGTTGTATTTGTCACACAAAAGGAGTTTGACTTTTTTATTTTTCCTGTTTTTGCAAATGGAGTATATAATATTGGAATTAGTTTTATTTGAAAGTTTAATAGAATTCACTCATAAATTCATCTGTTTTTCTCTCTCCCCTCCTTTAAACTGTCTCTAGTTTTGTGAGCATGTAATTAGGCAAAATAGTTTCTAATTTCCTTTATTTTCTCTTCTTTTGTTGTAAGTTTATTTTTCATCTTTATATTAGCAATTCGATTTTCTTCCCTTTTAAAGAATCGAATTAGCTAAAGATTCAGTTTTTATTTCTTTAAAAAAAATCTCCTAAGTGTATTAATCAATCCAAAGTTGTTTTTTTTTTAATTCTTTTACTTTCTATTTTTGTGATTCATTGTGGTTTGTTATTAGTTGCTTTTTGGCATTTTTTTTGTGCTCATTTCATTTATTGCTTATTGCTCTGTTCCTTCTTTCTTTTGTTGATGAAAGTGTTGTGTTGAAATGTATAAATTTTCTTTGAAGTTTCCCTAGTGCTTTCCCCGGGCTACATGATTTATTTTTACACAAGCACCACCTGCTTACTAGAACCTATCTTCTTGTGCCCTTCAGATTTTCAGCTGATGGAAGACTTATAGTATCATGTAGTGAGGATAAGACTGTTAAAATCTGGGACACAACAAATAAACTGTGCATTAATAGCTTTACAGACTCCGAAGGGTAAGTCAAGTCATTCTGGCACATTTGGATGCCTGTGCTTTGTTCAAGAAAACTTAACTCTTCTAAGATTGCAATCTTAATTTACTTGACGAAAATCATGGTACCTGACATCTGATTCATTTTTTCTGCTAGGTTTGCGAACTTTGTGTCTTTTAATCCCAGTGGTACGTGCATAGCTTCAGCAGGTTCTGATCACTCAGTGAAACTCTGGGATATAAGAGTAAACAAGTTACTTCAGAATTACCAAGGTGACAATTTCTAAAGCATAGCAAATCAAGTCTTTCTCGAATCCTTCTTAAACCTCTGAACCTTTTCATGAGTTCCCAAAGGGGTACCTGACTAACTTTGTACTGGTCTGAGAGAGTTGGTTACTTTCTTTACAGTTTCCCAGGGATGTAAATAGAGAGACATTTCTGTTGATTTTCTTTTTCAGGTAACTAAATGGCCATTGAAATGTCTATTTTCCTTCACTTTTTAGCTGGCCAGCACAGATTATGTATCCTCATTCCTATTATGAATAGACTTTAAAAAAAAGTTTCTAAGAGTTTCGGACCAGATTTCTGTTGCTCTGGCTCCATCCGTAACGGATAAGATGAGATAGGAGCCAAGGTTGGGTAACCTCGGAGTCCTAGAGAATGGAGGAAAGGTAATTCCCTCCACTGTAAACAGATCCATTGCCACCAAATCCAGGTTGTAAATTTACTACAGGTGAGCTCCAGAAGCCTGGGGTCTACATCTGAATGAATGAAAGGTATTTATTAAAGACTTATCTAGCACTGTGCTAGGCCCTGGGGATGTAAATACAAAATCCTCTTTGTATCTCCCCATTGTCTAATGCAAAGCTTCAACCCCCCCCCTTCATAGTAGTCACTTAATAAGTGGTTATTGGCTAGCTGAATGAGCCCCATTCTTTGAGAGTGCTACAGGGTCTGCTTGTTAAACAGCCAGCTTGAAATTAAGGCAGAAATTCATTTTTTTTTCCATTTTTACATCAAGTATATTTTTACATTTCTTTTTTTAAAATTTATTTATTTATTTTTCCAATTACATGCAAGGCAAGCTTTCAACAATCTATTTTTCCATTTCTTAAAGACAATTCTCCACCACTTATTGTTTATCTTACTTTTTTCCTCATAATTTAATCTTTAGATTTTGAGCTGTTTTATATATATATATATATATATGTATATATTTTGCAAGCTAGTAACAATTGCTTGGCAGAAATATTGAATATGTATTCAATAAATTGATCAATACAAAAATGAAATACATTATTCTTCCATGACCACTCCCATTTTCAGACCCACATTTCCTTGATATCAAACAATCAATTAAATCAATTCAGATATTTTGCTTACATTTTATGATAAATAACCAACTATTCTAATTTTTAATAGAATCTAATTTTGTTGAGACAATCTGCAGCAAATAACTTCTTTTAAAATGAAGCTTTTACTCTCTTACAATAGGGGTAAAGATGTTGCTTTGAAATTCTAGAACCTGTCTAAAATGCTTCAAAATGTAATTGATGCCTGAACGTCTTTTATTTTCCTCACGTAAATCAGTTCACAGTAGTGGAGTCAACTGTCTGTCATTCCATCCTTCGGGTAATTATCTCATCACTGCCTCAACTGATGGTACCCTTAAGATCTTGGATCTCATAGAAGGAAGACTCATATATACGCTTCAAGGACATACGGTACTGGCAAGGACATGTTACATTTTTAAATAGATACATTTCTTTAAATCCCAATGATATCATGTCTTATTCCTCTTGTTACAACATGTTTTTTGCTGCTGCTATCAAAGAAGTTGCCTTTATGTGATTGTAAATGATATCATTTCCAATTGAACCACTCCTAATATTGTGATTTGTCATTGGCTATTCTTGATATTACTCTTATATCTGTTAATCACTCAATCCTTCATTTTATTCGTGACTGTATAAATAGATTGGATAGGATCTGTTTTCAGGGAAGAGTCTTGAATAATTTTCTTAGTGTGTAACTTCTGTAATTTTCTCTGGGGGCTTTATAGACTTGAGATTGTCATTTCCTAAAATATGAGTGTACCTATTTGATCTCAAAGTAGAATTTGTGCTAAATGTACAAAGAAAGAAAGGGCTCATCCTGCTCTAGCTAGTATTTTGTACATTTCCTGCCTTATTTCCTACTTTTCTCACAGAGAATATGGATGATATTATTCCCATTTCTTAGATGAAGGAACTAAGGCTTCATGAGGTTAAGGAACCTTGCTTGTGGTCACTAAATGTCTGAGATTCAAACTCAGACTTCGAACCCAGGATGCTTTTTGGTATGCCATAAACAAATTATCAGCCTATCAGCTTTCAACTGATAATGTGATTCATAGACAATAAGAAAATTAATAACCAACAGACATAGCTAGATAGGTGAAAGAAAATTATGTGTTCCAAAAACAATGTTATTAACTTAAATTAACATAATTTTAAACATTTCTACTTAGAGAGTAGTCCAAAGATAGGTAGATTTACCTCCATGTCTGAAAATTCTCTAACAAAATCATTTTCTAGTGAATCTCCTCAAACAAGATTAAACAAGGACAAGCAAGAATAGCTTAGTATGTCATTGGTCCTTAGAGAACCATTTACATTTAGTCATTCATTCCCCATTTGACCACCTTTGACCTTCTAAAGATTCCTGTTCTGTCTAGTCAAAAGTGAACTCAAGAGACAAGAATCAAGGATTTTTCTTTCAGAGTGTAGAAACTCCATATGTTTCCACAGATGTGTAAAAAAGGAATTTAATAGGTTAGTGAACATAGAACAGGAGGACATGTTCAGCATAATAGAAGAGAGGAAAAAAAGAGAAAATTATTCAAATAACTTCTTAACAACGGTTGTTGGGCTCTTTGAATATATGGCTTCTGTAGTAAGTTGAAGAGTTCCTGAGAACCTGGATCAGTCAGGGAAGGGGCAGTGGGAATGCAGGGCAGAGGTCTCCCTCTCTGCACCCCTCTGCAGGGTCACTAAATGCCCCCTTTACTGAATGATTCCGGTGCTAGCTGCCAGAGGCAGGATGGGCAGTGAAGGGAGAAGCCTCCTCCAACCTACCTTTCAGGGAATCTTCTCATTTGAGTTGGAATCACTGAGGTCAAGGTCTGAGGACAGCCCAAAGGGTCCTTTTGTGTGACTGTCCCAGGCAGTATCACAAAGGAGTGAGACACAGACCCTTCAGTGGAGGAGGACAGCAGGCAGCAGATGTCAGCTCTGACCAACAGGACAACTTCATGACAGGAAGGCGCAGGTGATGACTTTGGGTGGGGGCAGCAGAGCCACAAGAGGCAATGAATGTAATCCCGAGAGTGGAACTGTGCAGGGTGCACCACCCTTCCACCAGCAGGAGGGCAGCCCCGGGACCTTGTAACCCTTTGTTTTGGGGGCTGAGAATTCTTCTAAAGTTTTCCCTTGTTATTTACTTTTCTGTTCTGTACTAATTAAAAACTTTGGCACTTGCTTTATCGTTCTTGGTCAGTGTAGGTAAAGAAGGTTAAATGTGGGGTCAAGCTATATTTGCATGTGTTTGATTTCTCAAAATACCCCATACTGAACCTGGCGGTTTAGAGGAGTCTCAAAGCAGTGTGGAAACCCTCTGCACTTGTAGTATAGACCCTGAGAGGTCCTGTGGTGGGTAGAGCACAAGAGACCTAGCTTCGCATCCTGCTTCAGCACATTCTGGCCGTTGGACCATGGACAGGTCACTTGACCACTCAGAGACTTAGTTTCCTCATCTTTAAAATGGGTCTAATAATATCATACAGTCCACTTCATGGAGCTACTTTGAAGTGCTCTGAAAACCTTATAATGTTATATAAATGTGAACTGGTGTTGAAGCTTGCCAATACCATTCTACTTAAAGACATCATTGACTAGTATAAAAGAATTTTTTTTTCAATTTCTCATGCAACAAGTTTCTAAATTTAATTTTAGAAGCTTGGAGGTAAAAAGAGATAGTAGATGAGGATTTTCAGAAAGCTCCAATAGTTTAGTCATGAATTCAGGTACGTTTTATTTGACAAATATGGGAGTCCCCCAAAGTCTTTTAAAGACAAGGTGTTAGTATTCTTTATAATATGTTTGCCTATATTATTTTGTAGTTGAGTTATCATTTTTATTTGGACTCACAAGCTGACCTAGAATCTGTAAATTCATTGATTCTATAGGGAAGTGTAATCACTGGTAGGAAAAATTGCTTTTTTTTTTCATTCTTGGCTAATAGGTATGTCTATGTCAATCTGTATAGAAATAACGAAATGGCACCAGATGGTTCTCCTCTGTGATCTTGAGGCTATATAGCCTCTTGATCTTCCTCAAGTTCCTTGCATTGATCTCCATCTCTTTGTGAGACTGTCTCCCTTTCCTATCCAGGTTATAAATGCAGCAGCCATTTGGGGGCTCAGCCCAGAAGGTCTGATCTGTTCTGGTTTTCTGACCTCCCTAAGCAACCTGGTGGCCTTTCACTGCCAGAGGCTCGCCGTGTTGGCCCTGGATGTTCAAATGGCTTTAACCCTAAGGCCCTCACTGCACTCCTGAGCTCAAGTGATCCATCAGCCTGGCCTCTTACCTCGGGGTGCATCACCCCTGTACACCACCATTCCTGGCCATTTCCTTTTTTTTTCTTTCCCAAAGAATGCTTGCTAACACAAACCCATCTTTAATTTGTGGAGCCTAAGGAAGAATATCAAATAAAGAACATTGTGGCACTGAAGGTAAAATGACTGGTATGGGTTAGAGACAGGTTCACCCCACCCAGAGGTCTGGTCCTGGGAGTCAAGTTTCTTAAGCCTTCAGCTCTTTTCTTTCTACATCTGGGAATGCATCTTCTCTGACTGCAGCTGCTGCCGAAGGTTTTATAAATGTGGTGGGTTCAGCATACAGATTGTTTTGGAAGTGGAAATTGTCCATATTTAACTTAAAACTAAATTAAAGAAATTGGAAAACTCTTTGATGTCAAACTGTCCTTGAAAAGGTCAGTGCCACTTGTATTTCAGTGAGAAGTGAGTGTCAGATTGATGACTGTAAAAAAATCTAAAGGACTTTGAATTTATTCACTACATCAATGGGAGAAGCAGCAGAGAAACCCAAGGGAAGTCTTTGGAGTAGGAAATGACCTGTCTTCATATTTTGGTACCCCAACCTATTCCTTGAAATATCTACTTCCCCAAGTGTCATTCTGAAAAGAAATGCTTAAAGATCAAAGAGATCACTATATATTTTCTTGTTATAATTCATAATTGCTTCGGGGTCATCTTACTCTTGCATGCTAGCTATCAGCATCTGGTGCTTAACCAAGGGTCTTTTTATGGTCTGATTTCTGTAAAGGGAGATGAAAAATAGACTGTCATTACTCTCTGTAACCTTGTGCATCCTGGAACATCACTAACCGCATCTCCTCTTTTTCCTTGCTGTGCCCTCTTGCTTCCCAGGGACCTGTCTTTGCTGTTTCCTTTTCAAAAGGCGGCCAACAGTTCACATCCGGAGGTGCTGATGCTCAGGTGGGTGAGCTCCCTCGATTCTGCCTAGAGCAAACTCAGTGGAGTTTGATGCTCTGCTGAGGCAGTGAGGTGGCCTTAGTCTCTCACTAGATGTGTGACCCTGGGCAGGTCTCTTGACCTCTGTTTGCTTTAGTTCTCTCATCTCTAAAATGGAGGTTGTGCTTTCCAGGGTTGCTGTCGGGATAAAAAAATTTAGCATATTAATCATCGATGTAATTAATAAATGCTAGCTATTATTGTTGTTGTTTCTATTATTATTACTTGAGGGTAGATTTGTCAATTGGCAGCAGCCAGAAACTATTCACAGCTGAGTAAGATGGAGATCAAGCTCAGTGATACTTATTGGGGTCAGAGATATGAATCTCCTCTTTTTTTTAATGTTGATCATTTCCTTCAAGACTAAGTCAAGAAGCACTTTTTTTTTTGGCAAGGCAATGGGGTTAAGTGGCTTGCCCAAGGCCACACAGCTAGGTCATTATTAAGTGTCTGAGACCGGATTTGAACCCAGGTCCTCCTGACTCCAGGGCCGGTGCTTTATCCACTGCACCACCTAGCTGCCCCTTAAATGTTGATCATAAACAGCAGTCCCCCTGAAAAAGCATTTCCCAAGTAGAGAGAAACTACCAGATGTGGTGTCCAAAGGCCTGGAGTTTGAGGACTGGTTCTTAAACTGGTTTCCTAGCTATGTGACTGGGGGCCAGTCACTTCCCCACCTGAGGTTTTGGTTTTCTTCTCTGTATAGTGAGGGGGTTGGACTCAATGGCCCCATTGGGGCTTCCCCTCCTAAACACTTCTGTGATTCTGTGGGGCTCTGAGCATCAATGAGCAGCAATGGCAGAGTTAGCTCATTGCTTCCCACCTTCTGTGCTCTGAGGAGCCCCATGTGTTCATATGTTTATGCTTCACACTACTTGAAATCATGAGATTATAGTGTCACTCAAAAATACCTTTCATTTGTATAGCATTTCATAATGTTCAAGTTGGAAGTCACCATAATGCACCAAAAATTATAAGATTAATTAGGCATTAGGATTCCTTTTAAAATTAGATATACTTTAAATTTTTAATCCCGAAAACATTAACTGTCTTTATTATTCATTTTTCTATAGATTTTATTGTGGAAGACAAATTTTGATGAATTGAATTATAAAGATCTTCTGAAAAAAAACACCAAAAGATTGCATTTCGATGCCCCACCTCATCTTCTTGACATCTACCCAAGAACTTCTCATTCCCATGTTAGAAAACTGGATTCAGTTGAGGTTAGTATTAGATACTTCCTGAGACGATTAAAGTCATCAGACCCAAGCTCTGTCCACTTGACTCTTCTAATCTCTCCCTGGACTCCTTCCCTCCTGGTTCAGAAGAATCATCTCTTCTCTGTCCCGATGAGAGCCCCTCATCTGAAATCCTTAGCCCCACCCTCTCTTGCTCATCTGAACTTTTGCTGCAGCACCTCTTCTGCCTTCCTCCTCTTTCTTGATGCCTTCGGGCTTTTCACAGTTTCTTTCCTTTTTTTTTTTTGCTTTTAATCCTCAGTTTCTCTAAACAATGTGTTTCCTCAGTGTGGCCCTTACATCTAGGAGGGGCTCCTGTGTCTACAGAAATGCTCACTGGCCCCGTTGGTACTCCTTCTCATTGTGGGCTCATATGTTGAGTCATCTAGACTTTTTATGACTCCGTGTCATTTGTTTTCCACCTTGACCACCATTGAAAAAGGTCTCCCAGACCTCCTTGCGACCAAAGCCATCTGCCTTTTCTGAAAATTCATCTTCATTGCTCAGTCACAACATTCTTCTAAAAACTCTTCCTTCTCTTGGGTTCTATGACAAAATCCTTATGGAGTTTGCTAGAGCAGTTCCCCAGGAGAGTTATTAGCAGAAAGGCCAAGGATTGAGTGTCTCAATACTTGGGGGCGGGGGAGATAAGTATGGAGAGCAGGAAGAATTCATTTGTTCATACAACAGATATTAAGCAGCTACCATGTTAGGTAAGCCCAAGTGTTCAACTCTTAGAACACACAACCAGAAACAGAGGAGCATGCCTAAGATGCAGTCTGGTCTCCCTCTTAGAAGAAAAAGTCAAGGGGTTTAAGGAATGCATTTCTGTTCTCTATATCATCATGGTTATCAAGAATTAGGCATCTTTGGGAGGGATAGGGGGAAATGGTAGAAGGGTGTCAGTGTCAACAGAAGAAAAACAAGCAAGGGGAAATTATGACCTATGTCAGGAGGTTGGTGTGTCACACACAGAAGGAAGGAAGGGCCACAGAGCATTTGTTGCTAATGAGCAAATTATGAGATTTTTCCTGAATCCCAGGAAGCCAGATGCTCTGGAGCAACAGCAGCTGCTGCTTCTACTCTAGTGAGCTGGGTCCACAGGTGCCACCAGGTAATTATCAGAATCCTGGTACAGAGGATACAAAGGCAGCTTTTTACCCAAGCCAATAAAATTAAGAGAGGCCATTCACTGCTTTCCCAGGGTGTGGATCTTATACATGCCAAAGAACCTCTCTACACTAAAGATTCCAGATCCTTGAATAAAAACACTGGAGACCTTGGGGAAACAGAGAATATTAGCATAACTGCTGTTAATTGAATGACCTCTATTTGGAAGAAGGAGGCAGCTTTAGGAAGTAGATGACTGCTATAGACAGATGTTAGCTGAGAATGGGGTTTGGGTTTCTGGGATAGAGGTTCTTCTGTATTGGTGTCATAGACTCTTGGCAAACTGATGAAGCCCATGGAGGTCTGCTCATAACTGTGTTTTAATGCAAAAAGAATTTTTAAATGCAATAGGATTACAAAGGCAATCAATTGTCAACATACAATTATCAAATATCTATCTATATATATGTATATATCTGCAGAGCATATACACACAGATACACATATGTGTGTGTAAACATACCTACATTCATGCCTATGAAAACAAGTTCATGTTTCCCAAGGCAAGATTCCTTGGTCTAAAGAATAGGAATGATGGGTCCATGAGCAGATATAGAATGTACCTTATAAGGATCAGTAAGAATGTATTAGTCTGGAGTCTTGCAATTAATTGTGAGGAAATCCAGGAAGCAAAGGGGCAAATCAGAGAGGTGGAAATTTGAGTGAAAATATGAGAGGAATGGATGAGGTGTGGAAAGTGTCCCAAGACTAGTGTGTTAGTTTATATAGGTAAGAAAATGAAATTTAGTGGCTCTAAGTATAAAATTTGACACTGTGTTCAAAATATGAACTTTACAAGTACAAAATGTGACTGGCTTTACCCAAGAATTTGTAGAATGAGTCAATAGTGATATATTGTCACCAAGAAAATGAATGCAATCTGGCCCCTATAGAGGTTTGGAGCAAGGAGGTCATTGTCCTGCTATCCTCTGCCCTGGTCAGCTCACATTTAGAGCAGCACAAACAGCTCTGGGCTCATTCTAGGAAGGACACTGACAATTGGAGACTCTTAGGGGATGATCAGGATGGTAAAAGGCACTTGAGATCAGCCAGAGGAACTCAGGAAATTTAAGCTGGAAAGGAGAGATTTAGAAGAAACATGAGAACCAACTTCAGCTATTTCCAGGGCCGTCATGTCAAGAGGGATTAAACTTTTTCTTTCTTGGTCTCAGAATTGATGAATAGAAGTTGCAGGGTAGAAAATTTAAGGGCAAACTTACTAATCAATAGAACTCCCCAGAGTAGGGGAGGGGCTGCCTCAGGAAAGAGAGTGGGGCTCCCCCTCAATGGAGGGTGAATTATGGGTGTGAGTCTTAGTCTAGCACACTTGACTAAAGGGTGCCATATCCTCTGTCATCCCTTCCAGGCCAGTTTCTGTAATTCTGGGTATGAAGGGAGTGAGTTTCTTCAGTTAGCTTTGATTAAATCATATGCCTCCAGAGGTCAGGTCCATTATTTAGCTCTCCTTTTGCATAAAAATGAGGAAGAGGAGAAAGGATCAGACTCTTAATATATCAATCTAATGGTACTCTCTAGAGCACACAGAAACAGAGTACTCGAGTCTGTGCCCTCCAGATCCTTTCACTCATCTAGGTGTCTCTTACTCTCTGTAGCACGGGTGAGTGGCTTCTCCTGATTCCCACCCTGAGTAAAAGAGACTGCAGGCTTATGCAGTGTGGACTCTATTAACTGGCATCATTAGTACATTATCCCCAAAGATTCTCTATTGGACATTTGGCAGGATTGCTTATAGTTTTCTTTAGATTAGATGTTATTTTGATCACCTTGCTAGCTAAATGCCTTCTAAATTTGTCCTTTATATGAGTTTAAAGTTTATAAAGTTTAAATTTGGAAACCTTTTAGTACATATCTCAATACTTATACATTATAAATAAATGATTTTAGTTTTTAAAAGTTAATAACTAGTGATAATAGCTCGCATTTATATGACACCAAAGGTTCACAAAGTACTTTACAAATAGGAATTCATTTTGTCCTCACAAAAGGTGCTATTATTAATTATCCCCATTTCCCAAATGAGAAAACTGAGGCTGAGAGGTCCCATGACTTGCTCAGGATCATGCAGCTAATGAGGGTCTGAAGCTAGATTTGATCTCAGGACTTTCTGGCTCTAGGTCCAAAGCTCGCTGTACTGCTCCATCTAGTCAATATGTCAATAAACATTTATTAAGCACCTTCTCTCTGCTAGGAGAAGAGAGTCCCCACTCCCAAGGTACTCACAGGCTTATAGAGGAGACAACATGTCAGAGACTACATTCAGACAACCAATATACATACATACATATATATATATATATATATATATATATATATATATATATATATATATATGGGAAAATGAAAATAATCACTAGAATAAGAGAGATTGGAAAAGGATTTCCATAGAAGGTCGAATTTTAGTTGGGACTCGTAGAAAGCCAGGAGGTAATAATGAAGATGAAATACATTGCAGGCATAGGTGATAGCCACAGGAAGCCCCAGGAGTCAGGAGGTGGAGTGACTTGGTTGTGGGAAAAGCAGGGGGAGGGAGGGGACGGATAATGCCATTGGATCAAAGAGTTCATGTTGGGGTTGTAAAGTGTAGGAAGACTGGAAATCCTGGAGGCCCAGTTAATGAAGGGCATGGAACGTTGACTTTACTGTTTGATTATGGAGGAGATGGGGAGCTACTGGATTTTGGGGGGGGGGGAGTAACATAATGGCTTCAGGAACATCACTTGGATAGTTGAGTGGAGGATGATCTGGAATAAGGAGAGATTGGAGACAGACAGACTCCCCTCCACCCCCTCACCCTAACAGCAAATATTGCAGAAAGCCAGGAGTTGAGGCGATAAAGGCTTCTGCCAGGTGGTAATAATGTCAGGGGAGAGAAGGGTGCATATTTGAGAGATGTTGTAAAGTTAAAAATGGCAAACAACATTGGATATAGAAATAAGAGGATGAGTCAAGAATGATACCTAAGCTGCAGATCTGGGGGACTGGCAGAATGGTAGGGATTCTGGATAGGATAGTTAGGAAGCAGGAAGGGTCCATTGGGGGAAAACAATGAATTCAATTTGGGAAATGTCGAGTTTAAGGTATCTATGGGAGATTTGAGATGTCTACTAAACCGCTGGAGATACAAGACGGGAAGTCAGCAGAGAGCCTAGGGATAGATAAGTCGATTTGAGACTCATCAGCCTAGATAGAGTTATTGAATCCATGGGAGTTAATGAGATCATCAAGTGAAGGAGAGGGCCCCAGGATAAAAACCTGAGGGAGCCCCAGAGTTGGTGGGCCTGACCTGGAGGGGGATCCAGCAGGAGGGGGAGCAGGAGTGGTCAGAAGAGGAGAGCCAGGAGAGAGCAGTGTCGTGAAAACCTGGGGAGAAGAGAGAACTGAATGGGGATGTCAGGAAGAGTGAGGACTGAGAAAGAGCCGTTGGCTTTGGTGATTAAGAGATGACTGGCAGTAGGCTGGAGAGACTTGAGAGGGAGAGAAAAGGGGCACCTATTGAAGGGGGCCTCAAGGAGCTCTGCCTCAACAGGGAGGATGCTAATGGGGGCAGGAAGATCAATTTGGGGGGATTCTGAGAGTGAGAGGCATGGGCATGTTTTGTAGGCTGTAGGGAAACAGTCAGTAGACCAGGAGAGATTGAAGATAAGGGAGGGAGGGGAATGGGAGAGGGGCGAAGAGCCACAGAAAACAGGATGAAGAATGAGCTGATCACTTATGCCTGGAGAAGAATTGACCTTGGCAAGGAGAAGGGCTCCCTCTTCCTGTGACACTGGGAATGTGAAAAGCATTGTGCTGAATATACATGCTTATCCAGTCCTAGCCATCCATTTTACAGATGAGGAAACTGAGGCAGGAGGTCATGACTTGCCTGAGACGGCATAGCAACAGAGACAGACCTAGAGAAAGACTTCCTGACCCCCATTTAAGTGTGAGAGGAGCGAAGAAAAGGGAGGGCCTGGACCACCCCATCTCTGGGGGGTTAGGGCCTTTGGTGTTCTTCTGTTTCCCAGTCAGACTGGGTCATTCTAGTCCATGATCCACCCTGTCTCAGCTGGGCACCTTTCTTAGTTTCCCCCTGAGTTAACAGGATCAGACTGGGGAGTGAAGTCTGACTTGAACTGAGCCTCCTCCTTGAGCCTCCTCCCATTTCCTTACTCCCATCTGGTTCCTCATGATAGTATAGTCATTCATTCATTCATCCATGTACCAAACATTTATCAAGTCTTTAACTATGTATGAGACACCACATGTGCTAGGCTTTAGAAGCACAAAGACAAAGGCAAAAAACATTGCTGTCAGGGACTCCACTTGGATCCATGATATAATATGAGAGGAAGAGAGCTCTGACAAACAGGAGGATGGGAAGATTTTCTGGGGGAAGTGGTACCTGAGCTGGGTCTTGAAGAAAATCAAGGATGCTGAGAGATGGGGGTCCAGAGGGAGTGTGCTCTGGGTTATTCGGGCTAACCCACATGGTTCCAAGGTATGGGAGTAGGAGATTTACTGGGAACAAATGACACATCAACCACTTGGTCTGCAGTGTAGAGTTTATAAAATACTGTGGAAAAGGTCTGAAAAGAGGATAAAGCCAGACTCTAAAGGTTTTTCAGAAATTATGTTGAACACTTTGCATTTTTTGTTCAAGAGGTCCATAGGGAACCATGGAAAGTTCTTGAAAAGGCAGTAACCAGACCTCTGCTGGTATAGAGAAATATTTTCTTGTTTTGTTTGGTAAATCTTATTTATTAATATTGTTTGAACCAAGTTTTATGCAGCTGGCTAGACATAGTCTAACCTAAAAGCTAGATTCAAATAATAAGTTTTTTCAAATAGGAATTGAATATTTCCCTACAATATTTTAAAACTTTTTTATAATTATTAATGCAATTTATATGTAAAATCTTAATCAAATTTTGAAAACTTATTAATAAAATATGCTTATTACTTAAATATTATATTAAGTATTATAAATATTACTAAAATATACTTTACTACATTACTATTACTAAATATTACTAAAATATATATGGGTTATATATCTCATCAGATATATTTGGAAGCTAGTGATAGAAAGATAGATAGGTAAAAAGATAGATAAATCTATGTTCTAATTCTTAGAAAACATATATATATATATATGTTTACCATTTGACTAAAATTTCAGACTTTTACATTTTTATCTTTTTTAAAACAATATTTATTATTGCCTACATTCCCTCCCTCCTTACAACCAACCAGATTTCATTACCAAGTTTTACTAAGACTAATGATAACCTATGATCTTGCTGACTCAGGTAAAAAGCCAAGAAAGGGCCTGAGGTGAAGGATGTTGGATCATGGTCCAGGATGAACCAGTCCAATGGAGAAACAGAAAACTATCCAAAGCCTCTGACTCCCAGGGGTGGGGGAGTCCAGGCTCTCTCTACCTTCTTTATTCCCTTGTACCAACTTGGGGTTCCTGCTGGTGTCCTCAGAAAACTGGCTGCTCGATACCTCAGTTTACCTCTCCGTAAAAGTCTGCCCAAGCCTGCGTCAGTGGATGTGGCAGCGTAGCTTAAAGTATGAGATCTTGGCATCCCTTGCGTGTGAAAAGCTGCTGAAGCAAAAGGCATCTGAGCCTCCATCTGCCTGTTTCTTTCTTGGGCTTTTCTTAAAATAAAGTGGAGACGTTAAATTGGGGGAAAAGAGCACCCCTTCTTTGCATGCTGCACATCGAAGTGAGTGAGTGAGTGAGTGACAGCCCAAAGGGCCCTTCTGAGCACAGCTGGATTTGATTTTTCAAAGGTATTGAAGTGATGCCCCCACCAAACCCTGAAGGTGATGGTGATGATGCTAACAATTACAACATTAATAGCATTCACAATTTGATCCTCACAGTGTCCCTGGGAGGTAGGTATGTTATTATCCCCATTTGACAGATATGGAAATGGAGATCGAGGTTTAGTTGACCTGCTCAGGATCACATGGCTACAGGTCTTCCTGATGAAGCCTCCCCTGTACCACCTAGTCTATTAAAAGAAAAAGTCCTGAAAGGATCTAAAGACAGTCAAACTAGAGATTATTGATATTTATTTGAGATTAGTTGTAATCCAACTCTGGTAGTTTTGGGGTTTTTTTATTTTTGGTGGAGGGAGAGAAGGAAGGAGCATTGTTGGCCTTTGGGTCTGTGCTTTCGGCCAGGGCTCCAAGCCACTCAGTTCTACAGTCTTGCAGCATGTTTTGGTAGAAAGTAACTTCTGGGAACTTGGATACACTATTGGGTGGGATTTATGACTTTTGAGAAATTTGAAACTTAGTGTGTTTTCTGAATTAGAGCTTCATGACAGAGTTGAATGACTAAGAATGAGGGATGCAGAGGAAAGGGACTTGGATATTATTGACTTATCGGATGAGCTTTCTGGCAGTAACCCCAAAATCTCTTAACACATTTAGTTGCTTATTTGCTGGCAGGTTGGCTGACATTTTACTGTGTGTTTTCTTTGAGGCTCATTTGGAATTTACATAACAATCATCATCTTTGGGCTGGATATCAATTTGGCCTCTTTGAAGGCCCTGTCACCCTCCTGGAATTGTGTCTTTGGTTTGGGGCTGATGATTCCCAGCTAAACCAGCCACCACCCGACTGGAGCAGAAAGAATCTCACTTCTAAATGGGCATAGGCCTCAGCAGAAGTATAGGACTGCTTTGTAAACTGCAGAAAGGAGACCACCTGAGCACATCTGGTACATGTGGGAAGTGTTTGGTGACGTTGCCTTGAGAAGTAGAAATGGGCAGGTTTCAGAGTCTGTCTCCCTGTACCAAAACTCTTGGCCTCACCATCCTGCTTCCAGAAATGAAAGGACACCATCAACCAACTTTCCCTCTGTCCTCCTTGGTGCTGGCCACCAGATCCAGATCTCAAGTGTGAGATGGGAGAGAGTGTAGGCAATACCCAACAGCCCCCAGAGCTCTCTTCACCCTGTTCCTCAGCCTTTCCTCCTCCAGAGACGTTCATCAGGGACAACCACAGAAGCAAAGCTCTTGGAGGGGACCTCAAAGTCCATAGAGCCCAAACTGAGATGCAGAGAGGGGAAGGGACGTTCCCAGGGTCTCCCAGGCTGTCACTGGTGGAGGGGGCCACTTTACCAGACCAGAGTTGAGGCCCGGTGGGTTTGTTCTAGAGGACAGTGGGTCTTGCAGGAGCCAGAGTTACAGATGACTTTAGAGAGAGATTTAGACTCATTAAGATTCTTAAGAATTCATTGAAAAATTGTGCTTTGGGGATTTGCAATTGCCAAACTAGATCTATTAAATCCATATTGTTGCTCAGAAAATTAGCATGCTAACGAGGGAAACAGCCTAACTAAATAAGCCTGTGATGCTGCTCTATGTCTAAAGGGAGGGATTTGAGTGTTCATCTCCATCTGTTTAGACGTCGATCGTAAAGTTACCATTCTTTTCCTTTTAGCTTAGGGTCCTGCTCTGGGATCTGGTTTGATTCTCCAGTGATCATAAAATCCAACGTGGTTCTAAATTTCTTAGTGGTTATTACTTTTGTACTTAGTTACAGGACTGAACAATGTGAATTCTTAGTGTTCCTAGAGATTAACTAGAAATGTTGCTTCCGATTCCTCTCTCTAAAAAGGACGATGAAAATATTATTTTTCCCAAATCCAGAGATTGAACATTGTATTGGCACACATAGTAGGAGTAACTCTGATGTATACAACTCTATGAAACATCAGTTAATTTGTCATAGTTGGGATGCAGATTTTTTTCCAAAGCGACTTCTCAGGAGTTAGATATTTGTCCTTGTAGAATTGATTCTGTCTCGGTGGGTGAATGATTCCAGATGGGCACTAGATGGCAGCAGATAAAAGAGAATAAAGCACCTGCTCCGGTCCCTGAACTCCGGGAGCAAGCTTGGCCTCCTTTCGTCTCAGCTCTTTTTCTCCCTTCTCCCAAGTTGCTTGGCTGGAACAAGCCTGGATGTGCATCTCCTTCAGGGAAGTCACGAAGGAACCTCTTTCCTTGATGGCAGAATTGCAGGAGGTTGGAGTTGCCCCGTCCCTCCTAGTCCCCAACCTAGAGACCAGTCATCCGCAAGGTCAGGCCTGGTCAGCACCCATTATGATGAATAACTGTGATCTGTCGATAGGGCCAGGTGTCCAAGAGGAGGGGAAGTGTGCCATCTCCTCTGCACTGGGGGGGGGCACTGACTTTATAAGAAGATGCTGGGGCGGCTAGGTGGCACAGTGGATAGAGCACCCACCCTAGTGTTGGGAGGACCTGAGTTCAAATCCGGCCTCAGACACTTAAGCTGTGTGGCCTTGGGCAAGCCACTTAACCCCACTGCCTTGCAAAAAAAAGATGCTTATAGAATCATGGGTACAGTTCCCTAGCAACCAAGCCTCTTTCAAAGGAGCCCTTTTTTTAATCTACCATGCATTTATTAAGATTATAATAAGTACACAGCACATATCTTGATGGACCTGTGAACTCATCAGTGTGCAAGGGCTCCAGCCCATCCATGCCGTCTTGTCCTTTATGACTGGTCCTCCTGTCTCCCATAGATTCTTCTCTCCAGGGTCACCCAGTGGGCTGAGGACCTTCTGCCTCCCTCAACTTTTCATGAACACCAAGGGTGTTCTTAGGCTGTCCATCATTTCATCCCTAGTGCCCTATGTCAGTGGCCCAGTACCATGGGGGGGAGGGGAGGAATGACATCCATGACCTCCAGGGTCCATCCCAAGCCTAGAGAGAACTATGACCCTGTGACCCCTAAATCCAATGCATTTTCCACCTTGCCTTCTATCACTTAATAGAGTTTTATTAGAGACCAATGACATTATCTTCCCAAAAATGATCAGGCACCCATGCAGCATGATGAAAATGCCATTCATCCAGGGGCCTTTCTTTTCCTCCAAATCATATTTATACCAGATGAGGATACTGAGCCACCCCACCCCCTTAACGCCTGCCCTCTGTTCTATCCATTTTGGCCATCATCACAGGGTTTCCAGTTCAGCTCCTCAACTTCAACCCAGTGCAAACATAGAGAATGAATGATGAAGATGGAAAAAAGGAGATGTCAACAGACGGGGAGAAATGGGAAATGCTAAGTAGGCCTAGCCCCCTCTGATCTCACTACCCCCAACTCTCTGCCCTAGAGAGTTGTCCTGGGATCTCAGGTGTCCAGCTGGAAGGAACCTTGGAGACCCCTCATTCTATAGATGAAGAAACAGACCTAGAAAAGTGACTTCCTCCAGGTCACTCAGGTTGTAGATGGATAAAACTGGGGTGAGGAATGTGTGAATGTGTGCCTTTGCCCTTCCCTCCCCCTTCCCAGTAAAATCAACAGGGTATGATTTAGAGTTCAATTGCTGCTGTTGTTTTGGAGAAATAAATGCACACTCAAATACCCAAATCTAAAAACTGTTGACAAATTTTAATCTTTTTTTTTTCATGAAGGAAAACCTTGGAATGTCATACATTTTAAAATGTAGTCTCTTCTTCCAGAAAATACTAATATTAAACTTCTTTTACATGCAGATTAATCCCCGGCTTGAAGTGGTAAATTTACAGACTTCTGACCCTCTTGTCATGGACATTCTTTCTTCTGAACCTTCGAATTTAACAGTAAGTTTACTATGGAGTGTATGTGAAAACCCTGGTTTAAAAGAAATAAATGAGTTTCCATTTTGTGAAGGTGAATAACAGGTGGGCCTCATCATCCCACAACATTTTAGAAAAGGAGAAATTTTATCTTAGGAAAGCTTATTTTTAATGGCCACAAGAGGGAGGCCTGATAGCTAAATGATGTTTGCCAAAGACTGCCTTTTTAACCCTGAAGCTTTGGTCCTTGGTCTCATCATCTTTAGCCTTATTAAGGTACCCCTGAGATGGTTGACCAAGAGCGCCCACCTGCCAGATGGCTTCCTTTGTGAGTCACCATCTCCCCAAGCTTCCAGCCAGTCCCTGGGGCCACCCTTCCTCTGTGGTCTCAGGTCAGTGTCATGAGCTTTGGTGAAGTGCCCTTGCCAACCTGCCCAGAACCCTAGGCCCCAAATGGTCCACTTCTTCCCGGATGATGATTTATTTGTTTTGTCAATCTCTTGGGTTTTAAATGCATTTCATTCTCACAGGGAAAAAAATCCTGATTAGACCAGGCTCCTTTGTCTTTGCTAATGTAAAGCAGGCTCAGTTGATTGGTGTCAGCTATGATCAGACACCTAGAAGGTCTGAGCGCATGTGGCTGGAGGGCTCAGTAGTTAGCTCACACTGATAGAGAACACTGTGGTTTAGACTAAATACTTTCCCTTCTCCAACCCTTTGGAGGAGGTGGTACAGGCACCCAAAAGATAAGGAAACAAGGACTCAGAAAGGTTGAGAGACTTGCCCAGAGACACACAGGAGGTTAGAGCTCATGCTCAAAGTCTGTGTCGTCACCCAAGGGCACATTGCTGGCATGAATTAGATTGGGAGTTCCTTGAGGCAGGAAAAAGGTATAGCCTTTCTTGGGTCCCCAGTACTCATCAGAGAGTCTAATATGTACAGAATTGATGAATAATCAATGTTGATTGAGGAGATGTATCATTATCATCATTATCAGAGTAATTCTGCCCTTCCTATTAATTCTAATGAGGTGCCTCTCCAGGAGCCCCTCTATAGCACTTGTTTGGTAGATGGGTGCAGGTAGGAGGCCATCCCCTCCCCTACACACACACACACATACCCCACATGGTCTTTAGACATTAAAAAACAAACAAATCAATAGAAAATTCACCTGGCCTAGAGGATGCACAGAGATAATCAAAAGCCCTTGGTCCAGAAACTGAGATGTGCTTTAAGACAGAGTTTTTCAATAGTCAAATATAATAACAGCTAAAAAAATCTAGATGGACCAAAGACAGTTGTCTTTTATCACCTACATGGGACAGAGATCTGGCTTTGCTGGGGGCAACCAAGTGGCTGAATCCCCCAGAACTGTATAAGCTCCTTTTTAGGCTTATCTTTGTATACTCTGTGTCTTATTTATGAGAGAGACAGAGATAGAAATAGGGGACAGGTAGGGGGAGGCAGAAGGGAGTGAGGGGACAGAAGGGAGAGAGAACACATTAATCAGTCATCCATCTGGGTGCAAGACCACTATGCTAAGCTAACCAGACAGTCCCTACCCCCAAGAAATATAGCTTCTAACCAAAGAAGACAGCACATGGAGGGATGCAGAGCAATGCAGAGCAATTGGAGGTAGTGGGCTGCTTCTAGACTCCACTAGGGATCACCCAGAGCCGGGGGAGCTTGCAGGGGAGGCCCATAGGCCCTACACAAAAGCTTGTTGAGTTGAAATGATTCCTTCACTAAGCTGGGGTGGGTAGGAGCAGCTTTCTCTCTAGATGTCCTTAAAAAATGTGCCCTCCATTGATATGGCCTTTTATGACAACAAAATATTTTGTAGCCATCATCTCCTGATCCTCAGGACAATGTTGTGAGGCACTGAGAATCATCGTTTCCATTTTCAGAGAATTTAAATGACTTGTCTGAATTTACAGTGACAGGGAAAGGATTCCCAGCTAATCCTTCTTTTCCCTCTACTGCCAGACTGCTCCTCATAGGGCAAAGTCCAGATGGCCTGGACTGGTGCTTCCTGGAGCAAAGGTACAAATGTGCTGCCCAGTGAAAAATGGTGAAAATCACTGGGGTGTGTGTGGAGGGTGAAATATTTGGCAGGAAAGTCTCAACAGGGCTCATATTGTTTGGTCAATCTCAGGTTCAAAAAAATTGTCTAGCAATTGGTCTTAGAGCAGCCTAGATCATACGTTCATAATTAAGACTTATATGGGTGAATTATGTACCGCAATCTTATAAATAGCTGTTTGCCATTAGGAAACAAGTAAAGAATGCTGATTCGTTTATTTGATGACTTTCTCTCCCTGGAGGTATGGAACCTCATTTAAAAATAATTTAGGTCCCTGTAAAGTTTCAGTATTTGTTTTCTAAGCTGCTTAACTTTAAACATTCAGCATATACATGAATTCTTTAAGTATATCATGGGACATTGGTTTGAAAAATTAAATGAAATTACTTGAAACTAGTAGGCCATCCATTACTCTCTCTTAATCAGTACTTTAAAATTTATCTTTATTTCTCTAAAGAGCAGCTTTCCCTTTCTCCTTCCTCCAACAAACCATTTCCCACCCCCCACCCCCATAATTGTAAAGGGAAGTTATTTATGCTTTCGCATAAGGCATGTCGGGTTAAATCTTTTTTAGTGTTATGTTTGCATGTGACTGTAACTTAATTATACAGGGAAATGTAGGAGGTCAAAAGGGGCAGTGTTTATGTGACTTTTTGTAGTGGAAAGGGTTTCCTGAGAAATATAGCTCATCAGAGTAGGATTTTTAAAAGGATTTATGTCAAATCTTAATTGGTTAGACTTCTTTGTAGGATAAGATCATGTCTGTCTCTTCTTTGTTACAGTGGGTTAAGAAATAGTTTTCCTGAATTTCCTCTTTGATCACCTTATTTGATGTTACTTCCTGGCTTGTCTCAGACTAAACTAGTTGACTCCAATTTTTCTGTCCTTAAGTATACCCATATGTCATTTTAAAAAGAAAGTAGAAATATAGAGCTTGGTATCTCCATACATCTCCGTGAAGAAGAGGAAAACCTGGCATTAAAGGGATTTTACCTAACCTGTAGCTCTGATCATGTCACTGTCTCCAATCGTCCTTATCCCTATCTGACCTCTGGAACAGTGGCTCCAGAAGAGAAAGTGAGGCTGGCCCCCCACTTGCATCCAGTTCATTTGAATGTCATGGCATCACCTCCTTACTGTCACGGTCCTCTTCCAGAACAGAGGACAAACAACAATCAACAGCAATGACTCCCTTTTGCCTCCAGAATATAATAGAAAACCCTTCCCAGCCTGGTCAGCCTCATCCTGCCTGTCAAGTCTCATGTTTTTTTCTCTTCCTACACTCTAGGCTCCTTGCTGTTCTCACATACAACACTCCATCCATCTCCTGTGCCTTGGCCCAGCTGTCCCCCTTGTCTGGAATGCACATACTCTTTATCTCTGCCTCTTAAAATTCTTTTTTTTTTTATCATAACTAAACTCAACAGACTTTCTCCATCCCACCGGCTGCTGGTACCTCCCCTGTCCTACTGCCTTTAAAAAAAAAAAATGTATTTATATAGGGATGTGTTAACCACTTCCATTAGAATGTCAGCTCCTTGAGGGCAGTGGCATTCTCATTTTCTTATTTACATTCTTGGCACTTCACATAGTGATAGCTCATAGGATAAAGGGGCGTGTGTGTGTGTGTGTGTATGTGTGTGTGTGTGTGTCTGTGTCTGTGTTTATGTGTGTCTATATGTATGATGTGTGTGTGTCTGTGTGTTTGTGTTTATTTTGTTGTTTAGTTTTTTAATGAGGATTGACTGATGGACCCGGGAATGTTTAGCCTAGAGAAAAGGCTAAGGAAGAATTTGATGTGTTTTTTAGTCGTGTCTGATTCCTCTTGACCCCATTTTGAGTTTTCTTGGCAATGATATTGAAGGGGTTTGCCGCTTCTTTCTCCAACTTATTTTTATGGATAAAAAAAAAAACTCGGGGCAAACAGGTTAAGTGACTTGCCAAGATCACACAGCTTGTAAATGCCTGAGGCCCACTTGAACTCAGGGTGATGAGGGTTCTTGACTCCAGTCCTGATGCTCTATGCCCTATGGAGCCACTTGAGCTTAATATGATGATGATGATGATGATGAAGTTTGTCCTTCATTCTCATGACATCAGGGAAGTGATACCATGACAAACAACATGAATTGGATTGGGGGGGGGGGTTAAGTCCCCAGCCTCACTTTCTCCTACAGAACCAGCTGGGTCCAGTGGCCAGATATGGATCAGGATGACTGGAGATGGCCCTGGATGAGAGGCAAGCAGGGTTAAGTGACTTGCCCAGGATCACAGAGCTAGTAAGTGTCAAGTGTCTGAGACTGGATTTGAACTCAAGGCCTAAGGCAGTGTTCTACCTGTCTTTGTGTCAGAGGCCAGAACTGGAAAGACTTTGGATAGTATCCAATTCATCTCATATATGAAGTAGTGGGAAAGGGACAGTATGATAGCATGAAAAGAGCCTTGGATTTGGAGTCAAAGGACTCAAGTTCAAATCCTGCCCCATCTCTTAATAGCTGTGGAAGAAGAATATAGATTGGCCAATAACCTCTTTGGTTATCAGTTTCCTTATCTGTCAGTTGAGCGCACTGGACTAGAAGAAACCTTGGTTTCCTTCCAACTCCAAATTCATGATTCTCTTAACTAGCGTTGCCCTTCAAAAGGAAAAGCATCCCCCCAAAACTTATCTTAGAATCCAGCTACTGACTTCCGTGTCGCAGGACAGCGCAGATACCTGCTGGCCAGCAATATTCTCTCCAAGCATCTGACCTCTTCTGAAGATTTCCAAAGGTCATGTGATCTACCTACTTGAATGACAACCTGTCCCTGGGAAACTCAAACACCTTCAAAAATGATTATTTACTTTTCTCCTTATTTAATTTAAAAAATTTTAAATAGTAAATTTTTTCATTCTAATTTTAGCAAGAATGGGTATCTTGTCATTTTCATTGAGGATGTGATAGTTTCTGGATGGAAAGAGGAAATTCTTTTACTCATCCACCTGGGTCATCTAACCCATCTCTACTTCGGAAGTTATCAAAGCTTAAGACTTCTGAGATACTCTATATTCCAGAAGTGTTCTCTTCTGGGCAATGTGTACTTTCTCTAACCTCTATCATTCTGAACTCAATGATAATAGAATTTGGGGTCCAGAAAAAATATTTTTTTTAAGTTTTTGCAAGGCAAATGGGGTTAAGTGGCTTGCCCAACGCCACATGGCTAGGTCATTATTAAGTGTCTGAGACCAGATTTGAACCCAGGTACTCCTGACTCCAGGGCCAGTGCTTTATCCACTGCTCCACCTAGCCGCCCCAGAAAAAATATTTTTAACACACTAGCTTTTTGCCTACCATGACCCAGTGTTGCCTCATTAGATTATAAACCCCTTGAGGTCAGGGGCTGTCCTTTACCTTTTTTGTATTCCCAGCACTTAGCACCTAGTAGCATCTTCATAAGTGTTTATTGATTGATTGATTGATGCTTAGAAACCAGGACAAGCATAGCATCCGGGTATCAATCAGAAGATAGTCAAAAAGCACCTAGCCACTCTGGATGAACTCAGATCCACCTGGTCAAGATGAACCTCATGGCTAGAGACTGGAAAAATCAGTGGGGTGATTACTGAGTCCCCATGGGAATGTTTGAAAGAAGGCACAAATAGGAGAAGGACCAAGGGCCTGGAGAAAGACACACAAGGGGTCTTGATTTTCAAAACACCAAGAGAACCATCTGCAAATGTTGAACCAGTGATCTGAGATGATTAATAATATCTACAAAAGGAATCTAGCATGTCTTCCTCAAGAACAGGTCTTTTTTCTGTCTTTTTTTTTTAGACAGAGTTATAAGGATGAATGAATCCAACCAGATTTCAGTAAAGTACTTAATGAAATGTCTCACACCATTCTTAAGGAAAAGAGGGAGAAATGTGGACCAGAGGGTAGCACAATTAGATGGATTCCAGAAGATCATTCCTTGATTGGTGTACTCTTGGCCTTCAACATTTCCAGTAGAGTTCCCTGGCGTCTGTGCTTGACGCTGGTCTAGTAGCATTTTTGATCAGTGGTCCTGATATGGGCCAGGTAGGATCATTGACATACTGTGAGACAGTCAGGATCCCCAAGCCTAAGAGTGTCAGTCTAGTCAGATGGAGTAGAGAAGGAGAAATGTTAAGCCCTAACCTGGAGTTCAGACTGTCCTGTGGGAGAGGTGGCCCCAAAAGGCAGTACCAGGAGCCATGGATGGAGACAGCAAAGAGGTAAATGTAGGATTGTTAAAGAAATTCCTTAAGGGGAGGAGGGCCGAGGAGGGAGAGGGCAGAGTCTTCTTGATATAGGTTGGACTGAATGGCTGCTGAAGTGGTTCCACTTAAGATCTGTGCTTGTCTTTGGAACTTCTCTACCTTGAATCCCACCAGGAGTACCAGGTGCTTCTCATCTCAGGTTGAGCCCTATCTTCCCCATCCTCCACTTGTCCAGTTACCAGTTTTTAAAATTCAAGTTAAGGTTAGAGTGTAAGATTTTTATCAGTAGCTTTTAAATGCCATCCTTCTATGATCAATCCATTATCCCCACTTGTTTTGATCCTAATTCCAATACCCCACCTGTTCACACTCCATCCTTCTTCATTTCTTGACATCTTCAAATTATGTAAGCATGTCATCCATACCTTGATACAAGTCATTGATAAACAGCATTGAACTGAACAGGGCCAAGGACTAGACTTGACGTAAGTTAGGGAAATTGATGATAAAGAATGTAGACAGAAAATTACTTATTACTCATCTGACTGTAGTTTTGTACTTTTTATGAAGTTACTCTTAAGTGAGGAAATGGGATGAACCAGCCATCCCACTGATATTCTTTGAATTCCCGAATCATTATCCTGACCCTATACCCAAAGAATGAACTACTGATGACCAGCACTGGTTCTGGTATTTATTTCTTTGGTCTCACAGCTTCAAAGTCATGAAATCAAAGCGAGGCTACAACATTGAACCTACTGCTAATATAGTTTGTATAATGTGACATCTTTCATTAAAATAAAATGAGGTAATTTTGATTTGATTAATGCTGCTTTTCTAGCTTAAATCCAAATTATTTTCTTTCTCATTTTGATCATTAAAATCCCTAGGGGTCATAAATGATATAACTATTCATTTTCCTTTATCTGCCAAAGGTAATGCCAGATCTTCAGTAACAAGTTTTTTTATTAATACTAAGGAAAATTATATTTGTGTGATTTTGATATAGCTATGGAGGAGAATTATACATATTGAAATTTGGGATATTTTTTTCAGAGAACTATATTATATCCTATGCAGCACTGCCTCTCTGCATATATCTTATGATAAGTAAAAAAATGATTATTTTAAGACAAATAATTGTTTTAAGCTAGAGACTTTAAATTTTAACTTTTAAATCTTGGATCTCATATCAGTTTTATCAATCATTGATCAGATATTTGAAGACCACTGACATGACATCAATGTCTTTGAGGAATTTTTTTTGAAATAAATATGTCAAAAGTGTAATAATAGTTCTTTGTGACAGTATAAGAGATGGCAAAGCAGTGACCTTTTAGCCAGTAATTGCCAAATGATTGAGAGAAGGAAAAAAAGATCTCTGTATCTCAAGAGTGGATGGCAGGGCAGCTGGGTGGTGTAGTGGATAGAGCACCAGTCCTGGAGTCAGGAGGACCTGAGTTCAAATCTGACCTCAGACACTTAATAATTACCTAGCTGTGTGACCTTGGGCAATCAACCCCACTGCCTTACATAAATAAAATTTGAAAAAAAAAAACAAAAAGAGTGGATGGCATGAAGGATTAGCTCTGGTCTGGAATGTTTCAAAGAGTCAGATAAAGGCACCAAAGGAAGGTTATGGGGGGAAGTTGTGGCCCACAATATAACTGCATTGATAAATGCTAGAGATAAATCACTGTAGAAGTAAACATGTTATACTTGATTGCCCCAATGCCTAAGCTAAGGGGGTTTCTGGGCTCTTCTGAGAGAGGGGAGCATGTGCTTGAGAGCAGTTCTGTGGGAGCCCCTTTGGGTGGAGCGCTGCTTGGTTCCTTTTGGGGTAGTTGTATTCATTTATTTTTCTGGCCAACGTACTTAAATCATGGCAGCAGGCAGCATTTGGCCCAGTTGGGGACTCTCAAAGAAGGGAAATAGAAGATTGTTCTCCTCTTTGAGAATGCAAAAGAAAGTGCAGATGTCCCCTGGTTTCAAAAGACTTGTAGCTTTTTCCCTCTTACTTGGAAAAGCCTTTGTTTAAAACCATTCTCTTCACCATTGGCTATAGTCTAGATTTTCATCTATCAGGAACATGCCGCTGGTTCCATTTCTAGAAAGGTGTGCCTTTGCCCCATTGTCGGGAGGGAAGAAGACTTTCTGAGGCTGTGTGCTGAAAAATATTAATTTATTGACAAAATAGATGTGTAGACAAAGCAAACTTACAAATACAAAGAGGATATTTCAGTGGCTGTTGTGGCTGTTGTGGCAACAGGATATCCTGGTTACTAGACAACATTGCATAACTAGTCCTGAGCTATTCCAGTTCTCCACTGCTTATGTAAGCAGAGATTTGGAAAGAGTTACTTGAAAGAACATAGTGTATACAAACTTAAATGTCCCAAAATTAAAATTTATAATCTTGAAAATAAAAATAAAATGGTATTTATTGTCCCCAGATGCCTTCAGCTTCCTTTTCTCATGCATTAAAGTCAATAAGAACCCATATTCACACCCCCAGCAGTTTTCATAATTGTGATGTTTCCCCTGCATTTTAGGTAGATTCAGAATTTGGGTTCTGTTGTATTACATTTTGTTTAAATTGTCACAAATATATTTATAAGCTGCCCATTACTTTGTTGTTTATGTGACTAATGAAGGCAGTGGGAAGAATGCCAAACAGAAGTATTCAAATTCAGGATCTGAGTCTGCATCCTTGCTCTGACCTTCTCTACCTATGTGACCACCTCTCTGGACCTCAGTTTTCTTTAGGTTTGAACCATAAAATTCAATGGTCCCTTCTGGCTCTAGGTCTGTGCAGGAAAGGTTTGAAGTATGAAAGCAGTCTTTTATTTTTATTATTGCTTTGCTATTCAGTTTTTTATTTTATTTATATTATTTTACATTGTTCCTTTACAGTATTGGTTAAGTAGAATATACAGTTTTCTCTTAACCAGCCTCACTGTGAAGTATTTGAAAGGAACTAAACATAAAAGAATACTGAATCTTGGAGCAATAGAGTTTATAGTGAGTAAAATTAAAAAAAAAAACAGGATAGCTAGGTGGTGCAGTGGATAGAGCACCGGCCCTGGAGTCAGGAGTACCTGAGTTCAAATCTGACCTCAGACACTTAATAATTACCTAGTTGTGTGGCCTTGGGCAAGCCATTTAACCCCATTGCCTTGCAAAAACTAAAAAAAAAAAAAAAAAAAAAAAAACCTGTGGCTAATTAAGTGAATGACCTGTGGTTACATAATTTGTAGCTGACTGAGCTAGAATTTGAGCCCTTGTCTGCTTCCTGTCCAAAATCTTTCCACTATTCCATGATTTCTATCATTAAAATAAAAATCACTAGTCATGCTATCAGAATGAAATTAGGATTATTCTTACTAGTTTGAAATAGTGTTTTTCATTTCTCATTTCTGAAGTAATTTAAATTTTTATTTAAGTTGTTTTTGCAAGACAATGGGGTTAAGTGGCTTGCCCAAGGCCACACAACTAGGTAATTATTAAGTGTCTGAGACCTGATTTGAACTCAGGTACTCCTGACTCCAGGGCTGGTGCTCTATTCACTGCACCACCTAGCCTCCCCCAAGTAGTTTAAATTTTTTTTAAAAATCACAGGCTTATAACTATGACTTACAATCAAGTTTTATTGATGGTTTTTATTTTTACATGGATAAAGTAAGTTCTTCCTTGTGACAAAGGAAAAGAGTTAAAGCAAAGCCTACTGCCAAGGTGACCATGTGTATGTGACATTCATTTTGCATCTGTAATTCCCCATTTCTCTGTCAAAGGAGGGAGATGTGTTTCATCATCTGTTTTCTGGGACAAAGATTTGTCATTACAGTTTCTAAGAGTTCGGTTTTTCTCTTTGAATTCTTTTTTGTATTATTCTTATTATTGTGTATATTTTCCTGGTTCTGTATCAGTTCATATAAATTCTTCCCATGGTCCTCTGAATTCTTATAGTCTTTGTTTCTAATAGCGTATTCCATTATATTCACATATTGCAATTTGTTGAATCATTCCACTGCCAATGGGCATATGATTAGAAGTAGGTCAAGTATTAGACTTCGAGTCAGGAAGTCCTGAGTTTGAATCCTGACTCAGATACTTACTAGCTGTATGATCTTGGTTATGTCCTTTAACTGTTGTCCTTAGTTTCCTAATCTATAAAATGAACTGGTTTTGTTATGTTGTGTTTATTGTGTCCTGCTCTTCATGATCCCATTTGAGTTTTTCTTGGCAAAGATCCTGGAGTGATTTGCCATTTCCTTCTCCAGGCTTATTTTATAAATGAGGAAACTGAAGCTAGCCACATTAAATGCTTGTCAGTATGTATGTGCATGAGTGTCCGTGTGCATGTGTGCATATGCATTATAAAAATCTTTTTTACAAAAAGTTTCAAGGGAAAAGACGGATATGTTCAGAAATGAAGATTATGTCAAAATAAAAGATCAATAATTTTTAAAATGCATTCTAATGTTTCTCAAGCTTTTAGAAACCTGTTCATCTATCCCCAAATTAAATTTTCACATGAAGAAGAACTTGAACTATTTTGTAGATATGGAGGGAATTAAAAACTCAAACAAATGAAAACTGAGCTCCTGAGTCCACAACTGAGCATGTTATAAAATAAGTTACCATTGGGCTACTCTAATCCCTTTCAAGAAAGAGGTCACTCCCCATCAGTCCAATGGAGAAAACATTATGCTTTGTGATTTAGGGGAGTGGCAGAGGCTATTGTTTGGGTTTTTAAATAAAAATCTGAAAACGAAGAAAACTTGGGAGGGGAGCCAGCTCTGAACCCAAAACTACTTTAGCATGCTCAATTCTTGGAAGCCAAAGAGCCTTCAACCCCCCTGCAGCCCAGCCCAAGGAGCTTATCATTACCACTGGTGAAAATGTCTTCTCAGAATAACATTGTTGGTGCATGAAATACACAGGATTATAATTTATTTTAAGGTAAAGTTACCTAATGCTCAAAAACCATGAATTCCTCAAATCTCTGCCTAAATACTTCTAGTGATGAGAAAGAGTTTACTATCCCTCCCCACCCCCAGCTGTCGATTCCACCCTAAAATTGCCTTATTAGACAGTTTTCTTTAATATCTTTTATATTTACTTTCATCCATATATATACATTACAGTGTGATAAAAAAATTCTACCCAAAGAATTGATATATTATGAAGTAATAGTGTGATATTATATAAATAAATAAATATTTAAAAATTAAATATTTATTAAGCACTTATTTAGTAATCATTCGGCTAGGCCTTATGGACACAAATGTACTAATTAAAGTTACAACAATTTTCAGTCATAAAAATTAAGATTATAATAATGGTCCAAGCACCTTATGTTTTGTGTATCTTGGAGATGTTTCATCTGTATCCATATGTTTGGAGGAAAGAAAAAAAGAGCCAGAAATTATTACCCAGCATTTTATGGAATAATTTTACTCACTTTCGGTACCAAAATGCCTTATTTTCTTGAAGTTTTAACTTAGGATCTATACTTTTTCCAGATGTATGCCCCCCCCCAAAAAAATCAGTGTTTACAAAGGAATTGTTTAAAAACCTGTTCTTTTGTGGCTTAGTGTTTCCTTTAGAAAATTAGCACATTTCTGGGAATTGGGGGCGGTGACGTTCCAGGTATCACCGCTGCCTCCCGACTTCCTGAGATACTGTACTCACAAACCATGACCCCATTCCTGTAGGAGTAATGTTGTCCCAGGGCTCGGAAGCCAGGCCAGATCCCCAGTTCTCACAGCTGATACTGAGGCATGCAGAAAATGCCCAACAGCTATCAGCCCACACATCCACTAACAACTGGTTCCTTCCTCTTCCTGGGGAAGAGCAACATCCTCTGAGATGAGAAGAAATGGACCCTGTGGAATGCAGGAGCAGCCGTGAGCTTTCACACAGGAAATTACTACTGTAGCTCTCACAGAACAGGACTTCTGTCCCTTGGACCCTCGACCCATCACGAGCTTCCTGATGACCCAGAAGATGGTTTCCTACCCGCTCCGAATGCCCACTATCCAGGGCTCTCTTTGGGTTTCACAGCAATTCATGAACTTAGCATTCAACCCTTCTGTTAAAATAGAACTATTCAGTTTTGAATTTTTCAGTGCTGTTTGTAAACGAAGCCAGTTGGGTTTATAGATCACCCTCTCTGACAATTAATATTTATACTTGATAGCGGTGCATTTTTAAATTCTCTGATATTTAAGGTGGTCGTTTGTGTTTCAAGCACTTAGCTCTTATGAAATGTGTAGGGCTCATTTTGGAGGTTATTTGAAAAAAAAAGTGACATGGTGTTTGTAAAACTCACTGTTAAGGCTGAAATCCCATCCTCCCTCAGCACCTTGTGTCCTTGAATTGATGGCGCCATTTCTTTCAGAAGGGCTGGTTGTTCTCCCATATGCTGCAACCATATTGGCTGTTGCATAAAAGAAAGTTTTTTCTCCCTCAAGGAAAAAAAAAAGCAAGAAAATATTCTGAAATCTCCAAACTGGAATTCCTGTTGAAGGAATAGTTGTCTGATTTGAACTTTTATTCTTCCTACCTCTAATCTGAATTTTTGCTTTGGATAGAGATAGCCTGCATACCCATACACAACTGATGTGTTTAGTTGGGTTCCAAATTGTTTACATATTCCAACAAGTTTGTAGGGTTTTTCCCTGCACCTAAAACCTTTCAATTTTCATGATTCAATTTATTATGAAATCCAATGGCTCATGCTTTTCTTGAGCTGCCTCCTCCTTGACCTTTATTCAGCATTGATGCTGTTGGTCCCTAATCTGTCCTTTTTGATGACTGACTTCCCTTGATATCTGCAATATTGCCCTCTCCCAGTTCCTTAAGTTATCTTACCAAAGATTCTCAATTTCCTTTGCTGGCTCATTTTCTTCCTCCTATCCAAGACTTTCAAGATTCTGTCCTCAGTTTCTTCCTTCTTTCTACCCTTGTCAAATATCTCTATTTCCATGACTTCTGGGGTACCTCTAACTCCCACCTTCTTCCCTTTGACTCCAGTTCCACATTTCCAACTGCCACATGGACATCATCACCTGAATAGCCTGTCATTACCACAAATTTAACACATCTAAAATGGAATTTTTCAGCTTCCCCCATAAAACTTGCTCTGCTTAAGAACCTCACTATTTCTTCTTTCTCACATCACCATTCTCTCAGTCACCCTGGCTAGAAACCTCAGAGTTACCTTTGGGACTTTCTGCTTCCTCCGTCCCCATACTCAATCAGTTTTCAAGACCTTTCTTTTCCTCCTTGATAATATCTTAACAAATGCTTCCTCTCCCTCTCTGCTTGCCCAGCCACTACCCTAGTTCGGGTCTCCATTATCTCCCACCTACACTGTTATAACGTGATGTCTTTCTTCTTTAATCAACCTTTCATCGAGATAATGAAATAATCTTCCTTATATTAGCCCCCCTACTCAAGTAACCAGAGAAACTTCCTCTTACATCTAGGATCATAAAAAAAGCTTTTCTGATTGACAAACCGGACCCTTTCTACCTTTATAGGCTCCTTTAAAAGTTTAAAAAAAGATTTCCAAAGAACAAAAATCTGTTTTTTACCTCCCTCCCTCTACCTGAAACCTTTCCCCCTCTTCCAATGTCCATTGGGGGACAAAAGAAAAACAAACCCTTGTAACAGATATGCCTAGTCATGCAAAACAGATTCCCAATCTGACCACATCCAAAATATCTATGTCCCATTCTACACCAAGTCCATCTTCTTACACCTTCCCTCCTTCTATGAACTCTTTGTTCCAGCCTACTCTCTGTTGATTACTCAGGTGCAGCATCTTGTGTCTCTTTTCCTTTGCATTGGCCGTCCCCCAGGCTAGAAATACACTCCCTCCTCACCTCTGCCTCCTGAAATCCCTTGTTTTCTTCAAGACTCAGACCAAGGGCCACCTTATTTAAAAGACCTTTCTTGTACCCCATCGGGTACTCTGTCTCCCCCTCCTAAAAACTATCTTGCATATATTTTATTATTTCTTTTTAAGTTCCTTGAAGTCAAGGACAGTTTATTTTACTTTTGTCTTTGTAATCCAGAAATTAGTATAGTTCCTAGGACATAGCAAGTGTTTAATAAACATTTGTTGATTGATGCCCATGTCTGAGCATGCCACACTCCTGCTCAGAAACATGGAGTGGTTCCCCATTGTCTGGAGGATCAAATCTGGTTGTGACTGACTTATTTCTTATTTCTCTATACTCTTTCATATTCTTTATCTTCCAACTAAACTGAATGACCAGCATTTCCCAAATCTTGGCCTTCACTTTCCACTCACATGACTTCATGTAGACTCTATTGTCTTCCCAGGTCTACTGGCGAAAGCTCTTTTCTTCTTTCAAGACCCAATCATGGTTTTCCCTAATCCTCAAGTTTCAAGTGATTTCTCCCCCTTCAAATTCCTTAACAGCTCTTTGTCCGAAACTTCCCTTTGCACTCATCGCATTTCTCATTGGAATCAACCTTCATTTGGCCATATACCTTAACTTTCCTAAGTCCTTTAAGGGCAAAGAGTGATTGAGTTCAACTGAATTGAATTACAAATGTGGTTGCAATAGCCTGGTCAGCTTTACTGAGCCTTGGCTATTGGTTTGGGGTATGTTTGGAGCTCTTTTTTTTTTTCCATCAATGAAGTAGAATAATCCAAAAGGTTTGGCTAGGTTTCAGATATTAAAAGGGTAAAATGTGTACCAAGGACTTAGCGTTGCAGAACAGGAACTCGGAAGTGAGTCCTGTAGCCAGAGTGTGTAAATAACTGTCTGCGGAACCATCCTCTGGGTTTCACACCTGTTCCCGAGTGGTTTAAGTCCTCATTCCAGGACTGGTAGCCCTTTGTCAGCACAGCCCTTCTGCCTAATGCAGTAAAGGCATGTCAAAGCTAATTGAGTCTAAGATATTCCACTCTCTGATTGCTTCCTCTCCAGAAGGTTTGTCATATGGAGGGTTCTTCATGTTTCTGTCAAGCTCAATTGTGCGGATTTTGCTTCCTGGAATGAATCATTATTTGATCTCTCATTTAAAAACCATTCATTTAGATCTGTTGCAGAATATATCATAACTATATCAACAAGGATTGAGTAATAACAGAACCCTCCTTTGCCATGAAGACTTCTTCCTCTTCCTGAGCTCAAATCTGACTCAAACACTTCCAAGCAGTGTTACCCTAGGCAAATCATTTAACCCTGTTTGCCTCAGTTTCTTATCTGTCAAATGAGCAGGAAAAGGAACTGGCAAACCACTCCATAATTCTTTGCCAAGAAAACCCCATTTGGGATCACAAAGGATCAGACATGATTGAAAACTCCCAAACACCACCAACTGAACAGAGGGCCAGCCTGGACTCAGGAAGGCCTGAATTCAAATCCAGCCTCAGACACTAGCTATGTGACCCCTAAAGAAGTCACTTAACCTTTTTGCCTTAGTTTCCTCATCAGTAGAATAGGGCTAATCCTAGTACCACCCCGCCTCCCATTCCCAAGGGTCAAATGAGATAATATTCAGTGTTTTTATACACCTTTTAATGCTACTTTAACATCGTAAAATAGGGAAGAAAAAAGCAAAAAGTCAGTCAAGCATCATTTTCTGTGAATTCATTTTGAAACTAAAGATGACCTATTTCTGTGATGTGCTTTATCATTACCATTTTAGTCAGGTTTGAAATTGTACTTCCTTCTACTCTTGTGTATTGTGAATACCTTTTTTATGAACACGTTGACTAAATTAAACAATAGCCCTAAAATTTAAACATCTGGCAATGGACAGGGTTTTGGGGGGGTTCCCTTTTCTTCCTTCCCTACCCCCACCAATTTTTTTTTAAAGTTTTAGTATCTGGCAGCAACATTTTGGAGGTCATTTCAGAATGGCATTCATCCACTTTGGAATTGTCACTTCATAGAGCAGGTATTTGGGATGGAGTCTTTCTACTGCCTTTTTTATAGCCACATGTTGATGTTTGCCTCCCATTTAGACTTGATATAAATGTGCCATAATTCTTTATTTCACAGTATTTATACCCTGAACTATGAGATAAAATTCAGACTTTTTGGTGGAAATCTAGCAAAAGATTCCTGATTAAGAAGATTTCAGATGTGTACCCCAAGTCAATCAGTCAATCAGGAAACACCTACTATGTGCCACTCTTTTCCCTTGTATTGGATATGATTCAATGGTTTCTCTTGTTTTCATTTCCTTTTTTTAAATTTTTTTACTTGATATTTCATTTTTCCAAATACATGTTATGAAAGTTTTACGACATTCATTCATATGTGTATGTATATTTTTAAGTTACAATATTTCTTCCCACCCTCCCTTCCCATCCCCTTCCCCTTAACAGTCAGGTTAATATTGTACATACACATTTATGTTAAACATGTTTACAGATTAGTCATTTTTGGTATGAGGAATTAGGATTAAGGGAAAGAAACACATGAGAGATATTTTTAAACAATATTGTGCTCATCAGATTCTGAAAGGTGTTTTTGGTTTAGTTTGGTTTTTCTTCCTCTGGATGGGGATATCAGTGTCCATAGCTGATCTAATAGGGCTGTCCTAGCTTTTTCACTTCCTCATGTGTACAGCCCCAGGAACCTGATAGGATGCCCCCCCAGAGCCAGCGTTAGAGTAGAAAGAGAAACCCAAATGGGGAAATGCCCATCTGGGCTATGACTCCACATGTGTGTGGCAGGGGAGGGAAATAGTGTCGGATGGTGGTGAAGGTGAATTGAATCCTTCCTTTAAGATCCAGACAGTGTTGAAGGAAGCAATGTGGCCTTGGCAGCAGAGCAAGGCTGTCACACATCTGAATCCCACAGCGGGCTCAAATCCCTATTAAAGTCCTAGGTCAGACCTCAGAAGACTGCAGCCCCCTCCCACCTGTGCTCCCCACTTATCCAGGTGACCTCGGGCATGTCTCCTCACATTCTGGGCCCCATTTTCTCATCCGCAAAATTTGACGATTGCACCAGAAGATCCTCCGCAAGCACTGGAGGTATCAACCTAAGCCTCACAAGTGAAGACAGGTTTGACTTGATATTTCCTTCTTATGAGAAGAGCAGCACAGTCTACTTAATAAAATGAATGGATGAGAGAGCATTTATTAAGTATTTACCAAGGACTGAGCGGAGTGCTGGGATGCAGATACAAAAGGGAAGACTCGCTCGTATGGTGGTCAGGGAGGAGGGTGTGATGTCTCTAGAAAGTTATTGAGATGGTGAAGAGAGTCCTGGGTGGGAGTGGAGGGGGAAAGAATGAATTGGAGAGGAGGAGCAATGGTTAGGGAATGAAGTGAAGGAAGCGCAGCTAGGGCCAGGCCAACCTCTCTGGAGAGGACAACTGAGGCAGTCACCAATCAGGCCAGCTCTGGGGCAGGCATTCCAGGAATGAAACTGCAGAGAACTATCTTCTAACACTTATTTCTGGTGTGGTTTTGGGCAAAACATTTAGCTTCCCTGGGTCTCAGTTTCCTCAGGTGTGACAAATTGGTTGATTTGGGGGGTTCCTTTTAGCTCCAGATCTGTAATTGTATGATCAGTGGTAAATAATGGTTAAAAGCTGTCCAGGTTATGGTTTCTATTCTATGGAGTATGATGGTCAACAAAGAGAGACAATGGAGAAAAAGATGGATGAGGTGTTAGAAAACTTGAGTTTGAATCCTGGTTTCCTTGTGACCGTCAGCAGGTTGCTACCTCTCAACCTCAGGGTCTTTACGTGGATAACCCTCTCTGGCATGCTTATTGTGAAAAAGCTCATCATAGACCTTTCAGTGTTACATAAATAAAGGTGATTATTATTGTAAATAAGACCAGGATTGCGTCTCTCAAGTAGATGAAATCAAAATCTATCATGATCTTGAAAGAAAAGGTCACATATACTATTACTGCTCAGTTCCTTTGAGCAGTGAATATATGAACATGACATTCCATCAGCAAACTGGGAAGAGCTGCCCCTGAAGCTCTCATGCTTTTGCCATCAGCATCACAGAATTCTAAGGTATTAATTATAAACTTGTAAAACAGTGGGTATTTTCTTTCTTTACTTTGGTGGCGGAAGAAATAGCAGAAATCCAAGCAATTAGGGCTCTGGATTTTTAAAGGTGAGAAATTTCTCACCAAACATTACTCAGATATTCAGGCTTAGGAAGGGTAATACTCAAACACTTACATAAATTACAAAAATATTTTTGTAGACACATGAACTAAAAATAACAAAGTGAGCTCCCCACTAAGAGAGGTGAAGGAATTTGATAAAGGCTGGCCTTTAATTTATCTGAAAATAGCAGCAGGCAGGAAGCTCTTCAGCAGGATAACATGAAACTTCTAAAGCATTTCCACTATTCACAACTTAACTGAAGGAGCCATTTCAATCCATGTATACATTCATTAAAAACAAATTATAAGAGTGTCTCATTCAAAATTAACCTTCACGTTGAATATCAGCCTTGATTCAAAGACCATCAAGCATTGCTGGACAAACAGAACAGCTTCCCTTCTGAGGTGATGGCGAATAGTGGAAATTCAATCCTGCAAGCATATAGTAAGGACCTACTAGGTACCAGACTGTGCTGGGTTCTAGGGATTCAGAAACTTTGTTCTCAGATTCAGAGGGATTCCAACACATACCCAAGCAAGTTGATTCAAAGTATATTCAAGAGGGAGTTCTGGTAACTAAAGGGACAGGGCAGGCCTTGGACTTTGAGGCAGAGGGAAGAGAGAAATGGAGGTGGCACATTCTAGCCTTGGGGGACCAGTCGTGAATCTGCCACATGTCCCATATGGCAGGCAAGTGACCTCATCATCCTCATCTCTAAAATGGAAATAATAACCTCTGTCCTAACCATCCGAGAGAATCCCCTCCCCCACCCCTGCAAAGGTCATAAAGAATGTTTTATGTGAATATTCGTGATTAAACAGGTTATTGTTTCTTTTTTAGTCAATAGGACTTTCTTAAGCTCTTCCTGCTTGCCAGAAACCGGGCAAAGCGTATCGTGATAAGAACGTAGATCCACCAAACTCGAAAATCCCTAATATGATGACCCCCCATTTCCATCTTTGCCTAGACAGATCTTACAGACTCATCCCAGGGAGCTGTGAGCCTGGTTTATGATCCCACAGGACCCGAATCGTCCATCTTTGGCCATTTTCATTGCTGGGTGACCCGCTTTTCTGATGAAAAGTCCCTTCCAAAAATCTACTTTTGACCCTCAGAGTTCTTCATTTATCATTTGGCCTGTCATTGTTTCCATCACATATTAGAGGACCAAACTTCTGCTCTTTGTTGTGGTCCATCATTCTGCACCTAGCTTATTTTGGATCACACTCTGTCAAGGCTACCCAAACAGTTTTCAGGAGCACTCTTTGTCATTAGGCTCTGTAGGGGTGGTAACAATGGAAACAGAGTCATGCCTTCTGGTCCATTCTCTGTCTATGACTTTAACTCACCAAAGTTGCTTCCTCAACCTCCAGGCCACCTCTACCTGCTGTTTTGTGGGCAGTATTCTCTATACATTCTTTTTTATCAGGGGTCATCTCTAAACAAAAATGAGCTTAAATACCAGCAGAAGCAGTGGCAACTGGAATTTTCTTTGGGGCTCTCAGGTGATACTGGCAGAAGAGAAGAGACACAAATTCATCTGCTGAAAGTGAACACAAGGGGACAGAACCATGCCACTACAGGAGCTTGGAATAGTTTGAGAGTGACTGTAGTTCCATCTTTCTCTACAACCCAAGAGACATAACACTTACAATGAAAAGGGCCGATTCCTGCAGAGATCTGCTCTCAGGCAATGTGTCTGGACAGCTGGGGTTTCAAATTAGTCCTCAGCAAACTCAGGAGGCACAGTGAAGGTGCTGCCAAATGACACAGGACCAAGGAGAACTGCCCGACTGTTTCCAATCACGGGCACCTGCCTGCACATTGTCTAGAAGGGCAAACCTGCTTCATTGACTCAAATCTATTCCAGTCATTAGCTCAATGCCTTCTGTTGGCCAAATACCAAGACAAACATGAAAAATATCTACCACATATTACTGAAGGAAATCACAAAACCAGGCCAATTAATTCCAAATTAATTCATTAGCATGGCACAAGTGGTTAGAGCACCGGCCTAGAGTTAGGCGGATCTGAGACACATACTAGTTGTGTGACCATTGGCAAGTCACTTCACCCTGTCTGCCTCAGTTTCCTCATCAGTAAAGTAAGCTGGAAAAGGAAATTCAAACCACTCCAGTATCTCTGCCAAGATAAACCCCAAAAGGGGTCACAAAGAGTTGGACACAACTGAAATGGATGAACAACAATTTTTTTAGCAGGGATGAGGTAACAGATGCTGGTATTAATGTCTAAACAGATTTTGTTCCCTTACCAAACTGTTTGCTATTTATTTCTGTGTGTTCTCAGGTTGATGATTGACTTTACATATTCAAGGAAGTAATTTTCTAGTATAGAGTTTCACAGTATTGTATAAATAATGTTCACATAGAGTACATAGGGGCAGCTAAGTGGTATAGTAAGTGTTCCAGGCCTGGAGTCAGGAAGATTCCTCTTCCTGAGTTCAAATGTAGTCTCAAATACTAACTAGCTGTGTAACCTTGGATAAGCCACTTACTCCTGTTTGTCTCAGTTTCCTCATCTGTAAAATAAGGTGGAGCAGGCAATGATAAAAACCACTCCAGTATCTCTACTAAGAAAACCCAATATTGAATCACAAAGGGTCACAACTGAAATAACTTTACTGATTAATGGATAGGCAATGTGTATGAACAGACTGAAATACATAATAAATAAGGAGACATAAAAATCTGCAAATAAAAATGTCTTAAAAGAAATGAGACTTAAAAAGAAGATCGATTCATCATGAGACAAGAGCAGGACAGTTGGCAGTCCAAGTACTCTAATGGTATCTGCATGATGTCAAGAAAAAAGTGAGGTAGACCCCATATACTGGGTGGACTTCTTCTGATGAACTTATGGGAGATATAGACAAGAATCCAAATGGAGAGTCATTAATGATTGTGAGCTTCATCTTCATTGGAAAGAATGGTACAGATGCATATGAGGTATGATAAGTATTTCCTATTGAATCTGCTTCAAAATAATACAGAATTCAGTGGAGTGAGGAAGTTATGACTCTAAATGAACAAGATCAAAGATTGTCCATTTGACATGTTTTTAATTTAATTATCTATTATTAATATATAATATATTACATTAATATAATATCTATTATTAATACACTATTATTATGTTGAATTTGTTAAGTGAAAAAAAAGGAAAATGACTCCATAGCTAAAGCAGAAGCATTTAGAGGCAGGTCAGCTGGCTGCAAGGCATTCAACAAAGTGATTCTGGGAGGCAGGTATGTAACAATCAGAATCACAGAATTGAACAGAAGGGACATTACAGAGCAGCTAACTCGGTTAATACCAGATCCAGGTAACCCGTTTTAAACAAGTAATTAATTTACTATTCCAGCTACATGGAAAGATAGGTCTCAACATTAATTTTTTGGTAAGATTTTGATTTCACATTTTCCTCTATTTCTCTTCCCTCCCCCTCCCCTTAATAGTGAGTAATCTGATATAGGTTATACATATATATATGTATAACTATATTAAACATATTTTCATATTAGTCATGTTGTGAAAAAAAATCAGAAAGCATAAAATAAAATTTTAAGTTGAAAGTAATAAGCTTTAGGGGCAGCTAGGTGGTATAGTGGATAGAGCACCAGCCCTGGAGTCAGGAGTACCTGAGTTCAAATCCAGCCTCAGACACTTAATAATTACCTAGTTGTGTGGTCTTAGGCAAGCCACTTAACCCCCATTGCCTTGAAAAAAACTAAAAAAAAAGTAGTAAGCTTTGATCTGCATTCAGATTCCATAGTTCTTTCTCTGAATGAGGATGATATTTTCCATCACATATCTTTTAGAATTGTCTTTAGGAGGCAGCTAGGTAGAACAGTGGACAGAGTACTGGCCCAGGAATAAGGAGGACTTGAGTTCAAATTCAGCCTCAAACACTTAATTGTCTAGCTGTCTGACTTTGGGCAAGTCACTTAACCCCATTGCCTTAAATAAATAATTTTTAAAAAAACATAAAAATAGAATTGTCCTTGATCATTGTCCTGCTGAGGAGAGCTAAATCCAACACTGTTGATCATCGCACAATGTTGCTGTTAGTGTGTTCATTGTTCTCCTGGTTCTGCTCACTTCACTCAGCATCAGTTCATGGTGAGTCTTCCCAGGCTTTTTCTGAAGTCTGTCTGTTCATGAATTCTTATAGAACAATAGTTTGTTCAGCCAGTCTTCAATAGATGGGCTTTTCCTCACCTTCCAATTCTTTACCACTACAAAGAGAACTGCTATAATTATTTTTGTTCATGGGTCTTTTTCTCTTTTTTATGATCTCTGGAATACAGACCTAGTAGTGGTATGGCTAGATAGTCCTTTGGGTGTAGATCCAAATCGTTCTCCAGAATGGTTGGATCAGTTCACAACTCAGGGAATCTTCTGCAACACTCCCTGCAAGAGGCCAACCACTTGGCCTTTATCAGGTGATGTCAGAGGTTTAAGGCTGCCATTCCACCTGGAGACCACTCTCTGGTCAGGAAGGTTTTTCCTTACATCAATCTTCCCCCCACTTCTACCAACTCTTTCTCCTGGGATCAAGGGGAACAAACCTTCCCCCTCTTCCCTGGGATGGCTCTTTGGTACTTGAAGGCCACTGTGGCCTATCTCTTGGGAGTTATCACTTCTCCTGGTTAAACATCCTTAGTTCCTTCCTCTGATCCTTCTTTGGCATGCTTTCCGGTTTTATCACTGTGCTTTTTCCTTCTTCTGGATCCGATCCAGCTTGAATGTCTTCTCATAAATACGGCACCCCAAACTGAACCCATGTGATGACTCCAGAACAGAATAAAGTGGTCTTGTTGTTACCTCTTGTGTTCTGGACTCCGTGACTTGCCATTAACTTTGTTTTTTTGCTACCATTTCATATTGACTCATCTGGACTTTACAATTCACTAAAAACTCCAGATTTTTTCTCAGAGGATTTTTTTTCCTAGTTACAGAGGCTTGTTTTTTTAATTCATAGTATTATTAAATTTCATTGAACTTGACTTGACCCATAGTTTTAATATGTTGAGGTTTTGAATATAATCTGTCATTACATTAGCTATCTTTCTACATTTCATGTCATCTTCAGATTTTATATATATGCAGACTTCTAAGTAAATGATAAAAATGTCAAATAGCTCAAGGCCAGGAACAGATCCCTAGAGATGCTCCATTAGAAGCCTTCCTTCAAGCTAACAATGAAACATTAATGCTTATTCTTTGGGACTGTTCATTTAACTAACCTTGAATTTGCCCAATTGTACTATTATCTAGGTCCTATCTTTCTATCACTGCCTCCCTAAATGGTACCCTAATAACATCAAATATCTATTAAACTCTATGTCCCAAACCATGAAGCAATCCCTGCCTTCGAGGAGTTGGTTCTCTAACAGGGGAAGACAACATGTTCATTTATAGACACACATACAGATTGGACACAAGACCATGTTGGGGAGGAGGCATCTAGGTAGCGCAGTAGTGTAGAGAACTGGGTCTGGAATCATGAAGACTCATCTTCCCGAGTTCAAATCTGACCTCTGACACTTACTAGATACGTGACCCTGATTAAGTCACTTCACCCAGTTTGCCTCAGTTTTCTCATCTGTAAGGTGAGCTAGAGAAGGAAATGGCAAGAACCAGTCCAGTATCTTGGCCAAGAAAACCCCAAATGGGGTCACAAAGAGTCATACATGACTGAAACAACTCAACAATAAAACATTTTGCAAAGAAAACCCTGGCATTTGAGGAGATCAGGACAAGTATTATTTAGAAGTTCTTGGCTGAGTCTTGAAGGAAATGAGAGATTCTAAGAGACAAAGATAAGGAAGGACTGGGTTCTAAGCACAGGAAAAAGCCAAGCACCAAGACATGGATGAGGGACAGTTAAGACTACTTTGGATGGACCTGGTATATATGAAGGGGAGGAAAGTGTCATTTATGTTAATTGGGGCCAGCCCTGAAAATCTCTTTCAAATGTTTTGTTTATACAATGATCCAAGTCAATTCTAAGGGACTTAAGATGAAAATGCCACACATTTCCAGGCAAGGAACTGATGGAGTATGCAAAGCATATTTTTTCTAACTTTCTTTATCCTTGAGGCTTTTTGGGGCTGCATTGTCTTTTGCAACATGGCTAATATTGCATGGCTGTACATGTCTAAGCCATATCAAATTTCTGCCTTCTCAAGATGAGGCTCTCTAGGAGAGGGAAAGGGAGAACTCAAAATTCAAAATTTAAAAAAAGAAGTTTAAAATATTTGTTTATATATAATTGAAGAAAAATAAAATAAAAACTAAATGAAAAATAAAAATAAAACATTTTGCTGAAACTTAAGTATAATAATAGCTCTCATTTTATATAATGCTTTAGTTTTTACAAAGTACTTGTATTATCTGCCTTGATCCTCACAATAATTCTGTGGGCTAGATGTTTTGTCCTTCATTTAAAATTTTTTTTTATTTAAGGCAATGGGGTTTGAGTGACTTGCCCAAGGTCACACAGCTAGACAATTATTAAGTGTTTGAGATCAGATTTGAACTCAGGTCCTCCTGACTCCAGAGCCAGTGCTCCATCCTCTATGCCATAGCTGCCCCCTTGTTCTCCATTTTGAAGAAGATCATGACATCAAAGAGGTGATGCTATGACAAGCACATGGATTAGATTGTAGTGGGGAGGGCTGTGCTAAGTCAGCAGCCTCACTTTCTCCTCCAGAGCCATCTGGGTCCAATGCCTGGATATAGATCAGGGTGACTGGAGATGGTCCCAGGGATGAGACAATGAGGATTAAGTGACTTGCCCAAAGTCACACAGCCAGTGTCTCAGGCTGGATTTGAACTCAGGTCCTCTTAGACCTATGCTCTACCACTGCATCATCTAGCTTCCCCCCGTGAGCTAGATGTTATTAGCATCCCCATTTTGCTGAAGAGGAAATGACTTGTCCAAGATCACATGTGTGTCTAATAAGTGTTTGCAGTAGAATTCAAACTCTGGTCTTCTTCCTGTGCCATCCAACTGCCTCAGTAGTTTTTCACTGATCTATCAGCAGAGTTTGGGATAATTCTTCAAATCTTAGGTATACAATAGGTGCTTAATGAATGCTCCCTTGTCCCCTGAGAAAAGGAAATGAGGTTATTTCAGCATGATCAGTTATGTTGGTTGTGGGTTATGTTGGTTTTTACAGGTCATAGCTTCACTTCCTAAATGTTCTCAAATCATCGCCTTAAAAATGGTTCTAGAATTTTTCCAGAACTAGAGATCACTGTCTGATCTCTCATCGGGCTGATGTCTAAAGACCTCCTTCCCTTCATTTGCTCTTGCCCAGTCATGTGGCACCTTGATAGATTCTCTCTGAACTTTCTGAGATCCTTGACAGCCAGAGGGAGCGAGAGCCTGGGCCTCCCCCTCCATCCGAGGCCCTCAAGGGGCCTGTACATCCGGACAGCCCTGTACCTTCTGTAGGGCTCTTCATTTCTCTCTGCCCTCCCCAAAAGCAATCTGTTCTATTCTCTCAAGTCTAAGGAGCATGTTGTATGAAAGAAAAAAAAAAAGAATGAGTCTTGAGGAAGAAGACTGAAGTGCCAGTGTCCAGTGTCCAGAATGCTGGCCCTGGAATATTCAAGGCTGGAGGTTTTCCTGCCCGATAACAGGGTTTAATAAAAATCATTGACATATTGACCTGGGGAAGCCACTCAGTCATCATCTGCCTCAATTTCCTCGGCTGTCAATGGGTATAACACTGGCACCTACCTCTTAAAGAGATTATCATCACAAAGCATTTAACACAGAGCCTAGTAGATAAAAGAATAAGAGTGGGTTAATGACTTGTCTTTCACTACTTCCATCTGAACTTCATCACAGCTGTTCGAAAAATGATCTATTTTAGCAAAAAACACTGCTCTTGAATCCTAATGCTGTTCTTCCTCTACAAAACAGTTCTTTTATCTACCTGTGCAATAATCCATGAAATAATAACTAAAAAAAAGGATAACGGTAGGATTGTCCCTTTTTTTCTCAGGACTTTATTTCAAAGAGCCATCCAACATGATATGAAAGATGTTTTATTACTAGTGCTGCTATGCCTAATGACAATAGTTAATCCACGTAGTTCGCCCTTCATTATCAACCACCCGCCAACTCGGACTGCAGTTCTGTACCTCCTTTGGTCCTTTTCTTGACCCAATACGGCTTTGAAACAAACGGCTATTTTTTTCCCTCCTGTCCTTAGTATCCCCCCATTTCTTCCCTCCTTCCCAGCTTCAGCACATTATTTTGGAATTTGTTCCTCCTGATAATTTTTTTCTTTCTCCATCTTTAGCCTTGATTCCATCCTTTCCTGTTTTCCCTAGCAACTAACCTTCTGTCTCTGCCTGTCAGATTTTCTAGAAAAATCCCTTGACCTGTATCCTAGGCTCCTCTAGCCTTTAAAAAGACCTCAGTAAGGGCAGCTAGGTGGTGCAGTAGATAGAGCACCAGCCCTGGAGTTAGGAGGACCTGAGTTCAAATTTGGCCCTAGACACTTAATAATTACCTAGCTATGTGACCTTGGGCAAGTCTCTTAACCCCAATGCCTTACGAAAACAAAAATCCTCACTAGATCCCAGCTGTGTGGTACAATGGATAGAAAGAAGGTCCTCAAGTAAGGAAGACTCTCTTCCTGAATTCAGATCTCACCTTAGGTACTTACTAGTATGACTCTGGGTAGATCATTTAACTTTGTCTCAGTTCCTCATCTGATAAATGAGCTGGAAGAGAACATGGCAAAACCACTCCAGAATAGGTGTCGTGAAGAGTCAGCACGACCAAAAAAAAAAAAAAATAACAACAAAGATCCCACCATTGTGGCTAAATATCACCTATCTCCAATCCCTTTCCTCTGCTAAATTCTTTGAAAAAACTGGCTACTCCCAGCATCTCTACTTCCTCTCCTCTCACTCTTCTTGGTCTCCATTAGTCTTCCAATTTATCACTCAACTGCAGTTGATATCACCAAAGCTGCCAGTAGTCTTTTAATTGTCACATTTAAGTCCTTCCTCCTACAAACTCTATCCTCTGGGCTTTCCTACTTTTCTACTTGCCTCTCTGTCTTTTCCTTCTCAGTCTCTCTTGCTGATTCATCAGCCGTATCTTGCTCAATAACTATAGGTGTCTGTCTGGTCGCTCTTTTCTTTTCTCATTCACTTCTTCAGTTACCAAGGATTCATCCTTCTGGGCACATTATCCAGGTGTGTTCATACATCCCTAGTCTCTTTTATCATCTCTTAGACATTTCAGACTGGATATCCTAGACACATCTCACTCATTATCTCCCCAGGAGCCCAAAGTTCACAGTCCTTCCAGTCACCTAGACTTGCAACCTCAGTATCATCCCTAATTCTCTTCTTCTCTCCCTGTCCCCACATATCCAATCCATTGACAGAGCTTGTTATTTCTGTTTTCAGACGATTTCTTAAATACATTGCCTCTTCACAACTGACACAGCTACCACCTTCATTCATGCCCTCGTCACCTCTCATCTGGGCCATTACAATAGCCCCTTATTTGGTCCTCAACCAAGTCACTCCCCTACTTGAATCCCTCTACCACACTGTCATCAAAGTTATTTTCCTAAAATATGCATCTCACTATATCATCTCCCTACTCAATAAATTCTAGAGGTTCCCTAGTGCCTGCCTCTAGTATCAAATATAAACTCCGAGATTCCAATTTTTTTCAGTCTGACTCTTCCTAACCCTCCAGTCTTCTTAAACATTATTCCCCTTCTTGTACCCCAATATTAAGCCATGGTGCCCAATCACTGCTACAAATGAATGATAACCCATCTCCTATCATCTCACGCTTGGAATTCCCTTCTCATTTTAACCTCACGTTTGGAATTCCCTTCTCATTTTAACCTCTTGGGATACTTGTCTTCCTTCAAGATTCAGCTCAAGGGCTGCTGCCCACATGAAACCTTTCTTGATTACCCAGGTGCTTCTGTTTGCCTTCCCCAAGCTACCTTGCTTGGGTGGGGTGCATTATTCAACAGCTGCAGGCTTCCCATCTCCATGAAGGAGCTCTATTGGGAGTTTCTCATAGCTCTTCTTTCAAACCACGTTTATTCTTTGTGATTTTCAGTTTTTTTCTATGTATTCTTTCCATGCATTGTTTTTCTCTTTGTGTTCATTGTTTTCTTACTTCACTCTGCATCTGTTCATGGAGATCTTTTCATGCTTCTCTTTATCATCACATACATCATTTCTTAGAGTACAATAGCATTCATGTGCCATGGTTTGTTTAGCTGTTCCCCAGTTGATGGGCATCTACTTTGTGTCCAGTTCTTTAAAGATTTTCTTTTGGTATCTTAGGACTTTCTTCTTATCATAGGTTCCTTGGAGTGGAAGCCCAGTAATGAAGGGAAGCTCTGGTTCAAAGGGTATGGCTATTTTAGTCTATTTACATAATTCCAAGTTGCTTTTCAAAATGGTTGTAATGATTCACAGCTCCACCAACTGTGTAATTTTGTTGTCTACATTTCCCCAATCCCTGTAGCAGTTACTATTCCTACTTTTCATCATCTTTAACAATTTTCAGAATATGAGGTGAAACCTCAAGGTTGTTTTGATTTGCATTGCTCTTATTACTAATTGACCAACTCAATCTAGTGCTCAATCCCAGTCCCCCAAATCTCAGTGGTACCCATGAAGCCACATTTGCCTCTTTATATTAATGTTGCTATTAATATATTATATATATAAATGTTGCCATTGATTAATGTATATATTCTTTATATTTTTCACTACTATGAGACATGAGATCATGGGTTTACCTCTCTTTTTTCATATTGTCTCTGAAATTAGTTATCCTCTCTTCTATTCTCGAGGGGCACTGTGATAGGGTGAAAATCAGTCACCTTTAGAATGTAAACTCCTTAAAGTCAGGAACTGTTGAGCTTTTGCTTTGTAACTCTTTTCTTTGGAACCCCAAAGCCCAGTTCTTGGCTGGTAGTGGATACTTAATAAATGCTTATTGATGAATCAGTTATGTGCTGAGAATAAAAATAGAAAAGTAAGACAGATCTTGTTCTCCAGGCACTCAAATTTTAGTGGAAAAAGTAATATGTTTAGAGTTTGAGGGCCTCCCTTAGAATTGTGGCTCTGCTACAAGTAGAGTCTTGGTTAAGCTATTTAAGCTCTTTGGTCCTTAGTTTCTTCTTCTATAAAATGAGGGGATTGTCTAGATGACCTCAGAGATCGCTTTCAGCTCTAAATCTATTTCTGTGATTCCCCTTATATTCTACCTCTATGATATGGTATGTGGGTGATCATCCATATGAACAATATTCACCCTCCCTTTCCTTTTTCAGATAAATTCATCTTAGATGTTTATCTAGCATTCAGAAATTCTGTTTTCCTTGACCTTCATTAGGCACTTCATCCCTAGCTAAGAAAATCTCTGTTTTTTTGCTATGGCCCCAAAATATGAATCCAGTTCTCAAACACCAGAGAAAGCTTGGGGAAAATTTTTCAAAATCCAGAAAAATGATGCAGTCTCCAAATCTACAATTGTTTTGTGAGAGCCCTTCACATCTTAATTTTGTTGCCTTTGATCTGACAGGGAATGAGATTACATATTTGTAATGCAAATCTCAGAGAATTTTTATCAAAATAGGAGTATTTAACTCTCAATCATACATTTTAATTTAACAGCAGTCAGATTAGGGTGACCTCTGGGATTACTTCCTCCCTGTTCCTGTTCATCACAACAGACAATCTTGAATAGGGTCTTTTTTCTCTATCCACTTCTTCCTGTATCGGTTATATACACGGCACTTGAAAGAGAAGGAAGTACATGCATTTCTAGGTAGCCCAGGAAGGACTTCTGTTTAGAAATCAGGAGTCTCTCTCTCTTTTGAATTTCCTGAGGATTTTTTTTTTGTCATTTGACCTGTGTTGCCTTCCTTTCCCTTTGTCCCTCCACAACCTCTAGTACTAAATTAGGATCTCAACTCAGTTAAGTGTGGGAATTCTCTCACTCTGACATGCTATTTTGTTGTTATTCAGTCATTTTCAGTCATGTCCAACTCTTCATGACCCTATTTGGGCTTCTGTTACCAGAGTTCCATTTCCTTCTTCAGCTCATTTTACAGATAAGGAAACTGAGGCACACAGAGCTAAGTGACTTGCCCAGGGTCACTCAGCTAGTAAATGTCTGAATTCAGATTTGAACTCAGGAAAATGAATCTTCCTGCCTCCACTGCACCATCTGTCTGCTCAATCCTTATCATTAATACACATTTATCGCCCACTGCTGGGGTGGGGGGTCTGGGGAGGAGCATGGAGGGATACATGGAAGACACAAATCTTCTGCTTAAGGAATTAGCAACCTGCCTTCTACTGAAATATGTAAAAAATGAAATGTAAGTAGGAAAAAATATGCATGCAGACTTGGGTCCTTTCTTGGGTCTATTACTCCCTACTCAGCTCTGTATTCAGAATTAATGAGACTCCAGAGACAATGACGAAGATAAAGACATTCAATGGATTTGTGATCCCAGGAGCATTTTCTGATTTGGAATGAATGAATTAATCACCCAGATATGCCAGGAGGCAGAGGATGGGCTGGCTTTTGTATTTCTGGAATGTCCAAGTATTCTGACCTATTTCCCCAATCCTTCCTTCCTCCCTCAAAAAATATGATTTCACAAAGGTTTTGAGAATGCAGAATTAAAGACAAATAGCTAGCCTTAATTCCAAACCCTGAAGACTATTTTAGAAAGAGACCCTACCATTTCCTGGGCAAAATATAAAAACAAGGAATAAAAATTAGCTGTCTTTCTCAAATTGATATTAATGAACAAAACAGAATTGATTCATCTTCTTCTGTTTCTGTATGGTAAAAACTCCATTTGGTAGGAACATTCACATGAAGACCCCGGATTTATATTTCTAGAAATCTGACATGGAAATTGTGAGCCAGCTAGGTGATATGTTCCCAGAAGGGCCGTGGGAGTCTCTCTGCAATTCTTTCCCCGTTCCCTGGCTTATCCAGGTTAGGTTCAACTAACCACTGATTTCTGACCTCAGGAAAGAATTAGAAATTTAGGAAAAGAGCCAACAGTTCAGCAGAAGGATGACTCACTGCTGAAAGCCAGCCGTTCCCACTGCCCTGGGATTCCCAAATGAACCAGAAGTCGATCTGGATGCTGGTCCGATAGCAAATGCTTATTGGCCCAAAGCAGTCTAGTTGCCAATCCCAGGTCCCAGTGTTTACATTATTTTAAAAAATGCTATGAATATTTTTATACTTCTTTTTTACTCAGGAGAGTCATCTGGTTGTAATTGTTTTTTGTTTAGTCATTTCGGTCAGATCTAACTCCTTGTGACCCCAACTGGGTTTTTAGGGGAAGAGATACAGAAATAGTTTGTCATTTTCTTCTCCAGTTCACTTGACAGATGAGCAAACTGAAACAAATAGGGTGAAATGACTTGTCCAGAGTCACCCAGCTAGCAAGCATCTGAGACCAGATTGGATCTCAGGAAGCTGAGTTTTCCTGACTTTTAGGCTCAGCACTTTTTCCACACACCACCTACTGCCCATTGTCATTGTACGTTTCACAAAAACTCCGATAATGGTGGTATTGGCTACTTGTGTATTTGATTTGTTCCAAACTAATTTTCCTTAAGTATAGATCTGACCAGGTCAGATTACCTTCAGTCTCAAATTATTAGTATTAATAATATTCATCAAAATATTCATCAAATTCTGTTATTTCCGGGGTCAAATTAAATCTTCTCACTTTTGCTTTTAAAGCTCATGACCTCACTTCAACCCATCTTTCCTGCCTTGTTCATCAACCTCTTGCCCTCTAGCTCTCTGCAATCTAGCCAAATTCCCATTGTTCTGTTCTGCTATGTCCCTAGCAGTTAGAGCTGGCTCCAGCCAACTAGGTGCGTATTCACTAATGGTACCCCTCTGTGGCCCTCCTTCTCTGGCTCCTCACTTGCCGTGGACACCCTTCTCACTTCGACCTCAGAATCCCCCTCCTCCTTCAAGATGAGCCTCAAGCTGCACCCTCTAATCATGAGGCCTTTCCTGATCCACTCCCTGCTAATGCCCCCCTTCATTATCCCACAATTAACCACCTAGTAGTTTTGTTCATTTGTTGTCTTTATATTTGTTCTTTTTCTACTTCAATTTGACTATTCTCTCCCCACTCAGATGTAGACAGCTTGAGAAGAAGGATTATTTCATTCTTTACATTTGCTTCCCCACTTTGCCTAGGACTTGCTAAGCTAATAAATGCTTGCTGATTGATTGACTGATTGATTGATCAGTTGATTGATATATGATGGTGCTTTTCTGCCTCTGGTCACTGTTGGCAAAGGGAGAGCTTCAGATCAGTGCTTGCTCTCTTGTATTCCAAGAGGTTTGCCTGCTGTGCTTCCAAAACAGCTCTGGCAGCTAGGAAAAAAAGAGATGAGAGAGAAAATCAGCTGGGTCATGGGCCTTGAAGCCATCTCACCTTCCTCTGAAGTTTGAAAGCTTGTCTTTCTACTTTCCACCTCGGAATTCTGATTATTTGCATACTTATTTTTCCTCTTCTGCCAAAGTGGAAGCTCCTCCAGGACAGGGGCTAGAATGTCATCCCAGTTCAGCTCTGTAATCGGTGTCTGTCTTGTGTGTTACATAATGAAGAAGCTTAGCAAATGATTATGAGATAATTATTAAATTGAATTATTAGATATGAATTTATTTTTAAAAGTAAGGGCCTATTTCAAGGATTATGGTTGGAGTAATTAATCCAGAGTCCATGGGAGATGGGGGGAACCATATGTGTATACATAGATGAAAGAACTTTCAATGTAACTGGTTTCTTTTGTAATCCTGTGTATTTTATTTTATGCATTATTATCAGACAGATTTCACAAGGCTGCCAAAAAATACAATAATTCAAAAAAGATTAAGAATCTCTTTCTCTCTCTCTGGAAAGGGGAAAGAGAATATGCATTCTTACTTGCTAGTCTAGCATATAATTTTTTTTAAAAAATTTTTCGTGGGAGACCAGTGTCAGGTCTTTTCTTTTTATACAAAGGAACTTCCTCAGTCTTCTTCCATTTTTTTTGTACTTTGCAAAAAAAAACATTCAAATTTAGGGTTGGAAAAGCATCTTTCCAAATTTCCTTTTGGAAAAAAAATGAAAAAGGAAATTGGTCAGTTTTATGGTTAGGCATTCCAGTTCTCTTTCATCCTTTTGAATTCAGGTACATAAGTGAATAATCTTCTGGTTGGTAACGGTTACCTCGTCATGATCATATCTGGCCACTAGATCCAGGTGACTCTGGAGGAGAAAGTGAGGCTGGTAACTTAGCAGAGCCCCCCCTCCCTCAAATCCAATTCACATGCTTGTCTTGGTATCACCTCCCTGATATCATCATCTTCTTTGAGAATGAGTCCAGTGGCCAGATATGAATCAGGATGACCGGAGATGGCCCTGGAGGTGAGACAATCAGGGTTGTAAGTAAGTCAAGTGAATGAGGCTGGATTTGAACTGAGGTCCTCCTCCTCCAGGGCTGGTGCTCTATCCACAGCTCCATCTAGCTGATCCCACACTCAGTAAAACATACCCCACATAATTGGGAGAAGAATAATGACTGGAGAAACTGGGGAACAACCATGGTCGCAGTTGAATTGAGGGGAGCTGGAGATTCTCATAGTCTGGAGATGAGGAAGGAAAGTGATCCAAGCCCAGACAAAGAGGTAAATGATGGGTGGCAAGCAGGCCAGCTGCCTGGAACCCCAGAAGCAAGAAGGGGAGTCCTGGGAAATTAATCTAGAAAGATGGGTTGGAGCAAATAGGGAAGGGCTTCCAGGGTGAAAGGGAACAGGGAACCATCAGAGCTCCTTGAGCAGGGAAGTGACCGTTTGGCATCTCTGTGAAAGAAGGGCAGGAGACGTGGAGGCTGGGCAGGGAGCTGACTTACGGCTACAGACAGAAGCCATGGGGGCCTGCGTTTGGAGACAGATGCGAGATGTGGTGAAGGTAGGCTTGACAAGTCTTAGCAGCTGGCTGGATAGAGGGGAGAATGACATCGTTTGGATCACTTCTCAGAAGTTTTTAATGTCTTCCAGCCTACTCACCATGCACCTCTCCATTGCTTTGGGGGTGACTGTACATGAACACATTGAGTCATAAAGTCCATGCCCTCCCTTTTAAAAATTGATAGTGCTTAGTAACTGCTCAGATAACTCAAGAATACATAGAGTATTTTTATCCTATGGGGTTAATGAGGGATTCCTTTGACTTACTCATCCCCCCACGGTCTTAACTCATCCTCCAAAGGCCCCAGCGTGCATGGGAGAGACCACTGCTTAGCACTGGGAATGTGTCCTGTAGTCATGGGATACAGTTTGTCATCTTGCATGTGTTTCTCTTGTCTCTTCATACTTTTCCTATTACCACTGATCAGAGATAGATTTATGTTTACCCTGCTAATTAATGAATTCCTTATCATCACCTCAGGAGCTGAATATCCATTGTGTCCAGATCCTTCACATTATTTAAGAGAATTCTCAGTTCTCCTAACCTGGAGAATAAAATTGACAAATGCTTTGAATTTTTATATAATAAGATGTTAGAAGCATCATATCAAAAAAGGTTTAGTTTTTCCATGTTCATCCATAGCCTGTTGGGGTCATTGTTTTGCTTCTCAGAATTTTCAAGAAGAGTGTTTAACTTATCTTGGTCAAATTGGATCTAATGCCTTATGAGATGATAATGAAATAAAGTCACAGAATGAGAGAGAAATGCTTTTAAAACTTAGCTTCTGGGGCAGCTAGGTGGCGTAGTGGATAAAGCACCGGCCCTGGAGTCAGGAGTACCTAGGTTCAAATTCGGTCTCAGACACTTAATAATTACCTAGCTGTGTGGCCTTGGGCAAGCCACTTAACCCCGTTTGCCTTGCAAAAAAAACCTTAAAAAAAACAACTTAGCTTCTAATTGAAGCATTAGGTATTACAGGCTAGAAAAGCCATTCTATGAATGTATTTTAAATTCACTTTGACATTATCAGATATAATTCAAGAAGTACTCTTTGTATCTTGGTGGTAGAGTCGATTGGATTTCTAAGGTATAATCCTCATTACTCCTCTGGCTCATTGGAAGCAATAAAGTTCTGTTAGGAAAAAATACACTGTTAAAGAAATGCAACATGATTAGTAGATAGACTGGCTTGCTGGAAGACCTGGATTCAAGTCCTGTAGGCAGACATTAAGTGACTTTCCCAGGACCACACACCCCACATCAGTAATGTTCAGTAATAATCAGAAATCCATCTCTGATTGAAGATTTTCTCCTAATATATAAAATGGTTATCCTCCTTTTAAAAATCAGAATTAAACTGGATTTAGTTTACTCTTTTTAATAGCAAAACAGTTAATCCTTCAGACAGATGTAGACAAGGTATAGTTTATGTTGAAAACATAGGTGTTGACTGAATTTTCTCTGTAAATCCTGAGCTTTGGTCCCTTTTTTATAATTGTCATTCCCAGAATTCCCTTGTAGGTGAAAATGATTTGATTGGTATTTTATATTGGACCTGGCGGCAGAGGGAATATTAGAAATCTTTTATTAATTAAGTTTACATGCAAGAAGTTCCTGAAGGTTGAAAATTATGAATCTTTCTTTCTTTCCTGTTATACCAAAGGGAATCCCAACTGCTAATGAAACGCCACCAGATGACAGCAGTCCTCACTTCTTGAATCCTTCCTTAGCACCTTCTTTATCCTTAAGCTCCACAGTAAGAGTGGAGAAGAAACCGGAAGACAAGGGTGACAGTTCTTTCACCGCTACCAATGGCCAGAAGAACGTCCCATTGGCTGTAACCGATGCCTTGGAACACATCATGGACCAACTGAGTGTCTTAACCCAGGTGAGTAGGTGCAGCCAGACAGCCCTCCCGTGAGCACCCAGGGAGGCCAGGATTCAGCGTCTCCTCTTGGCCAGGGCTGACTCTTCCTCCTGGCCCATGATCCCCCTCCATTTTCTATCGTGGGTCTTAAGTCTCACCTTCTTACTGACTCTTCCCTGCTTTCAAAACTGCTCCAGTCTCTCCTGTCGTGGTCCTTCGGTCATATTCCAAGTCTCACTCTTCAAGCTCTGGCCTCCTCAGCAGCTGCTCCACCCCCACCTGCCAGACCCCCGATGCTTGAGGTTCTCTTCTCCTTCCTCCACCCTCCACACCCCAAGCCTTCTGGCTACTCACCCTTCCACTCATCAGACAACAAGCCTCCATGAGGCCTTGCAGCCCCCCAGAGCTCTTCCCCCTCCCCCCAGCATCCTCAGGGTCCATCACCTCAAATCACTTGCATACAGTAGGTGCTCAATAAATGCTTGTTAAATTAGGAGCATCTCTGCATTGCTAAGCTAATAAGTGCAATTTAGATAAGGATTTCCTTGATGCCTTGTGACCAGAAGGGAGCAGCACATACTCTTAAGCAAAGAAATGGAATATTAGGTTGTATTTTTTTGTCCTATTCCTGGAAGCATCGATTTTTGATTCAGGGATGTTTTTTTGTGCAGTATTTTCCTATTAGCTCATTGTTTTCATATGCATGATTGTGGCAGCAAGCTTTCAGGTCCTAGAGATTTAGAAAATGTAATTGTCCATGATTAATTATGACCTCTGTTTAAAATACATTATGCTAATGTCATGCTCATTTCTGTGACTACTCCAGGACTTATGTCATATTATCTTAAACTTTCCTGTTTAACTCACTTCCCTTCCACATTTCTCCTCTCTTTGACCTTTTTGGTTTTAATTTTTGGAACCTCATCTATAGATTTCTTGGAAGAAAACCCCTTTAATGCAAATTTGAACTTGCTCCACAATTTTGAGTCTCAGAGAGTTGGTACACTAAGATGTTAAATGACTCTCCCAAGGTCACATAGCCTAGTATGTGTCGGAGGCAAAACTTGAACCTGAGGCTTCCTGATTCCCAAATCCTCTACACTACCATGTCCCTCACGTTAGGATGCCCTTTTATATTGTAAGGATACTTGAATGTAGATAGGGCAAACCCTTCAGTTAATACATCTATAGAATTGTATTTTTGATTTCTGTCTTCTCTGTGGTTACCAGTTTCGGTCCAGTAGAGTATGAAGGCTATTTTAGTTCCTTGGGTTTCAGTTTGGTTTTGTTCAGGAAAGAAATTCTTGGCCTTGGAATACTTTTAGAGTGAGAGGGCATGAATACCATATAATGATCCAGTAAAGGAGACAGGGAAGGAGCAGTCTGAGAGGTGGAGGAGACCCAGGTGACGGCATGTCCAAAACCCAAGAGAGGAGGGAGTGTTCCTAAGAGGGTGACCAACAGGGTCCTAGCCTGCAGAGGATCCAAGGAGGACAAGGAGAGAGAGGGAGATATGGCCTCAGAAGATCAGGGCTGATTCTGGAGAGAGGTGTTTCTCATGAAGGACAGATAGAGTTGAAAGCCAGATTTGTTGTTCGGTCATGTCTGACTCTTGGTGACCTCATTTGGAGCTTCCTTGGCAGAGATTCTGGAGCAGTTTGCCATTTCCTTCTCCAGCTCATTTTGCAGAGGAGGAAACTGAGGCAAACAGGGTGAAGTGACTTGCCTAGGCTGGATTTGAACTTAGGAAGTCAAGTGCTCTATACACTCTGCTGCCCAGGACGCTAAATTGGAGGAGGTTAAGAAGAGAATGAGAGGAGAGGACGTGGAGGCAGTGAATGAAGTACCTGCGTTCTAGGCCGCCAACCCAGGCTGACTTCAGCCAGGCAGAGTAATGATACAAGAGATGGACAAAACCTCAACAGAGGCTGTGACCTCTAAATCACTTGTCCGGAATGAAACTCTCAGGCTAAAATAGAGGGCATGGTCTGTTTACTGGCAGGCTGACCTGGGGGGGGGGGGGGGGTCAGGAAGCCCTGAGTTCAAGTTCTGCCCTGGACCATCTGGTGTCTGACCCTGGACAGTTCCCAACACCATCCAAGATTCTCAGTTGGAGAGCAGGTGCCCCCAACCTTGACAGAGGGAATCTTGTGCTCTCTGGACTATCAGTTGCAGTTTTTTTTAGAAGCCATTCCTTCATCTGAGAGCTTCCTTTCTGGAGCCTAGCGTCCTGGTGGGGCTGCCGAGAAGGGCAGGTTGTCTCCAAGGAGAGTCTCTGGGAGTCTCTACATCCGACTCCCACGCTCATCACGGCCGTGGCCAGTCATCCATAACCTGCGGGGCATTTCCCTCTCTCAGAGGCCGCTTCCTGGCCAAAGTCCCTCAGTGGGCTTGGGGCTGGATGCTGCCTTCCTCCTGGCCCCCACTTCCTCTTGTTATCAAGTGGCCTTTCCCTTCCTCCTCTTCCCCAGAGCCAGTCCTTGTGGCGAAGGGTGATTCCTTCCCGGTCCCACTCTGACTGGCCGGACCACAAGCTCCAAGGCCGCTCTATGTCTTCTGAACTTTTTGAAACTAGGCCTCCTGTTGGGGGGGGGGGGGGACAGAATGAGAGATGAGGAAGAGTGGGAGGAGAGAGCGTTGCAAGGGCCGAACCCCCACCCAGCTTACTTTTCTAAAGTCCATGCTTCTCTGGGCCTTCTTCCTCCTGAATAACTGCATTCTGATTCACTTTGTTTCAAATGACTCATGGCTTCCTGGCTAACTCAGATCTGGGCAGTTTGGAACTGTTTCTGAAATGGGAATCAATTAAAATCCAATTAATTACATTTTTCATGGGAAGTTGTATATAGTCAGTTGTCCTGATCTTAAAACCCTTTGAGAATCTCGAAAGTTGCTCTTAACTGCCAGGGATTCAGAAATGTGGATTATAAAATGGAAAATTTCATGTTGATGTGTATTAAATCCTGGATCCAAAGTTGTCTGCTTGTTAGAATCTTCTGCTTCCTCAAATCTATCTTTTTTGGAAGGAGATTTGTGTGCCTTATGTTTGTTGAAACTGCCTATCCATGGACACTTTGAATGAATAACCTATATCACATTACTTGCTATCTTAGAGTGAGGGAGGGAAGTGTGGGAAGGAGAACACTTTATGAAAATGAATGTTGAAAACTATCTTTACATATAATGGGGAAATTAAATAATTTTTAAAAATAAATAAATGTGGGGTGCCTGGGTGGCACAGTGGATAGAGCATTGGCCCTGGAGTCAGGAGGACCTGAGTTCAGATCCAGCTTCGGACACTTAATAATTACCTAGCTGTGTGGCCTTGGGCAAGTCACTTAACCCTATTGCCTTGAAAAAACTAAAGATAGATAGATAGATAGATAGATAGATAGATAGATAGATAGATAGATAGATAGATAGATAGATAGATGGGATACATTTGCATGGGATGGTTTAGGTCTTGTCTTGCTTAGATTGGAGATGGATAAGCCTAGGCATGGATCAAGGTTCTAGCTTCCTCAGATTCAGTCTCCTCAAGGGTTTCTCAGAGTATCAGTGGAATGGGGCCAGAAGAAGAAGAATTGAAAGCCAGGAGAATCTAATTTCCTAACCCTTTCTACTCCCCTTCGTGCAGGGGCTCTTAACTTATGGATAGATTTCATGGGATCTGTGAACTTGTGTAGATGAAAAAAAAAAATTCATCCTTATTTTCATTAGCATTTAGCATTAACTTCATTTATTTGAAAACATGATTCTGCATTTGAACAAAGACCAAAGACTTATTTTATTATGTAATTTTGCTCTCTCTTATACTTTATTTTTCTTCCTTAAGGATATAATTTCTCTCTTATCACATTCAACTTAGATCAATGCATACTATAGAAACAATGTAAAGACTAACAGACTGCCTTCTGTGGGAGTGGGGGGAGGGAAGTGAGACTAGGGGAAAAATTGTAAAATTCAAAATAAATAAATAAATTTTAAAATAAATGAAATGAAAATTTTATGAGGAAAAAAAAAACATGATTCTGCAAAGGGGACCAAAAGGCTTCCAGGTTGTCAAAGGGGTCCATGACATCAGAAAGGTGAAGGATTCCTACAAGTCGATCCCTTATTCCTTAAAAGCCTCCTATTTTCCCTCCTCTCCCAGAAGCCCACTCTTTAGTGATTTGCTCAGGCCAACAAGACCTAGGGTCCTTTTAATTTGACAGGATTAGCACCTGGAGTTCTTAACTTATTGTCTTATGAACTTGTTTCAAAAATGTTTTGATAGCCATTTCAGTAGAATTGATTCCCTTGGTAATCCTTTATCTTTTTTTGTTGCTTTGAAAAACATGATTCTGAGGAGGCCTCCATAGGCATGCTATCAAGGTGAAGAATCCCTACCCTGAGTACTGGTATCTGGGCCTTTCTGACCAAAGTTAATGAGGCTATCAATATAATAATCATCTATTCATTTCATCGTCCTCTTTTGCAGACCATCTCTATTCTGGAGCAGCGACTGACCTTGACAGAGGATAAATTGAAAGACTGCCTAGAAAATCAACAGAAGATTTTTTACAGAGAACAGAGAAGTTGAATAGAAAGTTTAAGCAAACATGCTGACGAACCCCTTTTACAGGATCTTAGAAAGGTAATAGGCAATACTTCCCATACTTCAACAAGTAAAACATTCCAGCATTTCTTAAGTCTGAGTACCAGAATAAAACCAACCAAGCAAAAAACAAAAATCTATATACCAGGACTCATGTCAACATTTCCAGGGATGGCAATCAAGGCTGACTGAAATACTGACATTTGGAATTTTTTTGTTTCTACTTACAGTTATAGAGCTCTTATAGTTATGGAGCTCATCTATGATGTATGTAAAAATGAATATGAATTTATACTGTATTAATCAAAATGGCAGTTCTCATTTAGAGGCTAGATCCTGCTAGGCTAGGAGCCCACTCTCTGGATGTAAATTAATCACATCACCTCAGATGTAATTCCCTTAAGCACCAGATGTTTCTTTAGAGAGAAGAGCTCAAGGACTCATTTGTCTCCAGAAGTACTTAACAAATCCAGGGAGCAGGTTACTTACCTTGCTCAGTATACCATTCTTCATTCCACTGAAGCTTTTATAAAAAATACAGCTTCCTCTCTTAAAAATGTCTCAAAAACATAATCTAAAAAGGAGAGCCACTGAGAATTTCTCCAACAAGTTGACATGGCTAACACGATACATGACTTTTGACTAACAAAGTTACACATAATGGTTCTTATTTTCATTTGTTTTCCACTGTTGTGCTAGTGGTCAGCCCCCTCCCTCCCTCCAAGGGGAAATAGCTGTCATTAAGACCAGAAAACAGGTATGGAAATATGGAGGCACATACTTCTTTCCTTTGAAAGATGAATACATTGCACCAATGCCTGGAAGCAAGGGTTTCTAAAGATTATGTTAATGTGATTTCAGGATGCTCAAGAGCCAAAAGGCAGCAAGAGGGATAAAACACATTGCAAAATTACTGGTTATGAAAGGTGACTTCTGGCTGCTGAACAGCAAAGCCCTTTTTAAAAAAAATTAGCCTACAACATCATCATCATCATCCAACAATTTTGTCATGAATGGTGGTTGAAAAACACAATAAAAATTGAGCCAAGCTTTAGAGAATCTTGATTTCAGATTGAATTTTGTTTTGTCTTTTTTCCTAATACAATGTTGAAGATCAAAGTAAAGAAAACTATTATTATTAAAGCACTTGGGATTTTTACAATCATAAGATAACTTGTGTATTTGATCATAGGTATCTGATGACTGGCATTGACCATATATAATTTAAACGTTCTGTTAACCTGTCTCAAGACCAAAGGGAACATAGAAAAGAAAAATCAATTCATATTTCTAATATCTGCAGGTGACTAGGGGAAAGTGCTAGATTGATTTTTTTTAACAAAGTCCTTCATTGTGTGTGTGTGTGTGTGTGTGTGTGTGTGTGTGTGTGTGTGTTTAATATCCCCCACGCCCTATTTTTATTTTCTCTATGAGATAAAAAAAATTAGGTTTTGGTCATCTATTCATGGGGTGCAAGTACCTTTATATCAAACATGGTTTAAATTTTTTAAACATTTCCAAATGCCTACAAAGATTAAATGACATTTTTTTATTACCACCTTGAGAAAATCAACTTCTGTTTACTGTTCTTCAAATAATAAAGACTATTCTATAACAATTTTGTTCATGTTTTTCATATTTTTTAATGAGCAGACCTAGAAAAACTAGGCCTCCTGACTTTTATAGCCACTATTTTTATATGAATCTATGGAATCATCCATTCTGATTTTTCTAAATGTTGTGAACATAGTGATATAAAATAAAAATGTTTTAAAGAATTTTCAGTATTGACATTTAAAATTTTTCTTGTTTGAGTTCTCCTAATTCTTGATAAAATTCAAGAAAATCATAAGGCCACATGGTGTAGTGGAAAGGGCACTCGCTGATTCTGGAGTTAAAGGTTCTGGGTTCAAATTTGTCCTCATATTTATTACTTGTGTGTTCATGGACAAGTCACTTCCCTTCCAGGGGTCTCAGTTTCCTCATTAATTTCATTTTTTATTTTCAATTTTGAATTTTCTCTCTCTCGCCTTCCCCTCCCCACCTAATTAAAAGGCAAGGAAAAAAAAACATTTCAAACAAATTCCCACATTGGTCATATCAGAAAGAAAAGGGAAAAAAAGTTTGTGTGTCTGTGTGTGTGTGTGTGTGTGTGTGTGTGTGTGTGTGTGTGCAATTTGAACCCATCTGTTCTATCTAGAGGTTTTCATTTCATTTCATCATTAGTCCTTTTGAGTTATAACTGGTCATTACATTGATCAGAGTTCCTAAATCTTTCATAGTTATTCATCTTTCCTATATTGTCATTATTGTATAAATTGTTCTCTTGGTTCTTCTTACTTCCCTTTGTCTCAGTTCATACAGATCTTCTCAGATTTCTTTGAAACCATCCCCTTCATCATTTCTTACAGCCCAATAGTTTTTCATCACATTCTTATACCCTAATTTATTCTGCCAATCCTCAATGGATGGGCATCCTCTCATTTTCTAATTCTTTGCCACCACAAAAAGAGCTGCTATAAATATGTGTCCTTTTTCTTTTCCTTTGCTCTCTTTGAGAGTATAGACCAGTATCCTGTATCATTTTCAGATGTTTAAGGATAGAAACATTGAAGCATATGCAAATGAGCCATTAGCTGCTTTCTCCCTTAGGTGGAGAATTTCCCAGTTATTTTCAAAAAATGAAGAAGGCTAAATAAGGAGTGCTTCACCTAACCCTGGACTGCTAGAACTGCCATATTAGGGCTTTCTCACAGGTCCCTGTGTAGACTGGCAGCAAGGAATGGGGTCAGCAAACAACACCGACCTTTTAAATGGAAACCAGATCCATGATAATAAGAGGAAGAATGAAATGAAGCCGATTTGTCCAAAGATGAGCTACCATCGGGGACCCAAACCAGTGGTTAGCCCTCTCGTCTTTCCCTACCTTTCCTTTTCTCTATAGTCATAATGTTTTTCAACAGGCAATGCAGGTGAATGTCTAATCCTACAAGAAAGGAATAAGCAGGTATTGAACAGCAAGTTTGGTGCAGCAGAAGGCACCCCAACTCTGAAGTCTGAGGTCTGGCATTCAAATTCTTCCTCTTACACACTCTCTAGGTGACCATGGACCTGTCTACTTCAACTCAGTTTCTGCGTATATAAATAAAGAGATTAGACTAGATGGCCACTGAGGTCCCTTTCAGCTGCAGAATAAGGATTCCCTACAAATATCACTCTCCCCCATTATGTTTTTTTTTCTCTAGAAAGTAATAATTTTTAAAAAATACAGTATTCTTTCACAGTTTCTGTAGATGGAAATAATATGCTTTAAGCCTTTTTATTTTTAATCCATGCTAAACATCCCTAGTTCTTTAATGTGACCCTCAGATGACATCATTTTGAGTCTCTCTTCACCATCCAGATTACCTTCCCCTCCCTCTGCTCTGCTCCACCTTCCCAAAGTTCCTTTTAAAAGCTGGCACCTAGAACAGAACACAATACTCCAGGTGTGGTCTAGCCAGCATAGAGTACAGTGGGACCATTGTTTTCCTTGTTCTAAACTTTAATGCAACCTAAGATTGCATTAGCTTGCCTTTTTTTTTTCTTCTGACAACCACATCACACTGTTGACTCATACTGGGCTTAGAGTCAACTAAAAATCCTGAGTATTTTTCATGGAAATTTTTATCTAGTCATATCTCCCCAACTCCATCCTCCTGCCCCTCCCCTGGTGCTTGTATTTTCAAACCTAAATTTAGGACAAATACATTTATCCTTATCTATATGTCCACTCCCTAGACTGAACCCATTATTATAGTTTATGAAGATATTTTTTATCTTGATTCTATCATCCACTGTATCAGTTATTCCTTGCACATCTGTGTCATTCACAAACTTGAAAAGCAGACCAACTATACCCTCAACCAAGTCCTGATTAAAATTTAGAATGAAATAGAGCCAAGGGCAAAATCCTAAAGACCTTCCTCCGCTGATGCTAATGTATTAATCCACAATCTTTGGACCCGAGCAGCCACCAACTGTGATATATTGGCATCTATCTAATCCAGTGGTATCATAAAAGATATCATGTATCTTCATTTCAACTGAAGGCATGGTGGTATAGGAAAAGAGTACTGGTTCTATAGTCAGGGGATCCTACTTCAAATCCTGCCTCAGACACTACTTGTGTGATTTTGAGCAAATCACTTAACCCTTCTGGGCCCCATTCTTGTTCTAGATGTACCAGGTGACCCCTAAGGCTTTTTCCAACTCTAGAACTAAAATGTTAATAACCCTTCTCTTATCAATGTCTCAGTCTAGAAACTCTGCCAAAAGAGGAATTAAGTTAGTCTTCCACAATTATGTTTTTAATTTTATTTTTAATTTATGGAATAAAATAAACATGATCATAACAGTAAAATAAAAAATAATTGGCTATAAAATCACAATTCCATCATGTACAACTTACTGTTTATTTCAATTATACAACAGAATTATCATGTGTTATTTTTTTCTCAATAACTAACTCTTAGGGATCACTGTACACCTTTCAAAGTCCTCTCAAATCACACAAAGACTAATTATAAAACATAAAAGGTCACATTTAATGGCATATTTTTTTCTCCTTTTTCAAAAAATCTGGATTATTTCCCATCTCTGGCTTAAAAACTGTTCTACCCTTCATTATTCCTGAAAAATGACCTGTAGCAAGCAAGATCAAGTTGTTTGAGGTCTCAGTGGGGTAATTCAACCAGATCAAGAGAAATAAACTCATTGAAAGCAGTTCCTTCCTTTCTCCATGAAAGACCTGCTCTCCTGCCTAGAATGATAGGGAAGTGACCTTGGCTTCTTGAAAACTAACCTCATGAATCACAGGCATGGGAAGATTCTACAAAAAAAAAAAATACTTTTAATTTTGACTCAGCCCTAGACTGGAAATCAGCCCATCTGAGAATGGAGGAAGTTAGCTATTTGGTGGTGATTTTTTTTAAACATGGAAACCCCTGAAATGGGCTCCCAAATATACAACTGGACCTGGGAGGTCATCAGTGCAGGCATTCCTTCCAATAATCATGCCTGACCAAGCTTTAAAACTCTTATACTACCCTAAGGTCACCGCAAAGGGTCATCCAAAGAGGCCCTTTCTCTTTTTCTCTTGCTGTTATAAGGATATCAGTAGAAAACCGGGGCTGTTCATCAATTAAACCTTCTTAACACATCCCATCTTCCTTTTCTCTTAAATAGTTCTAGGGTGACATCCTTTATTTACATTGCTTCTCCTTCATAGGGACAGCATAGTGCCTGCCTCATAGTGGATGCTTAATAAATATTTATTATATTTCCCTTTTCGTAATGTGTTGCTCAAACCCTTGCCCTTTGGGTGAGTCTCACTTTCAGTTCCTTGAAAATTTCAGTTCCTTCTCTTAGCTCTAGGATATTAGTAATAAAAATATGAGTCTTTGTTTCAGGGAAAAACATAGAATCATAAAAACTTATTAAAAAATCAGAATTTCCTGAAAACTTCTAATGATCTTTTCTGTAGCAAGTCGGTGGTCTGATTTAGGAATAATTTCCAGGAGGAAGGGGAAAAAGAAAGGAAAAAGCATTTATTAAACCCCATGCTAAATGCCTTACAGATATTATCTCCCTTGATCCTCACAGCAAAACAGGGAAGTCAGGTCTCTTGTTATCCCCATTTTTTAAAGATGAGAAAACAGGCAAACAGAAGTTAAATGATTTGTTCAGGATCATATTTCTAATTACATCTGAGATTCTGAATTCAGGTCCTCTGGACTCCAGACCTATTGCTGTAACCATTGCACCCAATGCCTGCTCCTAGGAATGATACCAAGAAGTTATTTATGATCAATTAGTTTCATTAATTGTGATGTAATTTAAAACTCTCCATATCTATCCCCTTCCCAATTTTTTTTCTCAAAGAATGTATTCATGATTTATGGGTATGATGTTCCTTTCTCCTCAAAGATTTTTGCCAATATTTTCCACCAAACTTAACGTATGACATTGTATATGGAAGTGAATGTTTATTTTTTCTTTTGAATGAATGAATAACCATGAAAATCACTGAAGCTTATGCAATAATATCCATTGGAGAGGATAAAGAAATACCTAAAACTTGACTCAGTTCTCCGAACTAAGTCAACAAATTTTTAGATATATTATACCTGTCTACATCTTCCTATACTTTAGTCACACTGAATTAATTACTTTTTGTCTTAAACATATATGGCATTTGCTCACATGCTGTGCCTGCCCTCTACCTCCTAGAATACCCTCTCTTGCCTCGTCACCTCTGAAGATCCCACCCAGATTTTCAAACCTCACTCCGATACCACCTCCTCCATGAAGTCTTCCCTAGCCTCCTCATCCATAAGGATTCTTCTTTCCCCTCAAACCTCATGGAGCCCTTCGGGCAGGTAGTGACCCCCTAAATAGAAGAGAGCATTGGACTTGGAATCATGAAGAGTCATCTTCATGGTTTCAGCCATCTATTAGCTGTATGACCCTGGGCAAGTCACTTGACCTTGTTTACCTCAGTTTCCTCGTCTGAAAAAGGAGCTGGAGAAGGAAATGACAAACCATTCAAGTAAAAAAAATAAAAGAAAGAAAGAAATGGGATCACAAAGAGTTGAACATGACTGAAATGACTAACTGAATATGGAGACCTTTAGATTTATTCCTCTCTCAACACACAAATGAAAGGACAAGAATGTGATGTACTGAGAGACACACAGGAAGGAAGAAAGAATGGGAGAGGCCCTTTCTGCCTCAAATGCTCTGGGAGCCATCCTCCTTTGGTCCAGCCTCTGGAGAAGATGTTGCCATTGTCCTTGTCAAGGCCAGACCTTCTGAATGTAATGGAATATTCACTATTCTGTATGAAATGAAGTGTGCGATGACTACAGAGAAGCATGGAAAGATGTGAACTGATGCAGAACCAAGAAAACTGCATATTGACTAAAACACACACAAAATCAAAGGTGAACATTGCAAAATATTAAGGAACAAGTACAACTTTGCAGACAGAGACTGGCCCAAGAGCATGGCACATTACACATATTTTCAATTTTTTTTCTAGTGTATTGGTCAACAATATTTGTTTTCTTTTCTTGTTTTGCCTTTTAAAAATACTATTTATTATATGTTATGGCTCTTTGGGAAGAAAGAAGAGGAGGAATACTAGGGGAAAATATGGTGGTCCAAGAAAACAGAAGGTAGTAATTGAAATTTATTTTTTAAAAAGTTTACAGGACCCTAGGTTAAGAATCACTGATTTAGAATGATTAATGACTCTGATTCTCTTACATCCCACTAAGCGTCTCTTGGTAAATGAAGGTGACTCTTGACTCTAGACCCAATCTGGGTTTAATTTCCAATTCTGATACTTATTCACTGTGTGACCTCAGTCAAGTTATTTCAGTTCTTCAGTTTTCTCATATTGTACCAAAGAGAGAGAGAGAGAGAGAGAGAGAGAGAGAGAGAGAGAGGACTATGAGCTAGATCTCCAAAGTCCATTCTAGTTTAAAATCTTAGGCTTCCATGAACTAAAGATTCAGAAGGCTAAGGTCAAAGGACCAAAAATTGTGAATCAAACAGATTTCATTCATATAATCATAAGATCATTTATTTAGGTAGTAGGTTGCATGGTCTCAGGAGGACCTGAATTCAAATACAGCCTCAGATACGTCCTAAGCTGCATAACCCTAGACAAGTCATTTAGCCTTGTTTGTCTTCATAAATGAGCTGGAGTTGGAAATGGCAAACCACTCCAGTTTCTGTGCCAAGAAAATGGGATCCCAGAAAGTTGGGACACGACTGAAAAGACTCAGCAACAAGGTGACTCAGTGGGCAGAATGCTACGCTTTCTGGTCAGGAAGACCTGAGTTCAAATCCATCCTCAGATCCTCAGATATTTAGTTTTGTGACTCTGGACAAGTCATTTAACTCTGGTTCTGCCTCAGTTTCCTTATCTATGAAAAGGAGGTGATAATATACTTACTTCCCAGGATTGCTGTGAAGATCAAATGAGATCATTAATGTGAAATGCTTTGTAAATCTTACTCGTTATTATTTTTTTATTCCTTAGATCTAAAGAGGACCTTAGGGGTCATCTCATCCAAACCCCTATTCTACTTGCCCGAAACCCATATTCTCTTCAATTGTTGGCAGTTTTATAAAGCAGACAATGTGTGTTTTGGTGGTGGCGGTACTGTTAGTGCCTTTGAAATCTTAAAGTTTTCTTGATCTTCTCAGGGGAACTTCACATTTCCTTTTTACTGTATGCTGGAAAGTCTGACTTCCCAACCCTCTGAGTGTGCACCTCAAAAGAGAAGTTGTGCAGGGCAGGAAAGATCAATGGTTACATATGAGGATTAGTCATCCGTCACTGGGTAAAACCCAAAGGCTTCCAAGATATTGATCCACCTTTCCCAAGTAGAGATTACTGTCATATGATTATAAATACCTTGGGAATAGATTTAATAAGCAAAACAGTAGGAAGGTCCATGGGTGTATTGAGAAGAATTGTCCCAAATCAACACAAACATTCCCTGTACCAAATTTTCCTTGGATGGTCTGTAGCCCCCCTGGCTTCAGCAGGTCAAAAGGTTCTCAATAGAATCGGAGTATTTGGGGATGTATGTTGACTTATGAACTTGGTGCAGTTGTCAGATTGTCTTTTGTGCATTGTAGGTTCCTAAGCTGGGTGGTATGCTGGTAGCCTTTTTAAATGGAAAAAAAGGGGGTGGCTAGGTGGTGCAGTGGATAGAGCACTGGCCCTGGAGTCAGAAGTACCTGGGTTCAAATCTAGCCTCAGACACTTAATAATGACCTAGCTGTGTGGCCTTGGGCGAGCCACTTCACCCCATTGCCTTGCAAAAACCTAAAAAAAAAATTTTTTTAATTAAAATTAAAAAAAAATTAAACAGAAAAAAAAATAGGTAAATGACTTTCCAAGAGGCAATGATTAATTGGTGGGGGAGAAAGGTGTTCAAACTACTCCCCATTACCCCCAACACCATCATATGGTCAAATACCTCTATTCCCTTTCTACAAATCCAAGCACCAAAAAAAAGAAGCCTTTCTTTTTTCCTTAAAGAGGATGAAGGAGGTGGCTAGGTGGCTTAGTGGATAAAGCACTGGCCCTGGAGTCAGGAGTACCTGGGTTCAAATCCGGGCTCAGACACTTAATAATTACCTAGCTGTGTGGCCTTGGGCAAGCCACTTAACCCTGTTTGCCTTGCAAAAAAAAAAAAAAAAAAAAACTAAAAAAAAAAAGAGGATGAAGGATGGGTCTAGTTGAAATCAGGCCATCTGGGTCACTAGGGGCTCCTAGTGACACCAGCCAGAGAAATAAGTTTTCAAATTAAATCAAAGACCAGCCAGCCATTTCTGTGAGAGTTTCAGAAAACTTCAGAAAAGTAAAAGGCAGGCTAGACATGTTAAATGGTATGCTTTTACTTTCTCTTTAATAGAAAGGACAGAAGCCTTTTTAATCTCACCTTGGGCTTTTAGCAGATATGGCAGGTAGACATTATTGCAGTTAGTTTGACACATCCTTTCAATTTATTATCACAGCCCAAATCCTTTCAACAACTTTCCTTGTAGGGTGAGATGAAATCTTGCTGATGGACATTTACACAGTAGTATCTTAGGCATCAGGCAAAACCAAAACTCATTCTGTGATCAAAAAGTTGTTCATTTTCTATTTGTTCTTTATATATGGGATTCTTTTTTTTGTTAAGGCAATGGGGTTGAGTGGCTCGCCCAAGGCCACACAGCTAGGTTATTATTAAGTGTCTGAGGCCGGATTTGAACCCAGGTACTCCTGACTCCAGGGCCAGTGCTCTATCCACTGTGCCACCTAGCTGCTCCCTTATATGTGTGATTCTTAACCTTTTTTGTTTCATGGACCCCATTGGCTATCTAGTGAAGCCTGTAGACCCCTCCTCAGAATCAGGTTTGTTCATAATAGGAGAAAATGCTAAATTTCAGTTAGATGCTAGTGAAAAAATACACACACACACACACACATACACACACACACACACATATATATACACACATACATATACACACATATACTCATATATACACATACACACATGTACACATATACATATACACATATACATACATATATACTCATATATACATGTACACACATGTGCACACATATACATATACACATATATACACATGCATATATACTCACATATACACATATATACACACATACACACACACATATATATATTTTTTCCTATCCAAGCTGAGACCCTAAGTTAAGATTTCACTGTGCTTGTTAAGCTTTAATAATCAATAGTCCACAAGCCCTAATTAAGTTCTTACTGTGTGCCAAGCTAACAATTAACTGCCATTGTTGTCTCTTGCCTCTGTTCTTGTCTTTTTGATTCTCTTCCACCAAAAGGTGGCTAGCTGAGAAGTGTGAGCGTAGAAACTCTTTTCTTTCCTCAAAGTCAAGTCCCCTCCCTTTCCTTCTCTTATTCTTCGTGATACATTGGAATGGACACTTGCTCAAGAGTGAAAGGATCCCTCCTGGGGTACTGACTACCCGTCCCATCTGCTTGGGCCTCAGTTTCCCAACATTTGCAAAATGTTGCCAAGGTTGCAGGACTTCAGAAGTTGCATGAAATTCAACTGTAGGTCAGTAAACCCTATGGACCCCTCTTTCCCCTGCCTTCTCTGACCCAAAGATTCCCTCAACATGGCCTTGAGAAACAGGAAAAAAAAATAATTGAGTTAGATTGTGGCCTGAGGGGGTCCAGGGAGAGAATTCCCTTAGGGAAGCAGCCCAAGGAGGATGGGGAGGAAGGGAAGCACTCCTGCTCCCAAGGCAGCTCAGGGGGCCTTTTGAATTTCTCAATTCGAATGAAACCCTACCTCCACCTCAGGTTGTTTCCTTCCTTTAATCCCTGGAGGAAATCCCTCTGCTTTTCTGAGAGATAAAAAAAAAAGTTAGAACAAAGAGAAAGTCGCAGGAACCGCTGGGGCCCTTTGCTATAGAATTTCACTGAAGCTTTTCCAAGGCCTGAGGATGGAACCCGAGGGCTTAAAGCATTTATTCTTACACCTGTATTGAATATCAAGGTCTGCGAGCAGATTAATGATTCAGAAGCTGCCGGTTCTAGGGATCCATTGTTTATTAGCCTTCCCACCGCGGTTGGGTAGGAGAGAAAATGATGTGAAAGGTCAGAGCTGTTCAGTCCTCTGTCTGCTCCACCTTGGGCAGGTAAGAGACAGAACCATTCATGGAAAGGACGCCCCCCGCCAGGGCTGCCTCCTGTGGCCTGGGACCAGACGAGCCCTTCTGCTCCCTTCTAGTCTGTCCTGAGCGAGCTCTGTCCTTTCTAGCCTTTATCTCAGCCTCTGTCTTCATGTCTCTGTCTCTTGTCCTCCTCCTCTCCCTCCAACTCCTCCCTCCCTCCTTCAATCTCGCCTTCCTCTCCTTCCTTCTCGTCCCCTGACCTATGAGCCCCCTCACCTCCTCTCCCTTCCTCCTGTCTCCTTCCTTCTCCCTCTCCTTCCTTCCCTCCCTTTCCCTCTCTGTTCTCCTCCCTTTCCTCCCTTCCCTCCCTCTCCCTTTCCTCCCTTCCCTCCCTCTTCCTTTCCTTCCTTCTCCCTCTCCCTTTCCTTCCTTCTCCCTCTCCCTTTCCTCCCTTCCCTCCCTCTCCCTTTCCTTCCTTCTCCCTCTCCCTTTCCTCCCTTCCCTCCCTCTCCCTTTCCTCCCTTCCCTCCCTCTTCCTTTCCTCCCTTCCCTCCCTCTTCCTTTCCTTCCTTCTCCCTCTCCCTTTCCTTCCTTCCCTCCCTCTCCCTCTCTCTCTCCTTCTCTCTCCCCTTTCCTTCCCTCTCCCTCCCTTTCCTTCCCTCCCTCTTCCTTTCCTTCCTTCCCTCCTCCCTTTCCATCTCTCTCTCTCTCTCCTTCTCTCTCCTTCCTTCCCTCCTCCCTTTCCATCTCTCTCTCTCTCTCCTTCCCTCTCCCTTTCTCAGTTCTCATACGCCCCGATCTCTGAAAAGGAAACATTAAAGCTCTAATCCTCAGGTGGGAAAGGAATAAAACATGAGAGCTGGCAGTCCCTCCTCGTGAGAGAGCACTTCTGCTTCTCTGCCATCGCGTACAATTCCATTCATTCAAGCAGCATTTCTTTTGTCACCATAAAGTAGGTGCTGGGAGACAAAGGGCCCAGGGTGTAACTTAGAAGCAGATGTCAGGTGATAAAAATAAATATACCTATAAAAGAAAGGAAGGACCTTGGGGGGACTTGGGGTGGCGGTATCTGATTTTGTTGTTTGCCATATAAAGTGTGTGTTTATTCAAGGAAATTGCTCTGTTTCTTCCTAAAGGCATTCTGGAATCTACCATGGGAAGTAATTAAAATCAGTAAATGTACACAACTGGAGATGATAAAATCCTAGGACTGTTTATTCACAAGTATCTGAAGCATTTGGTGCCACTGGGCTCATTGTACAGTCTGAGCCCTAGAACCCAAAGACCTCTTGCTTGCTTTTCTCCTCTTTCCATGTCCTTTCTCAAGGATTGTTATCTAATGGGAACATTTGGTCTATACGTTTATTATATAGGAGAAGGGGGGGGGGGAAGCAAGTACTGTCTCTATAGCATTTTTGTGTGAACGGTGACCTAGGCGATAAGCGAGCCTCAGTTTCTTCTGTAAAATATGGATGTTGAGATATTGATTTGTTAAATAATTCCCATACCTGAAGTCCCATGATCCTATGGAAAATATTATCCTGATAGGTGGCACAATAGATAGAGCACCAGCCCTGGAATCAGGAGGACCTGAGTTCAAATGTGATCTCACACACTTACTAGCTGTGTGGCCTTGGACACATCACTTAACCTCGATTACCTTCAAAATAATTAAAAGAAAAGAAAAGAAAGAAAACATAATCCAGATCTCAGAAGGGCTTAATGAAGGTAGTAGAGAGAAGAACCCAGTCTCCTTAGGATGACAGTGTCATTCTGATAATAAAGAATTATCACATTGTGTCTTGAAGTTTATATAGTAAATACATATTATATACATATATATCATGTATCAATATATATCATATAATTCATTTACATACATATATATCTTTTTTGCTGTTGTTGCTTTTGCAAGGCAATGGGGTTAAGTGACGTGCCCAAGGTCACACAGCTTTGTAATTATTTTTTTTGTTTTTGTTTTGTTTTTAGATTTTTGCAAGGCAAATGGGGTTAAACTTTCTTATTTTATTTTTTTAGAATTTCTAAGGCAGTGGGGGCTTGCCCAAGGCCACAGAGCTAGGTAATGATTAAGTGTCTGAGGTTGGATTTGAACCCAGGTCCTCCTGACTCCAGGGCCGATGCTCTATCCACTGCGCCACCTAGCCACCCCCATACACATGAATCTTGAAACAAACCTATGAGATTATAACTTTCTCATAGTCACTTAGCTAGTAAAAGTCAGAAATGAAATTTGAACCCAGAACCTCCCTAACTTCAGGTTTCACATTCTATTCACTCTGATATAACATTTCTTTAGTTTTTGATTCTGAGGGATATGTGGGAAGGGAACTGAAACTGTGTTTTCACTGATAATTAGGAAAGTCCCAGTGAAGAATTTCTCTCTACCAATATATCAATTGATACACAATGCAAAGAGATGCAAAAAGAGGCAAAAGTCAGTCCCTAAATATGGAATAAATAGGAAATAATTAACAGAGGGAAGGCACTGGAATGTAGAGGGGCACTTGCTGTTTATAGTCTTCAAGATCTGCCTACAAATCACTAATCATTAATAATAGCAATTAACATTTATAGAGCATTTGATTTGCAAAATGCTTTACAACTATCAAACGAGTCTGGGAGATAGGTACTACTAGTATCATCATTTTTACAGAGAAGGAAACTGAGGCAGTTCACACAGCTAGTCAATGTCTGAGGATGAATTTGAACTCAGGTCTTCCTGACTCCAGGTCCAGCTTTCTACCCATTCTATAATGAAATAAATGCCTTTCATCAGCAATTTAATAAGTAGAAAAATGTTGAAGTTGCCATTAGAGTCGGAGCAGAGTCAGAATGACCTGGGTGTGAAAGCCACCTTGGATACCCAAAAGCTATGTGATCCTGAGTCCCTTAACCTTTTGCAGCTTGGTTCCTCTGCTATAAAATAATAATGATAATAATAATAGCACTGATCTCACAGGATGATTGTGAAGACCAAGAGAGACAATACGATTAATTCTTATTAAACACAGTAACGACAGACTCCTCCAATCTATGCTCTACTTAATTTTGAAAATAGCATTAATTCCTCTCTGAACATTAATGCACTGGTATTATTCTAAATGAGTAACATAGTTGAACTTATTCTGAGACCCTATTTTTGCAATGATTGGAGGTTTCAATCACTGAGAAATTATGCCTCAATCATGATATAGACCCCAAATTGGAGAGTCTATAAGGAAGTGGAGAGCATCTTGGATCATCTTTGGGAAGTCATGCCACCCTTTTAATTATCTCAAACTCCTTCCTGAGAAAAAAAAGGACCATTTTAAAAAAAAATCAGTATTTCTCCAGCTAGTTGGTTCCATAATGGATCCAGCACTAGATCTGGAGTCAGGAAGACTCATCTGCCTCATACTTACTGTGTAAGCTTGAACAAGTCACTTAACCCCGTCTGCCTCAGTTTCTTCATCTGTAAAATGAGATGGAGAAATAAATGATCAACCCTATAGTATTTTCACCAAGAAAATCTCAAATGGGGTCATAGAGTCAGTTATGACTAAATTGACTGAATCACAGCCATTCTATTAACACAGACTCACAGTCTTAGTGTTAGCCTCAGTTCTTAATTCTCACTCTTCTCCCAAAACTATTCTTTTGCCAAATCTTGTCATTTCTACTTGTCATTTATCATTTAAAGCTCTTTATGGGGTGGCTAGGTGGCACAGTGGATAGAGCACCGGCCCTGGAGTCAGCAGGACCTGAGTTCAAATCTGGCCTCAGACACTTAATAATGACCTAGCTGTGTGGC